>NC_133123.1:230346980-230946980 GCF_033568475.1 Henckelia pumila
CACTTGTGTTATTTATTTTTAGTAGAGCTATATTTATAGTGTTCTTATCTGTCAGTTGACCTTCTCCGCACAACTATTGTTGGTTAACTGACATTGATAGTCAAGAAAGCGAAAAGGTTTGAAGTGTGTATCCCCCCCCCCCCCCCAAACACATTCATGATCCAACATTGATCAATCCAACTAAATTTATATGTGTTTTCACACATGTTTCCTGTTAAGATAACACCACCAAAATAGATTTCACCAGGCAACTGTGTTTCTTAAACTCGCCTAAGGACCTTTTGTCTCATAGTTGACTGATGCTGATTCGATTGTATTTCAAAGTCAACACTAACAATAAATCTTTAGTGATAATGTTATCGTGGATAATGTTACTCTTACCCATGGTTTTTCTTGTGAAATTGTCATCAAATGTGAATTTTGGACCTGAGAAAAAATTCATTTGTGCAAGAAATTGAGCTTCTCTAGTCATGTGTCTTGAATAGCCACTGTCCAAATACCAAACTAAATATTTTAGTTATTCTACTCCTATTACCTACATTCACAACATGGTCCCCATACCTTCTTGGATCAGATGGGATTAATCCTTTAGGAACCAAAAATTTGATCAACTTAATTGATCAATCATTGTGTGAATCCCTTAAGGTATGTACTTGTGTAGATGCATTTGAGTGACGTGTGTGGTGTGTGCTAGAAACCATGTGCTATTTGACCTTACATAAGTATTTTAGTTTCTTGTATCTTTTCTAAACAAGCCTGGAACTATTGTACTGTTTACGCTGACCATTCATCGAGCCATGCCTAGGTAAACTGAACTGTGGAGGCTTTCAGTCGGTCTTTGCACTAGAACTATCTGGTACGTAGTCAATCGAACACCTCCTAAAGTCAAAACTTCTACAATCTTATATAGTTTAGGGGAATGGTCACCATGTTCATGTCCAACACTGGACTTTAGAAAATGAATGTATTTTTCTTTGCACATGTCCAGTTTTGGTCGAGTACTCGACTCCCCAATGCAAAAATTGTTGGCCGAGACCACTCTTGTCTCAACTTGGCTTATTTGACTCATTCATCTCAATTAGAAAAAATGATTACTTGTTCTAGGTTTTGATCAGTTTAGTCATCCTCAAATTCTCAGATTCTAACTATTGACTCTCCAGTTGTATCCTATCATGCTCAGTCATGCTCTTAGCAATCTCTGCCTTCAGACTTATTTTCTCAACTAATTGTTCCCATCTGGGATCAATTGATATGTCTGGAAGATCATTTATATGTTTTGAATTCCACGTATGACAAGGATAATTTGTGTTACTCGTTCACCGTCTCGTGCAATGCATTCACTAACTCGTCTTGTGTAAAATCACAAGAGTCAAAGTCAAATACATATTTGCTCATGAATGGTTGATCATCATTTGCCATCAATCATCTGATGTCCTTGTCATCAGTCAAGCTTCTTGACGTTTTCGACTCGGATGAGTCACTGTCAGAGGCTGCCCATTTAACCTTGATTTCCTCAGCTATCAACATCTCATGTTTCTTTTTGTGGTGCTTCTTTTATTCTTTGGGCTTTCTGCTTTTCTCATAGGCTTTTTGCCCTTTTCCACTGATTTTTCTTATATTTCTTTGGTTTGGTGCAGTTAGCAATGAATTGGTTAGTCTTGTCACAATTATAGCTAGCATTTTATTCTTCAATCGAGTCCTTTTTCTGGTAGTTTATCTTGTAAGTTCCACCTTGATTATTCCTTAGGAACTTCTCACACTTCTTCACAAATAATGACATGGCATCATTACTTAGTTGTTTAGCGGTCTTCTCGACTAGACATGGTACTTCCAACTTCATTGATGCAAGGGCCTTTGTGATTGGGGTGGTCAACTTTTCACCCTCTCTACTTTATATTTCGAACTCATAAGCCTTCAAATCATCAAATAAATCATGCAACTCCAGTTTTTTGAGGTCTTCGGATTCCCTCATCTCCTTGGTCATCACATCCCATTCTTTTTGGAGACCTCTCATCACTTTCAAGATGATTTCCCTATTTGGATAGACTTTCCTGAGTCCATTTTGTTCGATGACAATACTGCCAACATACTCATCTAACTCAGTCATTTTTTTTCAGGATTTGATTTTGATATGCTAAATTTTTTAGTATCTACAGATAGCTAGTTCTTATTTATTTTTTAATTTCCTTAACAAATATGGATCAGCTTCTCCCATATTTTCCTTTTCAATTTTACATATATTGAGTATAATGAAGGTCTTTTTTTAAAAAATCTTGTAGAGAATATCATTTGCAACGTTTTCTAGGTTGGTTTTTTTGTCTTTAGTTATTCATTCGCTTCTCGGTTTCTCAATCGTACGTGGTTTTCCACCACTAATAGCTACGAAGGTATTGGTTTTGGTAATGGTCATGGGTCTGTTAGTCATAACATACCACATATCGTCGTCATTTGGTGCAAGATAGGCTTGCATCATGATTTTATAATCATTAAAATCTTTTTTTGAGAACATTGGTATCATGCCGAAGGATGCCATCTTTAAATATGTTTTCAAAGCAAAAAAGGTCCTCTCTCTGATACCACTTGTTGGAACATAAATGTGTGTGAATAAGGGGTGATTACACACTTCAAAATTCATTTGCTTCAAATGATTAGTTCATTTAGAGTTTTCAACTAAACCACTTGTTCTCTCTTGGCTGTCAATATCAGTTTTACCAACACTATTTGTGAGAAATAAGGTCGACTGGAAGATAAGAGCACTTGCAAAGATAGCTATACTAAAAACAAAAGAAGACCATCAAATGTTTCTGGATATTTGGATAATTAACAACTCTTATGTCACTCCTTCTTCCTATCAGGAAGATTTACACTAGAATATTTGAGAATTACAATACTTTGTAACACCCTAGTTCAGTTAGGACTTATACACAGCCTCAACTGAAACTCCTAGTACACAACTACTTACAAATACAGTCCTCAAGTGATTGAAAATATGAATATTTAGCACAAATTGATCCTTAACTGATCATATAGAATACTTTCAGATTGTGCTACTTGAATGTAATCAGAATATTTGAGAGCTTGAATGCACGAATAAAATATTGAGATTTTAAAGATGCGAGAGAGTTCCTGAATTGATTTTCGAGCCTATTAGGAATCCGTTTCAGTGGTCATAATTGATTTGAAAAATATATGTTCCTAGTGAAAATATATGTTTCATTGTTTGTGTGTCCACGTAGACATTCTTTGATGGATAATACAAAACTATGTGTTGATATTGTTGTGGAGTCTACAGTGTACGTGTAGTAGCCCGGTTCTATTTTACAAGATTAAGTTGCTAATCATGTTTAGATTCAATAAAACATGATTAAAGGAATTTAATATAATCTAACGGACCAAGGAATTGGGTCCAAAATGCCCAAAACATGCTTAATGGACTTAAATGGACTCGGGAAGTTCAGAGGATCCAAACCAGATCGGAGCCAACGATGGAGTTTGGAAGCTACGGGGCAGATCGGAGCATCTGAACGAAGATCGGAGCGTCCGATTGTAGTGCCATGCACATGTCAATAGGAATTGAACACATAGATGCATGCATGGGATCGGAGCCTCTGAAGTGGGATCGGAGTGTCTGATCTTGATCAATCGGAACGTGGCATGCATGCGCAAATCGGAGCGTCCGATCGATGCCTATTAATAGGGGGTCCAAGGATCTCATTTGATTGCCAATTCCGAATCCTCTCCTCTCCTCTCCTAATGGCTCTATTTTAAGGGTTTCGGGACTCTTTATTTAAGAGTTGGAGTAGGAAGTAGTATTTTTATAGCGGACAGTGTTCGTAGTAGCAGCCAAGCAGTGGAGATTTGGAGAGGTGTCCAATGGTCGTAGCAAGGCTATGCCCAAGCTCTGGGACATTCGACATCAGCGGGATGACGACGGACGAAGGTATACTCTGACTTCTTATAAAAAAAATAGGGAGTATGTTGTAGTTTAATTAAGGCATTTAGAGAATGATAGGTGTTGTTTGACATGCTAGTTAATGCATGTTTATATTGTATTGTAGTGCTGCATAGTAGTCATGGAACCTAGCTTGGAGCTTCAAGGATATGCCTTAGTAAGTTACAGAAGTATTATTCGATATATCAAGATTGAGTATGCATGTATTATGTGTTTTCATGTATTATGTGATTGCTTGACTTTATCTGTACATCATGCCATGACTGTATGTTGCATACTTGAGCATATTGATCCAGTATCTTTGAGATATCCTGTAGTAGGGCACTCACCCTACGAGTTGTGAATGGTTGGATACATAAGTCTTGTGTCAGGTCACCGTTATGGTTGGACACTTGTACTAGTATCAGGTCACCATTATCCAATGGGTATATATGTCACCTCCTGAGGCGACGGCGCAACGTGCTATATACCCTGGGCCTGGTCTTAGCTTGTTTCTTGACCTTAGAGTCTTGGTATCCAGTATACTTGTACACAACCGCATATAATATCATATAATCATACTCTCGTACTGAGTGTTTTATGCTCACTTTTGGTTATTTTTTTCTGTTATCTTGACACCGCATTCAATGGGGCAGATTGCAGGTATATCTCTTGAGGATGAGAAGATTAGGTGGTGACCAAGGCAGAATTGAAGGGTTGACCACTAAGTTTTACTTTTCAGGTATTAGTTTTTTTAAGTTTTGCATTTAGTTTGATTTAGTTTATTATTGATAAATTGCATGCTTAAGCTTCTGATTAGTCGGTTATCACTGTGCGGGTCACTAAATTTATGGTATTAGAGCTTGCAATAAGATTCTTTGGGAAATAGTATTGATATTGATTTATCCTTTGTATGATTACAAGATGGGTTCAATGACGATAACAGTAACAATAATTGGAATAGCAAGAGATCTGTAATACCTGGGAAATCCATAAATCTATTCATGATTTAATAAATGAATTTTAGATGAGTTTTAAGTTATTTTATTTTATTATTCATGATTTAAATGGTTTTACTTGATTTAATGGTTTATATTCTTTAAATTCTTTAAGTTATGATTAGATTAAATGATTTTATGATTTATATCTATCTTATTTTAACGTTCTCGATTGAGTTAACGATTTCAGGTCGAGTTTGAATTGGGACTTACGAGACAAGGCTAACCTACGAACGAGGTGATAGAGAATATTTTTACGAGTATTTTAAGTATAATATTTATATGCTTTTGATATGCGATTGGGGAGATAGTATTTTTATCAGTCGAGTCAGATACGTGTGTTGACTTTGTTTTTAATAGTCGACACACGAGACGTATTAATGGAACGTTATCCTATCTATCAATCCGTATCCCCACACTTAACCACCAAGTTCCTAACCCCCTTAAATATTTGTCTCCTTTTCATTGACTTCTCCCCATCCCACTACACATTTCCCTTCACCATTTCTGCATACCTTCTTCTTATCATTGGTTTCCCGTACGTTTCTTGCATCCAAAGTGAGTTAATCTTCCAAATTTTCGTTCGTTCAAGGGTTAGCTCGTAGCCAAGAATCCGGATCAACTCCATCTATGGTTAAGGCAACTTTTTCAACAAGTATTTTAATATTTTGAAACCCATTCAAGATTATAATTATTTTAATATGAAAATGTATGTTGATGTGCATGTTTTTATGGTTTATGATTTTGAATAAGCGTGAAATTACGAGTATCAAGTTATGAGGTGTCGAAATTGTGAAGCATGGTCGTTCTTGACAAGTTTTTGATAGATGTGTAGAAAATAATGAATCTTTTGAAGATTATGATGCTATTGGAATTTTTAAAGGTGAGATATTGATGTTTAATTGAAAGAAAATGAATTTTTGAGATTTTGAAGAAGTTGAGCAATTTTGATAGTATTTACGATTTAAAAGTTTTGAAGTAAAATCATTTAATATTTTAGTGTTTTGAGGTTATTTAATCCATTTTCAATTACAATAAAATGAGTTTTGATGATTTATGTAGTTAGGATTTTGGGTAAAAGAAGTTTATGTTTGAAGTTTGAAGTGTTGAAGTTGTGTTCGGTGGCACCGGATTACCGAATCTTGTTATGATTTTGAGGGTATAAATTAGTGTACTGATCTAAATGATATGATGATAATTTTATTTGAAAATAAAATTATTTATCTGCAATTTTCATGTTTTGAGTTTTGTCAAAATCATTTTGAAAGATTGGTCAAAATCGCCCCAATTGGTGTCGAGTGTTTTGAATTCCCGACAGTGACACATCTAAGTATAATGAGCTAAAATTTTTACTAAAAACTCCAATTGAGGTTCGGTTTTCGGAATTGAAAATATAAGATCAAGGGCTACAACTTTCATGTTTACCACGTTCCCAAATTCAGAATGTAAAATAGAGTTTCAGAGCGAGCAAGAAGACCCATTTGCGCAGGTCAAGCGCGCCCGCGCCTAGAAGTGGAGCGGCCGCACCTTGCCTTCGAAATTCATGATTTGTTTATGTTAGTTTAGGGTCCTAAATTCATGGTTATGATCTTTTAAGGCTTCTAAAATATATTTAAGAGTTTCTATGCAAAAAGTTTCAAGTTTTAAGTCAAGAATGAAAAGAACGACTTACATGGATCGATTACATTATGTGATGCATGTACATGTCTAAGTTTCATTCATGAAACCTATGTTCAATATGAATGCATGATTTTTATCATCTATTACATGCATGAAGTTATTGAGTAAAGTTTTATGTTCATGAATGAAAGTTTATGAAGAAAATTACGATGATATGATGATGCTTCATAATGAAATGATATGTTATGATGATACGATGATATGATGATGAAATCAAAGATGATGAAGCATGAATGAATAATGTTAAGTTGAATCATGATATGATATGTTGATGAACGAAAATATTTTGATGTCTTATGTGTCTTTGTGGTGGCAATACGGGACTGGTACTTCGGTTTGGCTTCGGAGGGACCTTTCCAAATATGGCTCAATGTACGGGTTAGGTACTCCGGGATGAGCTCCGGAGGGGCCTCCGAAAATGAATGAACGAATGTTATGAGGCGTAATGCCATATGGCTCAATGTACGGGTTATGTACTCCGGGATGAGCTCCGGAGGGGCTTCCAAAAAGAAAGAAATGTTTGTTGATCAACAGAAACTACGAATGTGCTCATTATGAAGGTTGCCACAATTTCTCATAATTCATCACCCCAAAATGATAAGTTTTTATGTTATGTTCAAGTTTTATGTTCATGGTTTAATGTATGGTCAAGTTGCATGATTTTCATTAGATGTTAAGTGCAAATGTTTATTTAAGAATGAAATGGTAAAGTTTTGAGGAAATGCATGAAGTCTACTTTCAAAATTTAAAGTTAAGTAAGTTGATTTCTATGTTTAAGTTTCTTGCATCTTTTAAGAGTTTTGAAGTTCATGTTTAAGATTTTAAGTTAAAGTTCCATGATGTTTACGTTAAAGTTCTTCAAGTTCAAGGTATCATGTTATGAATGTTCAAGTCATTTTGAGTTTAAAATATTTTGAAGCTATTACGTTATCAATATGCATGTTTTTAATCTTGCTGAGTCATTAGACTCATTATACTTGAATGGTGCAGTTGGATTATCAAATTCTATTTAAAAACTTTGGTAGCACGACTGAAGAGTCCAAGAGGCGAATACATTGCATGACACGACAGTTAAAAAGCTCTGATGTATTTAAAGCAGAAAGATTTAATTATATTTATTTATGTCATGTTGTTATAATATTTTATGTACGATGTTTAAGAGTAATGATTTAATTTATTTAAATTGTTAATATTTTAAAGATGAGTTTTGAGGATTTCAAATGGTTCGTATTTTAAATATTCATCTCAGTTTGATAGTTGTTAAGTGAGTTCCTCAATTGCTTTCAAATGTATTTTATTTATATAATAATTAATTGAACTCACATTCCCTTATCCCATTTAAGTATTAGTAGTAGGTTTTGACGTGTCGTATTTTAGAAGGTATTTGTTGTAGGGTTGCATCGGTATTTCTTTGACTTCGTGAACGTTCAGTCATGGTTTTATTGTTATAAATTTATATTTTAAACTCTCTTGGAGTTAGTTTGATGCACTCCCTGTATTATTTGAAGTAAAGAAAAATTTTATCACTCTTTTTCCGCAACTCTTTTATTAAATGTTTTAAAATACAGGACGTCGCAATATCTATGCTTTTCCAAGATCGTTATTGACAAGGTTGGCATCAGAGTTTCGTATTATGTGGATAACATCAGGATAGAGCTAGAAGAGAAGATCCTATCATCAACTCCAGACACTTCTCAAGGTTAAATGGAATGTGTGACATGTAGTCATTCATTCTACTTCGACCAAGGAAGCCACCCCGGAAGATTCTCCACTAGTAGTTGGAGATATTGTCAGAAGAATCCTGTCTCATCTACCAGATAAGGAACCCAACAATATTGGAAAGAGGTAGATTCATAAGATCTTTCGAGGAAGATGTCTGCTGACATGCCGATGCTTTCGAGAAACTTCAAGTTCAAGATCAGTAGACAGAATAAAAGAATTCCACAAGAATTTAAATATTTTATTAAGTTTTGTTGTAAACATTATTTCAGTTGTAATCAGTTGGATCAGATGCATTAAAAGATTCCAGTTATTTGATGTATTTAAACCGGGATTAGTGGTACAAGTATTTTTAATCTTTTGAAATATCTTGATTGTATGGCAGTGGTTGGTTAATTAGTTATTCGATTATAGTTTATTGTTTGACATGTATAATTGGGATTGAATTATGCATGTTTTCATAATGAATAATTATAGATGTCTTTCCTAGAATATTCTAGTGAGTTATAATGTTTACATGGGATCATGTGTATCGTGAAGGGAACAAAGATGAATTATACTAAGTGTTGTGGACTGTGTGGATAGATGACTAGACGGAGAAGGGAGTGCGACCCTATGTTTGTATTACTCTGGAAGTCTCTCATGTTTCAGAGGGTGTCTAGAAGCTTTCCTTGCTTCAAATGGCTATTCAGGGGGAGGATACCTCAGTCTAGTATTTTGCAACAGTCACAATAAGGGTATACTGATATTGGGAGTATCTCGTGAAGATTTAGTTGATACTAAGATTTAGTATCCAAGGAAATTTGTTATTGCCTGATTTCTTCAGAGATATATATATCAAGAACATCTGTTGTCAGAACAGTCTTGGAAGGGATTTTCCTTGACAGGTAATCGTTTTGAATAGATAAGTTTTGGGTTCTTTTGGAATTTCGAGATTTAGATTTAAGTGTTTTAGTTGAATTGGTATTCAATAGGATTGTTTGTCAATTGTTTGCAGACTTGGGATTAGAGTCATTCTTCTTTAATTATAAGAGTCTTTCTAGACCAATTATGGGACTTTATTCTGGATAAGATGCTATTCAGTATTGATAGAATTCATTGGAGAATCAGGGATAAGTTATACCAGGGTGCTGATGACTGTCGGGTTTCGAGATGATATAGTAAGTGCGACCTTATGTCGGGGTACTCTGGAAGGATTGTTCTGTTCCAGTTTGGCATTATAGGGAAAACTTACCTCATTATCGATGTATGAATAGTCATATCAAGTGGGTATAACAACCAAAAAATGTTCAGGTTTTATTTTTCTAAAGTTTAATCTTTGTGCTGGGTTAATGCCGAGGGATGTGACAAGTTATCATCTCACTTTGTCAGAGAGACAGATTTAGATTCCGTTGATAGAATAGTCTTGAAATGGATTCCCTGACAAGTGTATATTCTTGACGGATAGTTTTTGAACGTTGTACTATGGGAGAACCAGGAGGTTTGACCAGTATTGTGTGATTCTATCAGAGATACAATTACTAATCAATGTCATGATCCTCATGATGAATTGGAATTCTTTATAAGTAATTGTAATAATATGGATAAGATTTTGGGTTATCAAGTGATGATAATTTTCCTCAAGATACCAAGACAACAACGTGGACTGTGATCAATACTAGACATGATGAAGTATGTTTCCAATGTTCTTTGGAAGTTTGTACTTCAGAAGGATATGGAAGGCTTACCCAGTCTAGAGATCATTGCAACGGTCATGTCAAAGTATAATTTAGTTTGGTAACCTTGTAAAAAAATATTTGATCTTCTTGTTGGTAGACAGAACTGTGTTAGGATAGATGTTTTCTGACTATAAGCATTTTGTACCGAGAAGTTTCTGGGAATTATTAAATGAATCAATTCAGTTAGTTATTGACAGATTTTGTAGTAGCCCGATTCCATTTTATAAGATCAAGTGATTTTAAACATGTTAAGAAATGTCATATAATTTTAAAAGTGGCAAAACATGTTTAATAAGTCATTATTTGGTGAAAATAAATGAAAAATCAGATCCAAAACGTCCAAAAATGGTAGGGATGGTCCCGGGGGTCTCAGACAGTCCGAAAGCAGCGAAACAAGTTCGGAAGGACCAGACCAAAACGTTGCGTTCGAACCTAAACAGACGCAACAATCTGAGAACATTGCTTCCGATTTGGAGATCGTTGTGTCCGTTCTGCTGGCTGGACAGGTGTCAAAGAGATCATGACACATGGCTGGATGGTTCAAGAACGTTGCGTCCGTTCCCCAAAATGTTGCGTCCGTTCTGCTGGCTCGACAGATGCCAACAAGATCATTACACGTTGCTGGATAGTGCAGAACGTTGTGTGTGATCTTTAGAACGTTTCTTCCGTTCTCCGTCTATAAATATGGGCGAGATTTGTTCATTTTCAGTCGTTCAAAATCCTCTCATTCGCCCATATGACTCTATTTTAGGGCCTTTTTGTTACTCTTATTTTAAGAGTTGGAGTTGGTAGTAATTTTTATAGCGGACAGTGCCCGTAATAGCGGCCGGGCCGCGGAGCTTTGGCGAGGCGTCCAAGGGTCGTAGCTAGGCTATGCCCAGGCTCTGGGGCATGCGACATCAGCGGGCTGACGACGGACGAAGGTATGACTTTGGTTCCCTATAGTAAATAGGAAGTAGGATATAGTTTAATTAAGGCTTTTAGAACCTGTTAGTTGATATTTGGCATGTTAGATAATGCATGGTATTTATGCATTGTAGTGTCGCATTGTAGACTTGGACCTAGATGTGAGCTTCTAGGATCTGCCTTAAAAAGGTATGGAAGTATTATTCGAGATATTCAGATTGATTATGCATGTATTATGTGTTTGCATGGATTATGTGATTGCATGTTTTATATGCCTTTATATACAGCATGTCATGACTGTATGTTGCATACATGAGTATATTGAGCATTTACCTTAGGGATATCCTATAGTAGGGTGCTCACCCTACGAGTTTGTGGATGGTTGGATACGTAAGTATTGTGTCAGGTCACCATGTTGGTTGGACACATGTACCAATATCAGGTCACCATTATCCAATGGTTATAGGAGACACCTCCTGATGCGACGGCGCAACATGCTATATAACCTGGGCCCGGTCTTTGAACTTATTTCTTGACCTGAGTGTCTTGGTAACCAGTTCATTTGCATTCATGCGCATATAATAGTGTATACTTATACTATCGTACTGAGCATGTTAGGCTCACTTCCGGTTGTTTTCTATTGGCTGGATGCCTTTTTCATGGGGCAGTTGCAGGTAGTTCTCCCGGGGACAGGGAGTTTAGGTGGTGACCAAGACTGGATAGCAAGGTTGACCACTAGGTTTTGATTACCTGGTATTTGCCTTACTTTAATTCTGCAGTTACTCTGATTAAGATTATTTTATTGATTAATTGCATGCTTAAGTTCTGATTAGTAGGTGATCACGATGCGGGTCACTACAGATTTCATGATCCAGTTAGGTCACAACATGGATTCTTCTGTTTGAGAATTCACTTGGATAGTGAAGGATGAGTACATAAAAGTTCATGAATGATTGAAATAGCACAATTGTGATTAGTTTAAACTGGTACAAGATTTGTATCCAATAAGTACTCGTGACTATCGTCTGATTCAGTCGGAGATAGACATAGTTAACTCCAAGATGAATATCAGATATTGGGGAATGATTATGTGTTCCGAGACAATGATTAAGATGTAATAAGGTTGTCAGGATGATTTATTATGATAAATACATCTGAGAGGACAAACTGGAGTTACCAGTATTTAAGATCTAGTATCATGATTAAGAGATATCTCCAGTTGTGAGATATGATGTTACGAGTACCAGTTCAATCTTTAGAAATCTTACTCGGGATCTGATTATTAGATTAAAAGTATTTCTGTGATACTGATCAGTATTTGGATCAGTGGGTAGACACTGCGATGAATTATCAAGTTTCTTGCACATGTTGCAGATAGTGATGATCTAGAATCACTGATAGTGATTAAGATATCCAATGAACATATGATAGACTTAGGAATCTAGTAGAATTGCATCAATTGTTTACACATAGGGAATGACAACAGGATTGTTGTCACTAATTCTTCAGAATGTTTATTGAATGCGCTAGATCATCATATGATTGGATATAGAGTTGATACAAGCAGAGTTAAGAATTTTGTTTTTATCAATGACTTTACTTGTAAGCTACGATATTAGGAATCAGTTAGTCAGGATTCAATGAGAATCTGAAGAGTTCAGGAACTCTAAAATTATGAGCAACGACATTGTCTCATGTGTTAATGATATGACGAAATCTCAGTCATTTTTGCTATTGGTAGAAAAACCCTTTTGATGTATGAGGATTTGAGAACTCGGTTCTAGTGGAAAAGAATGTAGCGTTTTGTGTATCAGTATGTTGAGTGCGTCAACAGATTTAGACTGAACATCGGAAACATAGATATTTGTATCATAGATATCAGATCTTGAATGGAAATGGGAGTTATCATGATAGAATTTGTGAATCCATTGCCAGTATTCTCGAGGAGTTATGATACTATCAAAGTGGTGATGTATTGATAGCACAATTATTTTGTGTAATCGAGACTTCACTTTTGATAGCAGTGATTGATTACAAAATTCAGGAGATTGTGAGATTTATTGATATTTTTAGCAAGATTTTTGAGTCATAGAGATTCTAACAGATGATTTCAGATTCTGTGGGAGTTCTCAGCTCGTCTTATGAATTATTCTCAATATTAAATATAGCTGATCATCTAGAGATTGATGATCAGTCAGGGTTTAGTACCGGTAGTTTGAAGAATTTATATTATAAGCTTGCATTGAATTTTGTCCAGCTTTGCAAGATCAGGATCCATGGTCAAGGAATGAGATTTTTCTTTTGATACAGAACCAGTATCAAGACTCTACTAATGATTATTTGAAAGGATCTTGTAAAATGATATGAGAGAATAAAGAACCTGTTGTTCTTATTCAAAATTGTAACAGTACTTAAAATTTATTTTGAGGAGGAAATTATCTTAAGTGGGGGAGAATGTAGTAGACCGGTTCCATTTTATAAGATTAAGTTGCTAATCATGTTTAGATTCAATAGAATATGATTAGGGATTTTAATATAATCTAACAAACCAAGGAATTAGGTCCAAAACGCCTGAAAAATGCTTAATGGACTTAAATGGGATTTTGAAGTTCGGAGGGTCCGAACCAGATCGGAGCCAACGTTGGATTTCGGAAGCTACGGGGCAGATCAGAGCGTCCAAATGGAGAACAAAGCATCTGATCGTAGTTCCATGCACGTGTCAACAGGAATTGAACACGTAACTGCATGCATGGGATCGGAGCGTCCGATCTTGACCGATTGGAACATGGCATGCATTCGCAGATCAGAGTGTCCAATCGATGCCTATAAATAGGAGGTCTGAGGCTCTCATTTGATTGCAAATTCCGAATCCTCTCCTCTCCCATAATGTCACTATTTTAAGGGCTTCGAGACTCTTTCTTTAATAGTTGGAGTAGGAAGTAGTATTTTATAGCGTACAATTTCCGTAGTAGCAGCCAAGCAGTGGAGCTTGGCGAGGTGTCCAGGGGTCGTAGCAAGACTATGCCCAAGCTCTGGAGAATTCGACATCAGCGGGCTGACGACGGACGAAAGTATAGCTCTGACTTATAAAAAAATATGGAGTATTCTATAGTTTAATTAAGGCTTTTAGAGCATGATATGTGTTGTTTGGCTGCTAGTTAATGCATGGTTATATTGTATTGTAGTGCTACATAGTAGTCTTGGAACCTAGATGGAAGCTTCTAGGATCTGCCTTAGTAAGATACGGAAGTATTATTCGAGATATCCAGATTGAGTATGCATGTATTATGTGTTTGCATGTATTATGTGATTTCATGACTTTATCTGTACATCATGTCATGACTGTATATTGCATACATGAGCATATTGATCCAGTATATTTGAGATATCTTGTAGTAGAGCGCTCACCCTACGAGTTGTGGATGGTTGGATACGTAAGTCTTGTGTCAGGTCACCGTTATGGTTGGACACTTGTACTAGTGTAAGGTCACCATTATCCACTGGGTATATGAGCCACCTCATGAGACGACGGAGCAGCTTGCTATATACCCTGGGCCTGGTCTATGAGCTTTTTTCTTGACCTTAGAGTCTTGGTAACCAGTATACTTGCATACATGCACATATAATATCGTATACTCATACTGTCGTACTGAGCATTTTATGATCACTCCTGGTTATTTTTTTTTCTGTTGTCTGGACACCCCATTCAATGGGGCAGATTGCAGGTAGATCTCTTGAGGATGAGGATATTAGGTGGTGACCAAGGCAAGATTGCAAGGTTGATCACTATGTTTTACTTTTCAGGTGTTAGTTTATTTAAGTTCCGCATTTACTTTGATTTAGTTTATTATTGATAAATTGCATGTTTATGCTTTTGATTAGTAAGTGATCACTGTGCGGGTCACTAAAGTAAGAGAACTTTATCCAAAAATGTGATAACTGGAAACACTGATACACTACAAGAAAAAAGGCCAAAGACAACGCTTTTTCCGCGTTGTTAATGTCCCCGAAAAAGCGTTGTCGTAGGCAGTGTTGTAAAAGACCATGCTCAAAGACAACGCGGAAAAAGCGTTGTCGTTTCTTAAAAAGCGTTGTCTTATCTAATAACGACAACGCTTTTTAAGAGTTGTCTTTTATAAAAAGCGTTGTCGTTTCTGGAAAAGACAACGCTTTTTAAGTGAAACGACAACGCTTACAAAGCGTTGTCGTATCTAAAAATGACAACGCTTTTTAAGCGTTGTCTTTTATAAAAAGCGTTGTCGTTTCTGAAAAAGACAACGCTTTTTAAGTGTTGTTGTATCTGGAAAAGACAACGCTTCAAATAAGCGTTGTCTTTTTTGGTAAAGACAACGCTTTTAAAAAGCGTTGTCTTTGTTCAAATAAAAAACAAAAAAAAAATTAATTCACAATTTTCAATATTATAAGTCACTCAAAATTCAAAAATTTGTAAAATAAAATTTAATATAGAGTCTTCCAATATTATAAATCATTCAAATAAAAAAATAATCGAATTCTAATTTAATGAACACTAGGAAAAAACTATGCATTAATCTCGAAAAACTTTGATTCCTTCCTTCAGCACATGCTAGCATCCCGAGCTTTCATAAAAGCCGCAACAATCTCTTTTTCTTTAATTTGTATCTCCATACTGTAAATTATTAAAAATAAAAACAAACATAAAAAAAATATGAATAGATTAAAATGAAAAGTAAACTTAAAAAGATGTTTATCAGTAACAGAACATGAACTAGGACATAAAATTATCATTAAGAAAAGTACTCTAATGTTAAGCAATTCAGTAACCCCTTCGAATCCCTTGAAATGTTATTGCGTGCATTGTCTGGATGTCATATCGCTCACAGACCCTTGTTCCATTTTCAGTCCACCACATATCTGCCTCTTTCTATGTGAAGTATTTTCTACTGTAGGAAACAACAAAACTGCTGAGTGGGGTGACCGAGGTAAACTAGTACAAATTATAAACGACCGTCTCTAAGCAAAACTGCATCTTTAAGTTTATACACATCACTTATACAAGATTCAGATCATGAACACCATTCTAAGCAGAGAACTTAGAAAAGAAAAGAGTGATCGTCATGACACAGTGAGAAGCATAGTCACGCTTTCTCAGTCCACAACTTCAATATCTAAACCTTGTAGGATCCTAATAAGGCAAGTTAACAAAGAACATAATAAAGACATACATATTGCAACATAATATCACTACACATTACAAAAAATAATGGCAGTATGTTAAAGTGCTTACTTTATTCTCTAGGTACTCTGCCCTTGTTGAGAGTGACTGGATGAGCGTATGTCTTTCCTATAAACATTTGATTACTTTTAATATAGTTCAGTCCCAGTAACAGAAGAGAATAAATAGCTCATGAAGCACTAAACTTCAGGTATTCTTTACCAAAGTATTGTTGGTTTTGCAATAATAAAGAGTTTATTTAAAGAATTGGTTGATTCAGAAGTAGCTTACATGTAAATATTAGAACACCTAGCACTCTGTTGCATAACAAAGATAATTTGATATTGCAAATTAGCAAGGCCGAGCAATCCTTGAACGGGCAGCAATACTACTATGATTTTTCGTGTCTTTACCTGCAAATTAGCATGAATCCAGCTTCTCATAAAATTTGAGCGCTTCTTGGCAAAACAAAAACCACATTTCAGTTTCTTTCCATATATCTGCGAGGAAGTAAGTTGCGCACAAATCAGCTTTGGATTTTTTTTAAAAAAAAGTCACTATAGCAAATTGTGCATTCGATAAGCATTCGCAACATATAGAGTACTGAACGGAAGTTACTTGAATGAACAACATTTATTCCCGAAGTAGAGCTGGCAAGCATATTAAGCATCATCGATACTAGACAACAGAAAATTAATTATTCTTAACCACAGTCGAGGAAAATACCAATTTGGAGAAACAAGCAGCTCTATTTGCATGGCATATTGATTGTATTTCAGTAGATGGAAGAACATCTTGGACAATTTGTATTGCAAATTCATATTTTGCTATTGCCTCCTTATATTGTCCAGCTTAAAATAAGGAATTACCCTCCAGTTTGGCGTCATTTGATTTCTCTTACACTGAAAAATTAATCTCAAACAAAATATAAAACACAAAAGGCAGAGCCACATAATCTGGCCTTCATCCCATATGCACAGGAGATTAGCTACTGCTTCCTCACCTGAACTAAGATGAAATTAAAGTATAAAACACAAACATCTTCAGTTTAGCTACACCTTTCTCACCTCGTGAAATAAAACACAAACATCTTCAGTTTATATAACATCAAAGAAACAGATGAGACAGGAGAAATCTAGTGACCCTTATAGTCGTTCTGGATGAATACAAAGAAGAAACTTATTCATTAAGCATGTTGTGTTTGCACCAGAGCACTATTGTTTTTTGCACCTGTACCTCAAGAGAAAAAGAGTGTGTCAATATCCAAGAATCAGGAGAGAATATTATTTTCAGACCAGAATTTAGGAAATTGAAAGGTGGAATTACTAAACGAAACAAAACTACTTCGAAGCTGATTCTCATTTCAACTTGAGATCACTTGTCAATTTTTTTAAAATTGACATTTTGTTGCTGATAAAAACACAACAATAAACATATATTTTCAAAAGGTAACGTAAAAAACATTCTCTAGATTCTCTAGAAAACCATCCCAGATAGTTGTCAATAAAGTAAAAACTTTTCTACTTACATATTGTAGCTGAGTTAAGTAGCCTCAAGTAGAAGAATTAATAGATTCCAGCCACTGCCACTGCATTGCAAATCTGCAGGGAAGAAACAGTAACAAGGAAAATCTAGACGGTTATACTTTGAGAATCCAACCATTTTGCATAATAGAAATGTAGATTGTGCCCATACCGTTGGTGGGGATCAATCTGTTAGAAGATTAAAAAAACCAAATAAATCATTATGAATTCTTGATCACTTGGCTGCTACCTAGTCACGACTCGAGAAAGTAAAAGAGTTTCAATGTATTTAGAGCTTCGAGCCAATGTTGCAAAGAACATTTCTGGGTTTGAAATTCTTGGATAAACCTTTTCCGACTAGCTTAAGACATCAGACGATATTGAAAAGCAAAAAATTACCTTAGCAGCTCTTCTTGCCCATGACCACCGCGAAATCTCAGTCTCATGCTTATCGATGTCAAAGAAATATATGGAACTATGTTTCAGTTCTGCAAAATCCAGTAGCTTCCACCAACTCTGTTCTACAGGAACTGCGCAATCAGCTAGCTTTCTCCTCCTTCGGAAGCCTTTTGTAAACCTTCTGCAAATTTATAGCAGCTTCATGTTTGGGCTTATTGAACCCTTAATCTGCTATGACAAATCATTTAAAAAACTTCACAAATACGAAGGGCTTACCAAGTGTTTGTTTTTATTCCTGTGAATTTTTTTTGTTGTTTGAGTTATATAATAATAATAATAATAATAATAATATATTATGATTCTTGGGCTTAATTGTCTCGGTATTGTTGGAATTGTTTTAAAAAAATTATTATTTTGAAGAAGCAATTATAAATTAAAGTATGGAAAAATCGGAGAAAAATAAGAACTCAACAGTGTTTGAAAACAAAGAAATGATCAATTGAGTGGAGTTAAATAAGTTATTCTAATAATAATATTTTACCAAAATCACTTTGCTGAATCAAGAATTATCATATGAATATATTTTGAATTTAATTAAATTAAGCGAAAGTTGATTTTTTAAACCAAAAGTCAAGAATCATTTTTTTTTACGATTGTAAACATTCTAAATGTAAATAGATTCATCCTTGCTAACAATACAACATTATATTATATATATCTCTACCAGCTCATGGAATTGCCCCTACTCGACCTTTTTTTTTACTGGACTTTTGGGAGCCAATGAATCGTTAAAATTATTATAAGACATGTCCATAAATAAATGCAGCAAAATAAAACAAAAATGGAAGACTCTTCTTGAAACATATCTTGATACTCATATAAACCATGGTATGTTCATAATTCATAGCTATCTATGAGTTAAAATAAACAATATGAACTCCAAATACAATCTGACCCCTAAAATATTAGCTACCCAAGATGTGTGACACAGATACCACATAAGCACTCAAACACAAAGCTGATAAAATAAATTTAGAGTAATTTACCAACTGGGTTCTGGTGTTCCTGCGAATTCCGTCAAGAGACTGTAACAAAGAGCAGGGACAGATCGCACACTTGCGCAAGAGCTAGCTGTGGCAGCGCACAAACTGCCGCAGCAAGTGAACCAACAAGCATCCAGCCACAAAACCTAATAAGAAAGCATCGCCAAAGTGAAGTTTTTCTTGACATTGTATTCGAATAAGCTGCTCGAACACGGTGATCAGATTCTTGATGAGGCTAACAAAATTTTCCACGGAACTGAATTCGGAATATCTGCAACAGTAAGTTTCAAAACTACATAAAGTACCAGAAGTTATGATCAAAAGAGCTGAAACTCATAAGATACTTCAAAACCATATGAGCTACACAATTGGTTATTAAGATACTTTTTCTTCATTCCTATAATACACAAACTAAGATCCAAAATATGACAATCCACACAATGATATCTTTTCATTTATTGAAAGATTTGCGAAAGTGAAACCTTGAAAGTATATTATCAATCCACACAATGATATGATATCTTTAAAAAAACAAGCAATTCACTGGTATATTGAAATAATGGTACATAGGACTAGAAATGAAGGTTTGCAATGCATGATTGAAACAAGAGAAGACAACAATATTCAAATCGTTGTCCTGTAATAAAATGAAAGAAGATGCCAACCTTAAAATCATTTTTTTTCTCTGAAACTTCCAAAGTCGTTGTTTTACAGATGGGACACAAGTTCTTTAGTGTCAACCATTGCTTGATGCAGTTGATATGAAACTACTGTAGGCAAATTAATCTTTAGACTTGTAAATCTCTATGGTGCTCTATTTTAACATGGCATCTGCTTTGGTTATCTAAGAATGCACAATCTCTATGGTGCTCTATTTTAACACGGCATCTCCTGAAAGTTTATATCATTGTTTTAACACGGCACAATCTCTATGGTGCTCTATGGTGCTAAAAATAGAGAAAAAAAATAAAACCAAACATATCTATGCTTGTAGTTGAAAGCCTCTCTCTCTTTAAAACCAAGCAGAAGTTCAGCTCGAGCAGACTCCACCTTATGCTCCATCTTGAGCTGCACAAAAAAAATCCCCAATTTTGAACACCTCCAAAACCCTAAATTAACTCCCAAACAAAAATCAGAAGGATGAAAAAAACGCAAGAACCTTATATATCACGTCGAGTAAATATTTGATTCTGTCTTCAAGAACATTCCTATCTTTGTGCAAATTCTGGGACAACTGGACCAAAGCGTTGAAAACTTTATCCCATTTTTGCTTGCGGTCCGAAGATTCGCCGGCAGATTTCCGTTTCTCCATTGCAGAGATCAAAGAACAAATAATAATTACGGAAATAACTAAAAAATCGCAGAGTGAGAGTAAGGATTGAGGGATTTTTGGGAGCAATGGATCGAGAGAAAACGAAGAGGGCGTGGGAATGAACGTCTTTGAGTTGGCGATGAAGGGTTTGGGGATCGCGATGAAGGGTTTGGGGATTTTGGGTTTTTTTTTCAGACGTTCAAATGTAAGGCAAAAAAAAAGTTTTATTTAAAATTAAAAAAAAGGGTTTATCTACAACACTTTTTAAAAAGTGTTGTAGTACATATAAAAAAAACGCTCAAAGACAACGCTTTTTTAAAGCGTTGTCTTTAATCTAAAAAAACGCTTATAGACAACACTTTTTAAAAAAAGCGTTGTCTTTCATGAATTTAAAATATATATAGACAACGCTTTTCATTAAAAGCGTTGTAATTTAAAAAAAGACAACGCTTTTTACCAAAAGCGTTGTCTTTTAAGTGTTGTGTTTAAGCATTTTTGTTGTAGTGATATAGTTTGATTATGCTAAGAATGATTGTAGACTAAATTGACATTCTTTGAATATCCTTTGAAATGTGTCAGCTGTCTTAAATTCAGTTGTGCTATGCTTAGTTGTTCATCCTTGACTAATCAAGAAAATACTTCAAGTTATGGTTCCGTCAAGGTGCTTGTTCAGTCATTGTTTATAGTCATAAAAAACTCAACTACTTCCAGTCTTGGTCTCTTGAGTATTTCAGTCGTCTAGTTCAGTTTTATATATCCAGTTAAGCTTATAGACAGTTGCCTTTACATATATTTTTCAGTTTTGTCTTTATGTTAGTTTTTTGTATGAGTTATTTAACACCAAAACTAAGTGTTCCAACAAAGTCTTCTAGTAAAAATTCTTTTGAAAAAAAAAAGGCATAGAAGCTTAGCCTTCAAACTTTTGTAAAAATCCTTGTTTTTGTTGTAAAATAAAGAAAAAACTAACCAAATAATATGCAAAGAAATATGCAAAGAAAACAAGTAAATTCAATGTATCAAATGTGTTACATGAGTGACCTATTTATAGGTACAAAAAAATGTAGATAAGATCAAATAAATTGATTTTATCACGATTTTATATCATCTCTTTGAGATTTGAGTATAACTCTATGATAACTCAATCTTTGATTATCTTGACATCCATAATATTATAACACTTCCCCTTGGATGTCAATCGACGGATGTGCCTCGTTAAAACCTTACTAGGAAAAACCTAATGGGATAAAAACCTAGCGAAGGAAAAAAGAGTACAACATCCCTCTGTATTGCTAAATTGCCTCGCTAAAAACATTGTCATGAAAAACCACTTGGGAAAAATCATGAACAAGGGAAAAAGAGTGCAGTTTGGATTAACTCCCCCTATTGCGAACATCACTTGAAATCTCTAAGTCGCTGCATTCCGTTCTTGTACACCAATTTCTCAAAAGTTGATGTGAGCAATGATTTCGGTGAAAACTCGGTTGGATTATCACTTGAGCAAATTTGTTGAATTTAGTTGAGAAGTGCATGCCTCATTGCCTTCATAGATCTTCGGGATATAAATGTTCCATCATAAAAACATCTACTCTGTTATCTTCCTTTTGCGCGGATCAGATATATATCTGCATAATTAATCAATTGCAAATCACAAGCATTAAAATAAAATAAGTCGCTTGTACCATATACCTATAAGATATCAAAATTAATTGCATGAATTACTCCTTAATGTTTGGACCACAGGTCCCAAAAACTCATGTTTCGCTATTGAGTTTAACTCGTTTTGTATTGCAATATTTTAACTTTGCCAATCATGTATACAACGACATTCATTAACATATTTGTGATCAATTTTCCCATGATGTGGCATTTGTCATGGGCAAATTTTATTGTCGATAAATTTTCAATTGATTAAATTATTTTCCCGTTTTGACATAATTTATCGAGATCTCTTCATTTTCAAGTACTTGAACTTCTTCGGGGATTTGATCATCTTCATTTCAGACTGATCAATTAATGAATCATATTTTCAAAATGAACATCTATATTATTGCTCCTTTTCTTTTCGTGGATTTTTATCTTTGGATCCAATTTTTCTACCACGCTTGATTCGAACATGTTGTTGACTCTTTTTTTAGAACATCAATATGTGCTGGAGCATTAGCAGCCATTACGTATGACTTAGTTACCATTTTCCCATTAAATGCATCAGGTAATTTATTTGCAATACCTTGCAAATGGACTACTCTTGAACCTCAAGTTCACATTCATTTGTCCGATAATCAAAATTATGTAATGATGCATTCCAAGTTAATTAACTTGGTGATCTCATATTTTATCCCCCTAATAATCGCATATGCAAATTTATTCTTAAACTCTTGGCCAAAAGCTAGTTGTAAAGGGGATAAATATTGGTAACTAGTCAATCTGATGCGTATAAGTGTTGCTATATACAAAATATCATATCCCCATAAATATTTGAGGAGTTTTGTTCTCATTATCAATGGTTAGCTATCAATTGGAGACGTTTAACCAAATATTTCGCTAAACCATTTTGTATATGAACATTTGCAACAAGATGTTCAATAATTATCCCAATTGACATACTAGTCATAAAAATTTTGGGATGTAATTTCATCAGCATTATCAATAAAATCCTCTTGATAAATTTCAAACATTAGTTTGTGATATGATAATAAATACACATGCAACCATTTCGTAAATATATAAAATATTTAAATGGTTCACATAATCGGAGA
Source organism: Henckelia pumila (assembly GCF_033568475.1). NCBI lineage: Eukaryota > Viridiplantae > Streptophyta > Magnoliopsida > Lamiales > Gesneriaceae > Henckelia > Henckelia pumila. The sequence goes on from NC_133123.1 coordinate 230,370,160, forward strand.
ATATGCTCATAAATATCACCTTGTATCATTTTAAAATGTAGGTGACTGATGAAGGCTTATAATTTGCCTTGAGAACAAGCAACACATGAGAATTCTTTAACATTAATAATCTATCTTTTTTTAATTTATGCCCATATGAATTATCAATATTATTTTCGCATCATTGTCAAATTGGAATTTCCCAATTGATTATGTCAAGTCATAAACATATTCATATTAATGAATTTCTTGGCTAACCATTGTATTCGTCTCCACTACATTTATTTTGTGTAGTATAAGCCATAAATAAATGTCGACAACTTTTCAACAATGTATTTCTTTCTCGGCATTTCTTTTGCAATAAAAGATATCATTTTTCTTCTTGGCTTATAGTCTCAATATGATATCCATTCCGACGGATATCTTGAAAGCTCAATAAATTTCTTTGAGACTTATGAGAGAGTAACACAATTTGTCTCTCTAGAGTTTTCAATAATGCTTGTACTTTCAAAAATTGTGTTGACATAACCTTTTCTCATTTGTAAATATGAGAAATATTTATTTCATTGAATATGGAATGCGTCATTGCGTTATCAACACAACATAAATGTCTATTGATTTCATGTACAAAATCCATATTCTATTCACAATAATAAATTTAATAAGAATAAAAACACTTTATTCATATAGAGACAATATGAAATAAATAACTTTGATTCATAATAAAAACAATCAAACCAATTTAAAATTTAAATTAATTAAACCAATAGTCTTATAAAATAAACCATATAAATAATCCCTAAACATGACATTTAAATAAATAAAAACCAAAATGACCAAATAAAATATAATCAATAACTTTAATAATTTTGCACGCTTCCATCTCAAATCAAATGATCAATCTTTTCTTCCGGATCTTCAAAGAAATCAGAAAGATCAAAATGTGCCGAAAGAGATGGGCATTGGCTTTAATATTCACCTTGATGTATAAAATTAGTTTCAACATCTTTTGCCTTTTCTTTTGATGCTTGATAAAGATCAACAAGGTGTTTCGGTGTACGACAATTATTATATCAATGTATATATTTTATCTCCATATCTATAGCACCCATTTTTTGAATTCATTGATTTATCATTTTGACCACTTTCAACATTTTTCTCTTGGTCATTACCACACTTTTTGGAACTTCCATTCCTTTGATCATTATTATTATTATTATAACCATCGTTAAAGTAACGAGGTTTTTCATGCCCACGACCATGTGGATGAAAGCGTCCTCGACCGCGGTCACGACCACGGCAACGACCACGACCGAATTCGGTCTTATTTTGTTTAATCTTTTCATCATGCATTGTCGCATTCACTTCAGGGAATGGGTTGGCTCTGGTGGGACGGATTTAATGAGTTTTCATCAATAATTCATTATTTTGCTCAGCCACAAGCAAACATGAAATCAATTCAGAATACTTTTTGAAGTCTTTCTCTCTATACTGCTGTTGCAGGAGAACATTAGAGGCATGAAATGTGGAATATGTTTTTTTTTTCAACAAATCATCATAAGTTATTTTCTCTCCACACAATTTCAATTGCGAACTGATGCGAAATAATGCAGAATTATATTCACTTACAGACTTAAAATCTTGTAAGCGCAAGTGCATCCAATCATAACGTACTTTTGGAAGAATCGCCGTCTTTTGATGGCTATATCTCTCTCTTTCAAATTATTTCATAGATCAAGCGGATCTTTTATCGTCAAATACTCAATTTTCAAACCATAATGAAGATGGTGACGAAGGAATATCATAGCCTTTGCACGATTTTGCGGTAATTCATTATTTTCATCTTTGATGGTATCTCCAATACTCATAGCATCTAGATGTATTTCAGCATCTAGTATCCAAGAAATATAATTCTTGCTGGAGATATCAAGAGCGGCAAATTCAAGCTTTGAGATATTCGACATGATAGAATCTATATAAAACACAAAAGTCATAAATATTCATTAATACACAAATTTAAATATGAATATAAAAATTTAAATTTTGACATTAAAATTTAACGATGAGCATTAATAATAGTGCACACCAATAATTCATGCTTATATTTAACAAATTAACAAAACGACAAGCACTAACAACAAATAAGCACTAACAACAAATAAAAATACTCAATATTTCGGATAATGATGTCAATCCACATTCATGTATTTTATATGTTTACGTATATCTCATCAACACATAAAAGTCCGTAAAAGATAAACTTTCAGAATGAACTCAGCACAACTTTTACCAAAGAGAAAACAATCGGAGATCTAATATGAAATACGTGTTTCTGCATATTCGGTTCAGTATAAGTCATAGGCGATTTTAAAACAAAATATCTTTCGAGTGAAAATTGGCAAGAAATAGAAAAATCGTGTTGATAACGTGTTGTAAAATAAAGAAAAAACTAACCAAATAATATGCAAAGAAATATGCAAAGAAAATAAGTAAATTCAATGTATCAAATGTGTTATATGAGTGACCTATTTATAGGTACAAGAAAATGGAGATAAGATCAAATAAATTGATTTGATCACGATTTTATATCATCTCTTTGAGATTTGAATATAACTCTATGATAACTCAATCTTTGATATTATAACAGTTTTGTTATATTTAATGCATTTTTGTTCATTTTACTGTGATTAGCTCAAATTTTGTGTCAGAATTTTTCCGTATTGACCAGCTCAGTTCTTGCACAAATTTATATGTTAAGAAATATATATATATATATATATATATATACATAGGCTTTCGAGCTGCTAACTTAGCTTAATTGTCACAAAGATAAAATATATATATAGTACTAGTTTTTGTTCACCCCCTCTAAAGACATATTCGATCTTAACATTTTTGATTAATTTTTTACTTTAATTTAATTGAATGCTTCAGTTTTAGCTAGTAGGTGATCAAGATCAGATCGCTACATTATCTAATAGCAACTAAATTTTAATGAATTTTTTTATTTTAATTTTAAAATTGGCATCCACATTTTAACTTCAGTACATACAATATATATATATATATATATATATATATATATATATATAATGAGATTTGATTATATGGGCAACCATCATGGGCAACTACGTGAGCAACCGTTGACGTGGCAATCACTCATTGGGTGTACAAGGTGTCACGTCAGCTGTTGTCCACGTAGTTGCCCATGGTGGTTGTCCATGTGATCAAAACTCTATATATAACTCCATATAATAATAGGACATTGATATTTACATTTCACTTTTTTTTAAATGCACTCCATATTTAATTTTATTTAACATAATATGTCAATGATACCCTTTTCTTGATTATTCTATTTCAAGTATATATATTAAGAGCAATGCTACATGTACAACCAATTTTGTACAACAAATCTTACAATACAATGCAAAAATTAAATATATCAAAATCTCACGATAAATTTAATACAAAATCTCGCGATAAAATAACAAATATCACGATATAATGGTTGTAAATATCGTTGTATACGATATTTTTTGTACCTTTAGCATTATCCATATATTAACGATGGAATCATGAAATTGATTTATCTCTAAAATTTCAAATATGATCTATGTTTCCGCGTTTAAGAATTAGAAATTTTCAATTATTTACCATAATTTTCTATCATATATACATAAAAATATAAACGTGGAGCAGAGTTTGAAAAATAATATCATTAATTTAATATTTTTAATATGTAATTTTTCAATTATTAACCATGATTTTCAATATGTAATTTCCTTTCAAAAATTACATAACATTTTTATATTTTATCCCAAATATTTAATAGGGATGAAAATTATTAGTTAATTGATTTCACAAAGTATTTGGGGGTAAAAACTTTTGGAGTAAAATAAGACTTTAATTAAAATATGACATTAATTTTATTATGTTATATTAATTTAATTTCTTTTTGCAAAATGTCTAATGATAAACTGTATAACTTTAATAAAATATATTATGAACATTATTTATTTGTGCAAACACTTTTTTGAGACAGTCTTATGGGTTAGTTTTGTGAGACAGGTCTTTTATATAGGTTACCCAAGAAAAAAATATTATTTTTTATTGTAAATATGAATATGGTTAACTCGTCTCACGGATAAATATTCGTGAGACCGAATCAAAAAAGATGTACTTATTATTTGACGTGATATTTTTAATTGTTAAAACTATTTGCACCAAAATATATTAACTATTTTTATTTTGTTTTAAAATATAAATGTATTTTTATAGGATAATGTGATTACTTGAAAATTTTATTTTTTAAAGTTTAGAATAAAAATATTATTATGGAATAAGATATTAAAATAGGCTAATGAAATATCCCTTTATTGGAAAAATTAAAAATAAGAAAAATATTAAAATCAACAATTAACAAATCGGGTAAAAAACCGAAAAACAAAAGTGACGATAATTTAATGAATTATGTACTTTTGCTTTTTAAACTTTTACATATTTTTTATACATTTAATGTTTTAAGTAACTTATTTTGGGAATTAAGATCATTAATAAATTTAGTCAAAATAAAATAATCAATAAAAGGGTATCATTGTTAATATATACTGTAAAAATTAAAGGTGAGTATATTTAAAAAAAATTGGAGTGTAAATATCACTTTCTTAATAATCATCATCATCATCATGATAATAAGAGTAATGTTATTTGCATTTCAATTTGTATTATCTACACTTCACTTTATGTAAAATATTTATTTCCAAATGAAATGCAAATAATAACAAAATTGTTGAAAATATATATAAATATATATTATTATTTATTGTTGAATGTTGAAGGTTGAAAGTTGAAAATTGAGTTGTAAAATATTGAAAATTAGTGTGTGATGATGTAATTAATGATGTATTAATTTTTGACTAATCTCCAATTGAGATCTATAAATAGGTCTCTCCATTTGTGTAGAAAAACACAATTGAATTGAGAGAAAAATATTGTGAAGTGTAGAGTTTGATATATTTTGAGTTTTGGAGTTTTTACTTTTTACCATAAATTTTTACTTTTTCACAACAAAAATAAGTGCAAAAAGGGACAATCTAATAATAACATCCGTAGTAAGAGTAACACCAACAAATCAACGTCACACAATTTAATGACGACGATGGTGTTGCCGCCCAGGCTCTAATCAATCTCGATTTGAATATCTGTATATTTTGGACTCAAATCATGATTCCAATAGTTTGTATTTTTATAAATAGATGTAATTAATTATATATTATTGACGTGACAAATTTTGAGACGTTAGATCTATCATTGAGGTAATACACATATTGTATGTTGAAATCTACCTTTTGAAAGATGTGTGCTTTTTAATTGTTACTAAGAAAATCACCCAAAAATATGATTTACGATTTATTTATTTTGAATGTTAATTTTACTAATATTACTCTCGCCTAAACAAAACATTTAAACCGCATGAATAAAATACTAGTTTACAATTCAAATTCATAGGCACGCGAATTTTTGTCACTTAAATTAAAATTAAATTACTTCTAAATTATTATTATTTAACGATTAACATATTGTTTGGTCCCTACAATACAAGTCATAAATTAAACCATCGATCATTTAAAAATAATATAGTTGATCACACTAAAAATTAGTCTTTTATCACTCAGGATAAAGTACGAATATTTATTAGTTCATTTTACGATGGCGGCAGGCCTTCTCAAAATCCATAAATATGGTAATCTTCTCGTAGCCATCGTGTTTCCGAAAAAGGTCCAAAGCCTTTTGAGCTTCAATCAATGGAAAACGATGCTTGTCAATACGGACAACTTTTTGTTCAAGAATGAGAGGCCACAGATGAATTCTCACTTCGGCAATCACGGAAGCTAAATAATCCAAATCTCTAAATTGTAGATCGAAAACTGCAAACAATAATAAATATATAATGGTGATGAGGGTTCTAATTAAGCTAACAAAAAACACTATTGCAAATAAGCTAATAATAAGTTTTACCTTTAATTTCAGCATGTTTTTCTTGTAGTAAAGCGAGATCTATACGAGTACTATCCGTTCCATGAAAATCCACAATGACAACCTTACCCCCAGTTCGACAACAATTGATGTTTGCCTGGAGATCGAAAACTCCATAAGCAAGAACAAAATCAACACCTGAAAAGATTACTAAGTGGATAAAAACAGTCTCCACAATTTCAGTATTACTCTTTCGACAAGGCATTGGTTGTTCCATATTTCAACATGAAACTGTACATATATATGCTATGAACGTAAAATTAACGTGCTACTTTTATAAGAAAAGTTAGCTAGCATAATTACCACTGCACACAAGCATTTGGTGAGTTAAACCTCATTTGAATAAATTGAATCCTCCTGTATAGGACGTCTTAACAAGGTGAACCTCTTATAAGGTGATGAAGAGACCCATAAGCATCATCCATTCTGATGCCGACAAATCTATGGACATATGGAACATTTTCTATTTTCGATCAAAAATTAAACGAGTTGTTTTTAAAAAATAATTGATACAGCAGCTGCGGCCTACCGCATTATGGAGCTTAACAAATTCTACTAGGGAAGCCGAAAGAAAAGAAATAAACAATTTATGGCGAGCATCAAATCTTCCAACAAAAGATATGAGAAACCTTACCCTTACCCTTACGTCCGGTTTTGTCAGTAACGGTTGTCACAAAGTTACGCGATGTGTCATCAACAGAAAAATCAGCGCCATAATGATTACAAATTGAAACCAATTCGCTACTTCCTTAAAAACCATCAACAAGAATGAGCATAAGCGACAATATAGACAATTAAGGGATCGATATTATGAATTGTCACGAAAATGAGAATGTCTTAAGATTATATGGAGTGAACAATATCACCTGTGGCAGCAATAACTTTTAAGCCCATGTACTTAGCATATTGTATTGCCAATGCACCGATCCAGCTAGGGCCTTCACGAATCTAAATGTCGTAGAACTCTAAATTAGTTAGACTGTGATGATTTGCCACAAAAGATAAGAACACATAGAAGAAAACTCTGATATTACAAATGACAAACTTAGGATTTTCACTTAACACATTACCTCACTTTAAAAAAAACAAAAAACAAAAACAAAAACAAAAAGAAATTATAAACATAATGTTACACTCGGAAGTAATTATGTCAATGGAATGCAAATTCACATAACAAAAGGATGCAAGTATATATTATGTTGTATATATATTGAAAATATAAGACTTAACGTCTTAACCCAGGGTTTCCTCTGTACAGGTGTTCTCTCCACCTTACCCTAACTAAGCTAGTAAGCACATAAGATACAAAATAATTGAATCCAAATTCCTCCTATTATATCTCCCTCATCCCTTTCCCAAGTCACTCCCAGTAAAACTCTTCCATGGCCAGATACAGAGTCAATCCCATGACAATATCACCCTCTTAACTAATTAAGCCCATTAGACTTGAGTTCTGAACACATACAGTTGTCACAACTATCACTCCGTAATTTAGGGACAAACAAGTGCAACATGGAAATATGGATTCAAAACCACTTTTTCAGTTCTTAAAATAATCTCCTTTTAGATTGTGGTTTCTCACCAATATCCTTTTATCTTTAATTGTCTGAAGATCACACGTTTTAAACAAAGCTGACCATATGCTGCATGATGCATAAGGTAAGCCTGCAGCATAATCTAAATCAATATCATCAGGTAATGGAAGAAGACAGTTTGCACCGTACAGCCACTTGTTCAGTATAACCTCCTCCCTTGAGAATGGCACAAACCTGAAATTCGCAACTTTATGTTATGCTTTGCAAATATGTCATGCTAGGGAAAAAATTAAAAAAGCTTAACAGTCAGCACAAAGGTAAAAAGGAAAGCAAGAGAAAACATAATTATCATTCCATAATACATTCTCCCGTGGGAGATGGCGATTACCCTTTCTCCAACTTTCCAACAACTGACATTTCTGCCAACTGCTTCGATAATTCCAGAGCATTCTAGGCCTGGGCAGACACCGCCATCACTTGTAGCCACATCAATTATATCACCTCTATTGACACCAGCAGAGCACACCTTGATCAATACTTCATTGTCCTTAATTTCAGGCATTTTAACTTCTCGTTGCTCTAAAATACTTGAAAACCAGCGTTTTTGAGCCACCATCGCCTTCATTGTCGATACAAGAGGCTGATTTCTAGCAAAGGCACAACAAAATCAATGAAAGAGAGCAGTAGTAGCTTCCAGCTATGTGTATTGTGGTGGCCGTGGATTGAAGTGGTGGCGTGTGTGCTTGGGGGGAGCGGGAGGAGAAAGGACGATGTAGCACAGCAGTGAAAGTCCTAGGAACAAACTTTGGTGTAAACCTTTTATTCTCCAAGCATAAAAAAAAAAAATTATGATCAGCGTGGTTGTGGAGTACAATATAAAAAAAAGAAAAAAAAAAGTCCTATTCAATATATTTGTGGGAGTGGATGTGTTGAGATGCATGGAGTGGAATTCAGAAATGATTCATGAGAAATGTATTACGACAAAACTGATTTACCTATCGGATTACAAACCGAATTAACAAACTGGTAGTCTCGAATCACATCAATAAGCATACTGATGCAAACTTGTTTGTTGAAAGGATAACCTCAGAAACAACTCCATCCTGTTATTGCTATTCAACAAAGTGTGCAAAACTTGTTCTGTATATAGCATGACAGACCAGGTCCAACAAAAATCAACCCACGTTAGTTGAACATAATCAAGGCCGACAAATCCATAACTGGAATTATACTTTCATGATTGTGTGCTAAATAAATTTTCAAAAAACAAAAATTCTATCGAGAATTTACCTCTCGAAGAATTAGGTCAAGCGATTCACCTCCAGGTATCGAATCAGACGCTTAGAAGATGCTTATCTGGTGTGTGTTTGGTAATCAGGAGTTGATGGGATCCAAAGGGGGATTTGGATTTTAAAATCCATTTTTCACCATTTGGCAAATAAAAAAGAAAAATGGGATTTGGATTTCGCGGGAATTATCAGGATTTGTTGGGATTTTATGATAAATAAACCAAATCATATCAAATTTCACGAGATTTGATTGGATTTAGATTTGAAAAAATAATATATCTACAACAAATCTTCCTTTTTTTTCCCTCATATATTGTTATAGATTATGCCGTAGTGATCATGACAATTATATAATTGCGAAAATAATCAATAAAAACACTAAAGATTTACGTGGTTGACCCAATATAGGCTACGTCCACGGAGCTGCTGCAATATTTATAACTGAAAAAATATTACAAGTGTATACAAAACACTTTATCTCTCACCAACCCAAACCCGAGTATTATCGAGAAAAAATTCTCTAACTCACAAGAGATCTTTGACACTTTTTTCTCTTTTTATTTTCTTCTTCTCTCTTTGTTAATACAAAAGAAAAGAAGACTGGGATGCTTCAACCGAGGAATGAAGGCCTCTATTTATAGGACTTCTTTTACGCGTGACATTTAATTCTCCAGCTCACAACCTTCAACCATTGCCTGTCACCTGTCACCTATCCTCTTTAATATGCCACCTAACATTTCTCCCACTTGAAGACTTGATTTCAATCATGGCTTCACACAGTCAATGCAACAACTCATTCCTCCTCTTTCATACTTGTAGTTCGACTGAAGTTGAACACAACTTCAGTTTGTCAGTGGTCACCGCCTTTGTGAACATATCAGCTGAATTTTTACTTCCAGGAATCTTCTCAAGCATCAATATTCCATCTTCCAAAACCGATATGATGAAATGGTACCGAACCTGTATATGCTTCGTCCTAACATGATAAACATGATTCTTTGCCAAATGAATAGCACTCTGACTATCACAGTATAACGTACTATCCTCAAGCTTCTGACCCAATTCCACAAGAAATTATCTCAACCATATCATCTCCTTGCTAGCTTCTGTCACTGCAACATACTCAGCTTCAGTAGTCGAAAGTGCAACAATCTTTTGCAACTTGGACACCCTACTTACTGTCGTACCACCCAATGTGAACACATATCCAGTAGTACTCTTCCTGCCGTCTAGGTCACCACCCATGTCGGCATCTACAAATCCTTGTAAGCCTGAATCTGACTTTCTGAAGCACAGAGATGAACTGATAGTACCTTTCAAATATCTGAGAATCCACTTCACTGCTTCCTAGTGTTGTTTCCCTGGATTGCTCATAAACCTGCTCACAACTCCCACTGCATGTGCTATGTCTGGTCTGGTGCACACCATTGCATACATGAGACTTCCGACAGCAGAGGCATAAGGAACCCTATTCATATAAGCATGCTCCTTCTCCGTCGATGGTGATTGGGCTTTGGTTAGTTTGAAATGACTAGCCAAAGGAGTACTAACCGGTTTAGCTTCATCCATGTTGAATCTGCTAAGCACATTTTTCACGTACTCTGCCTGAGATAACTTCAAGACTCCGTTCACCCTATCTCTCAAGATCCTCATACCAAGAATTTGTTTTGCAGCTCCCTAATCCTTCATTGCAAATTCTTTTGATAACTCTCTTTTGAGTTTATCAATCTCCTCCAGACAAGATCCTGCTATCAACATGTCATCCACATATTGCAGTAGAATGATATAAGATCCATCAATCTTCTTCACAATGCAACAGTGATCCGCCTGGCACCTCAGGAAACCGTTGTTATTCATGAATCCATCAAACTTCTTGTACAACTGTCTTGAAGCTTGTTTGAGACCGTACAAGATCTTCTGAAGTTTGCATACCATTTTCTCCTTTCCTCGTAATTCAAATCCTTGTGGCTGCTTCATATAAATTTCTTCATCTAGGTCACCATGAAGAAACGCCGTTTTTACATCCAACTGCTCCAGATGTAAGTTTTCATTCGCCACTAATCCAAGTACAGTTCTGATAGTGGTCAGCTTAACCACTGGAGAGAAAATATCGGTGTAATCAACGCCTTATTGCTGTTGAAAACCTTTCACAACAAGTCTTGCCTTGTACCGCTTGCTACCATCAACTTCTTCTTTGATCCGTTACACCCACTTGTTGTGTAAGGCCTTTTTGCCTTCCGGAAGTTCTGTCAACTTCCACGTCTGATTGGATGATAGTGAATCCATCTCATCTTCCATGGCTAACTCCCACTTCATTGAATCATCATTTTGCATCGCTTCTTCAAAGGTCTCAGGTTCACCTTTATCAGTCAGCAAAATATAGTGAAGTGAAGGGGAGTATTTCTGAGGTGGTCTGATTTTTCTTAACGATCTCCTGAGTTCAATTTCCGGAGTTTGTGGTTCAGCTTCTTGTGCAGTTTCTTCTTCCTGGTTACTATCCTTCGACTCATTCACAGGAATATCAATCAATGGCACTTCATTTGACTTCTGGACTTCAGGACATTTATATCCAGTTGGAATGTCTGAGTTGTCCTTGTACAAAACATGCTCATTGAAAATGACGTCTCTGCTCCGAACAATCTTTCGATTTTGGTCATCCCAGATCCGATAACCAAACTCATTATCTCCATAACCAATAAAGAAACACTTCTTTGATTTCGAATCAAGTTTCGTTCTGTTGGCTGAATCTATGTGAATATATGAGAGACAACCAAACACTTTCAAGAACGAAAGGTTTACTCCTTTGCCGCTCCAGACCTCCTCTGGTATTCTGCAATCAAGTGGTACCGAAGGTCCTCTGTTGATCAGATATGCTGCATTATTAACTGTATCAGCCCAGAATGATTTCGGCAGTCCAACGTGCAATCTCATGCTCCTGGCTCGCTCATTCAGGGTCCTTTTCATCCTCTCAGCTAAACCATTCTGTTGAGGTGTACCAGGAATGGTTTTCTCCATCTTGATCCCGTTCTGTGCACAATACTTTTTGAACTCAATATCTTCATATTATCCACCATTGTCAGACCGTAAACACTTCACTTTCAAGTTGGTCTCATTTTCCACCATGGATTTCCACCTTTTAAAGGTTTCGTAAACATCAGATTTATTATTCAAAAAATAAACCCAAACTTTTCTGCTCGAATCATCGATAAATGTGACATAATATCGTGAGCCTCCAAGGGATGTCACAGGAGATGGCCCCCACACATCAGTATGAACCAGCTCCAACTTTGCTGCTTTCGGTTCTCTATCGCCTTTCGAAAATCTCACCCTTTTCTGCTTTCCAAGAACACAACTTTCACACAGTTTGTGTTCGACAGTTTTTAACTCCGGTAGTTTCCCTTTTGACATCAGCATCTTCATTCCTTTCTCACTGATCATATGTCCAAGTCTACTGTAAGACCCAAAAATATTAAATTATTAATCATGGTATTTGAGAATTAAATTCCATATTATGGGCTAATATTGATTTGAGAAGTTATGAAAATGATAGATTTAATTTTCGAGCCGAAAATATTTAATTTGAGAATTTACGGGTTTTGAGAATTAAATTTCGAGAATTCTTAAATTAAAAGTATAAATATTCGATTTGAATATTTATGGGATTTAAGATTAAATTCCATGTTTCGGGAATTAACGAAGATGAATTTTGAAGATACAACTCGATTAGGGACTGTTTTGCAAATTTCGAAGTTGCAAGGGCTAAAGTGAAAATGGCCAGGATTATTTAATTAATCCAAATTTATTTAATTTTAATCCGAGTATATTTAATTTGCGAATATTTAGAGTTTCGATTTTAATTCTAATATTCTTAAATTATTTGGATCGAAATTGAATTAAACGAAGGCCGAGGACTGAATTGCAATTATTGAAGACTTGAGGGACTAAATTGCAAATATGCCATATATATCCGATTTTAATCAGCTGTCTCAGCCTTACGTGTATGTCATAGAAGATTCAGAAGAAAGGAACAGGGGAGCTCGAACCCTTCCTTTTCCTTTGAATTTTGATTCTTCGAAACCCCGTAACTTTTGATCCGATTGTCCGTTTTCGATTCCGAAAGATGTTCTGGAATCCTTGCAACAAGGGCTTCGATATAGAGTAAGTGTTTCTGCTGTTTTATTATTTTTGGAAGATCGAAATGTACAGAGATCAGATATGGAGTTGATGAATATGTATTTGTGTGTTTCTATGTCGTATCTTCGAAACCGGCTTGAGGAATTGATGTTGCTTGTTCTTAAGTATGATTTCAGCTTGTATAGCATTTGTTGAACTGTTATGTCCTTATATAGTGCTGGTTTCGATAGATACATGCTGATATGAAGTTAAAGAAGTTAGCTTCGAATTTGATATTTTGACGGATTCCGATTTTGAATTGCTACAACACCGGGTGATGTTTTGACTTCGTTTTGATAGCCTATGACCGAGTTGAGATAGTTGTTTAGTTGTTATGATTGTTATAGCATCTGTCTTTCTTGATTTTAGTTGAGTTTCGAAGGCTACCGAGTCAAGATTCCGAGTTATATCGAATACGAAGACGTTGAAGTTTGAAATGATATTGATTGAATCTATATTGATGATTTTGATTCAATTCTGAAACGATTGAATAGATTGAGGTTTAATATACATGTTTGATGTTATGTTTCAGAGTTAATAGGAGACTATTGACTCAAGAACCTCAACTTGAAACACAAGAAGAAGTGATCAAGATGAAGTGAACTGATTAAAGAGTGATTGATGTTTGAATGATCAGATATTTTGTAGAAGTTGATGTACTTCCTATCCGATGCGGAACATCGTCAACTCGAGGATGAAAAGTATAAGACGACATCGAGATTCAGGACTCTGATACTCGAGATTGATGAATCTTGAGTAGTCCGCCAAATCACATACTTGTTATGTTTTACTTTGATTAAGAACTTGTTATTGTTCTTGTCGATCCATCACAGGTAGTGGATCTTTATTGCTTTTGATATGATATGATATGATGATATTGAATTGATTCTAATGCCAAGGTCAGATGGACCTTATTTTCGAGTCTGATGAGACAACTATAGATGGATATCCATGTCAAGATTGTTTACGAATCTTGATGGAAATGAAGAAATAAGAATCAATTCTTGAGTTAGCGCGCTATATAAATCGAAGTTAGATTTGAAGTTTGAGTCCATATATGCGTTATGTTTAATCTATTCTTGAGTTGATATGTTTAGAGTTGTTATGAATTTATTTAACGCATGTATATGTCGATTATACTGAGAATGATTTTTCACCGGAGTTTATCCGGCTGTTGCTTTGTTTTGTATGTGTGCATTGCAACAGGAGGGGCAGGAGCATGGTTGAGACGACCTTGATAGCTCGGGAGAGAGATGTAGCAAGTGTGGACTCGGGTTTATAAGATGAAGCATGGTAGAATGATAGCATCAAACATATCAAGAACTTAAGACTTGAAGTATTTATGCTATGGTGAATAGCTTGTAGTTTTATGTCTTTTAAGCTATTCATTTGATGTATTACATGTATGATTTGATGGTAGGAACTTGGTATATGCATGGTTGTATGTTCTCAGATGTTATAACATGCTTAGACTTGATTGGATGATTATATTTATCTTGTACCAAGTTTTGACAGCAAAAAGATGATCTGATCTTCCCTGTATGATGAGCCCGCTCGATCCGGGAGTTTTAGCCGATCGAGCGCGGCATGGGAAAAATGGAACCCGAGAGCACTATATTGGGGCTCGCTCGATAGGAAGAATTTGTCCGATCGAGCGAGGCCAAAAAGATTTGAAACCCGAGAGTTTTGATTTCTTGCTCGCTCGATCGGGTGATTTTGTCCGATCGAGCGAGGCTCTGGGATTTTAAAAAAAAAAAAATTATGCTCTTGGTTTCTATTCTTTTAATTGTTTGATTAATTGTTTAATAATCATTAGTTGTCCTAATACGAGATTAGCAACCCGAGGTCCCCACAACAGGTGGTATCAGAGCGTAAGTTTCTGGACTGAGATAGAAGCTGAGCGAGGTAGAGTGAGTCACATGCATTTTTAGTATTGCATGATTTTGCAGTATTTGATGTGATGATTTAATAAATTGCATGTACTCTTGATCTACTTTTGAAATGAAATTGTCTGATTTACTGATTCGTAAATTATTGAATTTCTTACTGATTGGTAAGTAAATTTTGGGAATTCTTATCGAAGTTATTATAAGATTTTCCCTGGGTGATGTAAGCACCCCGAATCGAAGAAAACAGTGATCTTTGGGTGACGTAAGCACCCCAGACTGAATCAGAAGTGTTTTGCTAGACTGAACAGAATTGTCTGATCAGATTGAACAACACTGTATTGCTCAGCTAAATGAAGAATTGTGATTGAACAGAACAGAATATCAGCGAATGAATCGATGTTATTGAAGGTAGAAGTTGGTCTGAAGAACTTGATCAGTTGTTCAGATACCTGACAGATATAAGATGAATATCGTATCAGATTGATTGTCTATCAACTTCAAGACCTAGCGACTAGCTGATATCTTTTGAAAAAAAAAAAATTTTGACAGAACAGAGGTATACTATTTGTTGGTAAGTGCTTCGAACAGAGTTTGATTTAATGATTCTTTGCCACAACAGATAAACTGATGAGACAGAATTATCTCTCGAAACTGAATTATTTGATTATGAAGAATATATTTCTAGTTGTTCAAGCTTATTAGAAGTTTTTGAATTGTCGATGATGATGAAACAGCTCACGATTGAGTTGTTTATTTATGACTTGAATTCGAAGATTCTGTCAGAATATTGACGCAGAACAAATAGTATTATAGCTCTGCTACAGTGGATGATATCATCACAATTGGCTGAACTTATTTGTTCAAGACAGATCTGAGGTAAACGATATGAATATAGTCTCCTCACTCTAGCGGACCGATATAGATTGGTTGGGTCTGAATGCAGAGAAAGTTAGATTAATACACTCAGTTTGGAGGGAGATATCCGAACTGGTAGTGTAAAGACAGTACAAGCTGATGTGTTAGTATATGATAGAAGCAAATTCGATTCAGAGAAGATGTGAATGAAGAATAGTTCCAGAAGTATCCAGAGGATCCGAATGAAATTGCACAGAAATGAAATTTCAGGTAACAAATTTATTGTTTTAACCTGGTTCTGTTATTGGTGCAACGAATCTATATGATAAATGAAGCTTATTATATTGCTCTTCTATATCCGAAAAGAGAAATTGTGAATTGAACTGAAGAATGGAACTATTGCTTCGATGAAATGAATTGAACGTGATTTTGTTCATAATGAGATATCTGTTTAGGTTGCATGATAGATGGTGATGCAATAACGTGATACCGAATAGCAGAAGATTGATGACCAAAAACAACTAAATTAGATCAGCAAGAACATAATGTGCATATGAATATGATGATATGATATAGAATCTCGAAGTACGATTCTATAATGTCTGTTTGTTATATGAAGTTCAATTACAAACATATTCCGATATCAGAATATTCAATGCTATAGATATGTTCATGATCGAAATTAGAATTGGTCGATGTGGCAATGAGTTAAAGTTTTCTGATATTTGTTCCAGTAAGATTTTGATTTTAGGTTCAGTTATGAACTGGGATATTATAGCGACTTGATGACTTGAATGTTGCTTTTGAGGTTTATTGAATTGATGCTAAGATGAAAATCAGTTACAAATGAGTCTTTTCTTTGATTATGCTGAATCGATTACATCAAAAGGAGTTATGATTCTTGAAATCTTTGATATTGATTATTCATGGCGCGCTGAATTATTTCACTCATTTGGAGTATACGATGCAAGTGAGTTATTTTCACTTTGCAGAGTTTGTTATCCAGACGTTTTGAGTTGTGGATGACCTTGATTGAGGGATTTTCTCAATCTTGATTTATTTTTTTTGATTTTGAGAATTATTGATCCTTTGATGATATTTCAGCGTATTTTAAGATTGTTGGCTCGTAACTGATAGAAGAATTTGAATTTGATCCCTAAATTTTTGGGTTAGATGATATGAATTGTCTATATTTAGGAATAGAAAGGAGGAATGAAATAGGCATCTGATGACTTGATTTTATATTTCTGTGTATTCTGGTTTGAATATTCAGATGAATATATCATCAATCAAAATGATTTTCGATTGAAAGTAAGCCGGAATTGTTCAGAAGATGAAATAAACACATAAAGTAAACTGAAGCGATGAGAATTCAGTACAGAATGCCAGATTGAGATATGAATTGAAGCCTCAGATCAGAATGAATGAATTCTATGATGATTGATTATCTACTTGTGCTTGATATTTACGCAAAGAAGTATCAGAATTTGATGAATTGCACAACAATGAATTCAATATTTGTTCAATACTTGTTTTATCAGAAGATAAAGCAACTAGACATAACCGAATTAGTATGTTTTCGAAGTTAAACGTACAGAGAATTTCTGATGAAGTTGAAAATCGTTGACCAGAAGAGTTCAATGATAGTTTAGAAATTCCAAAATTGGTATGAGATCATGATTTAGAAGAGTATTTTGTGAAACTACCAAGATGAAACATGTTATATGAAGTAATCAGGTGGTAGTTATGAACAGATTGATTGAAATTACTGGATATGATAAACTGTCTGTATGATCAAATCACTGAATTGTGATTAGAATCGTTGTAAGACGAGCAGTAAGCCAAGAAATAATGTTTCAGATTGAAATATTGGGTTTACTAGTAAATTGTGCTATGGATGATTTGAAGACTTTGAGTACTTTTTGCGGTACAATATGTAATTGGAAGAATAATCAGGGAAGATGAATGAAATTTCGAGAATGACGTGATATCTGACATGATACTGTTATCAACAGTTCTGAATATGTTGAAAACTGTGAAGAAGGGAGAGATATGATGAATTACAGGAATAATGACAATTCATTGTCAGGATTAAAACTTTGGATTTGTTTGACAGAATGTGGCGTTGATTGATGGATTGATGTTCTGAGAATCGGTTATATGTGATTGCATTATACCATTTGTCGATGGATAGATTATCTGAGTTGATTTTCCAGATGTTGAGAATATTCTCAGAACTGTGATACCTGATTCCGTATTATTTGTTTTGATGTGTTGCCACTTGATGATTACAATTCCTGTAACAGCTAATGAATTGATTTTGAGATAAGGTTATGATGGAAGAGAATTCCATTTCTTTGTGTTGAACTGATACTACTGACGTATGTGACATCAAATCAGACATGAATGTCGATATCAGATCAGATTTGATTTGAGACACACAAAGATTTTGAAGATGAATCTGTACGGAATGAAAACAGAGAAGAAGAAACAGAATTAGTATTGAATGATAGTTATAACTTGTGAAGATGACACTGAATAGTTAAGCAGAAAAGTATTCTTAAAACATCATTCAATTCAGAATATAGAAAAAGCCGAGTTTAATTTACAGATTCAGAATATGAAGTTGAATACTGATGATGAAGCGATGAACTGAAGAATAGGGTAGACTTGATTTATGTTCTATACACTGTATAGAATGATATAGAGGAAGAATCAAGTCGTCACCAAAGCTGAATTTCACTGAATGTATTCTTTTCAGCTTGATAAGTGCATTATCAAAATGGAAGAAGTATCACGAGATTCTTTTTATGTACTTTATTCAGATGAAATAGATATTGACGAGATTCTTAGTTCAGTCGATTATTCGAAAAATTCTTGATTGCAGAAAGAAACAGCTCAGAACGAATTCATTTCAATGACTTAAGGTACAACTGAATCGATACTGGTTTTTAAGAGAATAGAAGCAGATTCGAAGTAATAATCTGACAAGAGATTGAAAGATGAAGCGATAGATGAAATGCAGAGTTGAATGATTGAAGTGAGAATCACTTCAGATAATCATTCATTCTATCAGATTTGATATTCCAGATGAATACGATTTCGAGGACGAAATCATGTCTTAGAGGGGAGGAATTGTAAGACCCGAAAATATTAAATTATTAATTATGGGATTTGAGAATTAAATTCCATATTATGGGCTAATATTGATTTGAGAAGTTATGAAAATGATAAATTTAATTTCCGAGCCGAAAATATTTAATTTGAGAATTTACGGGTTTTGAGAATTAAATTCCGAGAATTCTTAAATTAAAAGAATAAATATTCTATTTGAATATTTATGGGATTTAAGATTAAATTCCATGTTTCGGGAATTAACGAAGATGAATTTTGAAGATACAACTCGATCAGGGATTGTTTTGCAAATTTCGAAGTTGCAAGGGCCAAAGTGCAAATGGCCAGGATTATTTAATTAATCCAAATTTATTTAATTTTAATCCGAGTATATTTAATTTGGGAATATTTAGAGTTTCGATTTTAATTCTAATATTCTTAAATTATTTGGATCGAAATTGAATTAAAACGAAGGCCGAGGATTGAATTGCAATTACTGAAGACTTGAGGGACTAAATTGCAAATATGCCATATATATCCGATTTTAATCAGTTGTCTCAGCCTTGATACGTGTATGTCATAGCAGTTTCAGAAGAAAGGAACAGGGGAGCTCGAACCCTTCCTTTTCCTTTGAATTTTGATTCTTCGAAACCCCGTAACTTTTGATCCGATTGTCCGTTTTTGATTCCGAAAGATGTTCTGGAATCCTTGCAACAAGGGCTTCGATATAGAGTAAGTTTTTCTGCTGTTTTATTATGTTTGGAAGATCGAAATGTACAGAGATCAGATATGGAGTTGATGAATATGTATTTGTGTGTTTCTATGTCGTATCTTCGAAACCGACTTGAGGAATTGATGTTGCTTGTACTTAAGTATGATTTCAGCTTGTATAGCATCTATTGAACTGTTATGTCCTTATATAGTGCTGGTTTCGATAGATACATGCTGATATGAAGTTAAAGAAGTTAGCTTTGAATTCGATATTTTGACGGATTTCGATTTTGAATTGCTACAACACCGGGTGATGTTTTGACATCGTTTTGATAGCCTATGACCGAGTTGAGATAGTTTTTTAGTTGTTATGATTGTTATAGCATCTGTCTTTCTTGATTTTAGTTGAGTTTCGAAGGCTACCGAGTCAAGATTCCGAGTTATATCGAATACGAAGACGTTGAAGTTTGAAATGATATTGATTGAATCTATATTGATGATTTTGATTCAATTCTGAAATGATTGAATAGATTGAGGTTTAATATACATGTTTGATGTTATGTTTCAGAGTTAATAGGAGACTATTGACTCAAGAACCTCAACTTGAAACACAAGAAGAAGTGATCAAGATGAAGTGAATTGCTTGAAGAGTGATTGATGTTTGAATGATAAGATATTTTGTAGAAGTTGATGTACTTCCTATCCGATGTGGAACATCTTCAACTCGAGGATGAAAGGTATAAGAAGACATCGAGATTCAGGACTCTGATACTCGAGATTGATGAATCTTGAGTAGTCCGCCAAATCACATACTTGTTATGTTTTACTTTGATTAAGAACTTGTTATTGTTCTTGTCGATCCATCACAGGTAGTGGATCTTTATTGCTTTTGATATGATATGATGATATTGAATTGATTCTAATGCCAAGGTCAGATGGACCTTATTTTCGAGTCTGATGAGACAACTATAGATGGATATCCATGTCAAGATCGTTTACGAATCTTGATGGCAACGAAGAAATAAGAATTAATTCTTGAGTTAGCGCGCTATATAAATCGAAGTTAGATTTGAAGTTTGAGTCTATATATGCGTTATGTTTACTCTATTCTTGAGTTGATATGTTTAGAGTTGTTATGAATTTATTTAACGCATGTATATGTCGATTATACTGAGAATGATTTCTCACCGGAGTTTATCCAGCTGTTGCTTTATTTTGTATGTGTGCATTGCAACAGGAGGGGCAGGAGCATGGTTGAGACGACCTTGATAGCTCGGGAGAGAGATGTAGCAAGTGTGGACTCGGGTTTATAAGATGAAGCATGGTAGAATGATAGCATCAAACATATCAAGAACTTAAGACTTGAAGTATTTATGCTATGGTGAATAGCTTGTAGTTTTATGTCTTTTAAGCTATTCATTTGATGTATTACATGTATGATTTGATGGTAGGAACTTGGTATATGCATGGTTGTATGTTCTCAGATGTTATAACATGCTTAGACTTGATTGGATGATTATATTTATCTTGTACCAAGTTTTGACAGCAAAAAGATGATCTGATCTTCCCCATATCTACAGTGCCATAGACTTGAGTTAGCTCTAGCATCCACAGCTGCTAACATTTCTCTGCAACTGGAAGTCATGTAGAGGGTTCCGGTTTTTTGTCCTCGAGCAACAATCATGGCTTCTTTACTTACTTTCCAAGAACCATCACCAAAGGTCACTTTATGGCCTTCGTCATCGAGCTGTCCCACTGAGATCAGATTTCGAGTCAACTTTGGTACATGCCTCACTTTGTTGAGCTTCCAGATGAATCCGTTTGACATTTTCAAACTGATATCACCCATATCAGCTATTTCCAACGTTTTTCCATCTGCCAGGAAAACCTTTCCGTAATTACCAGCAATGTAATTGCTGAATACCTCACGATCACCGGTGGTATGAAATGAAGCTCCCGAATCCATAACCCATGAATCAACCGGGCTTTCCATGGATAGTACTAAGGCATCATTTACATCCTCAGTAACAACATTTTCCTTATTCTTGGGTGATCTGCAGTCCTTTTCATGTG
Source organism: Henckelia pumila (assembly GCF_033568475.1). NCBI lineage: Eukaryota > Viridiplantae > Streptophyta > Magnoliopsida > Lamiales > Gesneriaceae > Henckelia > Henckelia pumila. The sequence continues at coordinate 230,391,817 of NC_133123.1, forward strand.
ACCAGTTTCACCACAGCTCCAACACTTCAATTTGTTTTCAAAGGTATTTTTGTCTTTTCCAGTTCTTGATTTGGATCTGCCATGCCATCGGTTAGAACCTTTTTCGCTACTCCTGCCCCTACTTTTGTTTTCGAGATTTAGGGCAGATCTCGATGATGTTGCTTCTCCCGAATCCCTCCTGCGAACTTCTTCACGGATTCGATCTCTGACATCATTGAATTGTAACTTTCCTTTTCCAGCAGAATTGCTAACCGCTGCCCGCATCGGCTCCCAAAAATTTGGTAAAGACGCCAAAAGAATAAGTGCACAAATTTTATCATCAAATTTAATTTCAACTGATGTTAGCTGGGAAACAATCGTGTTGAATTCATTGATGTGTGCCGCCACCGAAGCACCTTCCTCCATCTTCAAGTTGAATAACTTTTCATGAGGAACACTTTATTATTTGCTGATGGCTTCTCGTACATATCCGATAAAATGGACATCATCTCCTCCGTGGTTTTTGCCTCTGCCACGTTGTATGCCACGTTCTTTGTTAGGGTCAATCGTATTACTCCCTAACATTTGTCGGTCAAGAAGCTCCCAATCATCATCCTCCATCGTTTTTGGTTTCATCCCGGATAGAGGTTGATGTAGCTTCTTGCTATACAGATAATCTTTAATCTGTAACCGCCAGAACGTGAAATCTGTACCGTCGAACTTATTGATTCCAGGTCTCGATCCGTCATTTCCGGCCATCGCTTATACTGCCTTAATAAAATTTCAAAAAATCTTTTCTGATGTGGAAGATCAGACAAAGGTGCAACCACAGAGCATATTCAGAATTTTAAGAAATGTTTCACCAAGGCTCCCGGACACCGTAACAGCTTTGATACCAGTTGTTATGGATTATGCCGGAGTGATCATGACGATAACATAATTGCGAAAATAATCAATAAGGACACCAAAGATTTACGTGGTTCACCCAATATAGGCTACGTACACGGAGCTGCTGCAATATTTATAATCGGAGAAATATTACAAGTGTATAAAAAATACTTTATCTCTCACCAACCCAAACCCCGAGTATTACCGAAAAAAAATTCTCTAACTCACAAGAGATCTCCGAAAAAAAAAACTCACTTTTTTTTCTCTCTTTTTATTTTCTTCTTCTCTCTTTGTTAATACAAAAGAAAAGAAGAATGGGATGCTTCAACCGATGAATGAAGGCCTCTATTTATAGGACTTCTTTTACGCGTGACATTTAATTCTCCAGCTCACAACCTTCAACCACCGCCTGTCACCTGTCACCTATCCTCTTTAATATGCCACCTAACATATATTACCATTCTTTTATCTTTTTTCACCATCATGTACCCGTGAATGGTTGGTGTCCGTCCGTTGTGCAGGTCGCGGGAGGACTCCACTACTCATGCATTGTTTATGTGTCCTTTCATCAAACAAAACTGAAAAAACTCATGTTTATGAGGTGCTGTTAAAGCAGGTATGTCATTTGGATGTCCTCATTTATTTCTTTGGTTTAAACAAATGATTAAAAAGAATGATTTTGAGGTGTTTGTAATGAGGACTTGGGCCACTTGAAATGAGAGATTAAGATTGATCCATAAGAATGATAATGGAACAAAAGGGATTTCGCCTGATTGGGGAGAGAAATTGCTTCAAGAATTTCAAAGTGCACGCACGGCCCTGGATGTGGGATTTGAAAAATCTATTTGCAGCTCACCTCAGACATGGGCTGCCCCATATGAGAATAATCTTCAAATGAATGTAGATGCTGCCTACAAATGAGAATACTGGCCCTTTTGCAATTGGTTGGGTCATTCGTAATCATGAAGGACAACCTGTGTTGGCTTTTGGTCATCAAATTGATAAATCTCAATCTGTGTTATTTGCTGAACTCTTAGCAATACAAGAAGGGTTTAAGGTTGCTCAGTCTCACAACTTTCAGGTTAACCATTTCACTTCAGATTATCTTTTGGCGGTGCAAGCAGACACTACGCCAGAAAACGATCTCAGTTACGCAGGATCCATTGCTACTGACGTCTTTTGGATTCTCAAAGTAACACGCACCTTACACATATTCGGCGATCGACGAATATTGTGGCTCACTCGATTGCTGTCTTTTCTATTTCCTCCTCTTTCATGTCTGGTTAATTCAACTTGTAACTAAAGACCTATTATTATTGCAATAAATTAAAAAAAATTGACCGTAACAAAAAAAACTATAAGTACCATATTTCTCCATGTGCAATCTGCAAGATTGCAACCACGGTTAGATTTTCTTTTTTTTTTTCTTCTAATTTTTCATACACCGTGATTTTGTTTGATGATTGGAAAAGAATTTATCAATTGATTATATCTTTTTCACCAACAAACGTCTCAATATTTCTTCTTCCTCATCGAGAGGTTAGATTACTTTCTTTGCTTATTTTTCATACACTATAATTTTGTTTGCTGATCGGAAAGTATTTTTCAATTTTTTTTTTATCTCTGGTTGCTAAAAACTTCTAACCATTAAGATCATATCTTATGGAGAAATTTAAAACAGGAACAAGAAACATGAATGTAAAGAGGAAGGACATATTTGAATATCTTATAATGTGTGGATTCTACCATATATTTAATAAAATTGTGAATATGAATTTATTAAATGTATGTTACGAAAATATATGGCATATAGTTTGATTAAGAGTTTTAAAATGTGACAAGTTGAAAATGTTTTCTTGAAATAAAACCCATGCATCATTTATGTACATATATGTTTGCTTCAACACGTTTCGATTATAAATGTCCAAATTGTTTTTGATTATACACGTCTTCACAAAATAAAACCCAAACTTTGTGTAGGGCATGATTAGCATCCAGTTCAGTTAGACAACTTATACTACATCAAATAGATAAAATCAAAGAAACTACAAATGTTAAAGTAGACACGAATGCAAAATAGGTCACATCATACGAACTTCAACGCAAATATGTGTACACCAGGAGAAATCTTAAAATTACCTGCTTCCATATATGCATATAATTTACTTTATGTTTATTTTGTAGCTTTAGCATGGTTGACGATAATCTTTACTTTTTTGTTTGCACACAAAAATTGGTTCGAGTGAGTTGATTGCAGGCGTGTCAGGCACATGAGTGCCAAATGAGAATGTAAATAAAAATAAAAATCTAACTTATAAAAATCAAGCGAATGTTGAGTCTCGATTTTGTCGTCGGTCTCAAATTCACCGGTAAAACGCCAAAGAACTAAAATAAAAGAGAAGATGAATTATTAATAGCAACATGATATTAATTCTTTGCCACTAAAAAATCCAAATGACAAATGTTTGCCATAATATTCACAAAATAAAGTGCTGTAACAGTTCGAGGAACCCAGAAAAAACATACTGAATATGTACGATGATATTTCTGGATAACTGCTAAAATATGAAGCTAATAAAATGTAAAAATATTGCTGAAAAGAACAAAGATTTTGGAGCTGTGTTTGTTGATGATTTGTTTGTGTTTTTTCCATGACCTGCCGATTACTTTTGTTCCCAATTTTTTCCATAACCTCTCACTCCACTATCCTCATAATGGGCCACGTTCATCACTTCTTATTTCTCAGATTGGCCTTGACTTGGTCTTGATTTTGAATGTAACCTCCAATTTCAAATTTTGCCGGTAGATTTTTAACTCTTGGGCTTCATTTATGATGGGACGAAATGATTGGGCTGCATGATTTTTAGTGAGCCAAGGAACTCGGATTACTAAAATATTTTATTTTATGGGCTAACAATTGATGGCCCAATGGGCCATCGAAGCTGGATTATGAGCCCACTTCTAGCTTTTGGGTCGTGCATCTTCACCATAGCAGTTTAAAATGGATAAGATTTATGATTTTTTAAAAAAAATAACATCAGTGATCTTGTTCCTCAATTTTTGAATTGATTGATCACGTCATCCCAGTGTTATCATTATTGTTCCTCCGATATTCGCGCCTCTCTCTTTTTAGACTCTTCACCTTTCCCGAGTAATCACTTTGAGCTGGTTTCGGATCTCATCTCTTTGCTCCCTTCAACGCATTAATAGCTTAGGGTTTTTCCTGACTTCCTGCTGCTTTTCCGACTAGTAAGTTGATCTCCCTTTGCTTGTTCCTCTGTTAAACCCTGCATACACAACAAAAAAACCTTGAATGGGTTTTCACCTTTTTATTTGTGCAATAGTTCCTCATTATCCATCCATGGATTCTACCCCTTCCGGTTCATCTGTTGTTCCTGAGGAAATGGAAGTAATCAGGTATGCATACTCTCCTTGGGCTCACGATTAATTTCATCGTTACTTTGATTGTCTGGCACCCCTGTTTTCTTAATTTGACTTTCGTTCTTCTCAGGCCTCCAAATCCCCTTTCCATTAAACCTAACTGTGTTGAGGTTTTGGCTACAGTAACTCACACTCCTTATGTAGAGGTTCCCTTACCACCAACAGTCTTTCCAACATATTTTGTGGCGACCCCGGACTCGACTACTAAATACCATAATTAAAGAAGGTATCAAAATAAGCAGCAACAATAAACAAGAGAAAAGAATTTTTTTTTAAAAAAAGAGGGCCTCGCTCGATCGGTTAAACTTGACCGATCGAGCGGCCAAGAAATCCCAGCTCTCGGGTTGAAGAAAAACTGGCCTAGCTCCATCGGTTAAACTTCACCGATCGAGCGAGCATGTTCTGCTCAAAATTCCAGAATCCACTTGAACTGGTTCAAATTGTTTTGCTGCTACTTTTTTTCAAAAATATGATATCAATGGTTCTAACATGGATATGTAAAGATTCAACCACCACCATACATGAAAAATTTACTCCCAACATGATCCAACAACACATAATCTATACAACTCTAGACTATGCAAAGCTGTACAATACAAAAGTTGGATACCATCAAAACTAAACATGGTTTAAAAGTAATTTCCCAACAACAAGCTATAACCCGGAGCACCACTTTTAAACTCTTCTCAATGCTCTTGGCCTCCTATAACTTTCTTGAAACACCTGTTGCAATGCACACACAAAAACAAAGCAACAACCGGAAAACCGGTAAGTCTAAAGACATAGTATGAAAGACGGAACATATAAATAATCACAAGTAGCCATATCATGCATTTCAAATCATAAATAACACCTTATGAAATGCAGAATAAATTAAATGGCTAAGAAGGAATAAGGCTCAAAGGAAACACCGGGTTAGATGCTAAAACACATCACTCACCATCAATGCTAAAACTCCTCATTGATGTTATAAACCCGGCTTTAGGTATCAATGCTCGAATCTTATCACTGATACACGATATCGATGTTTAAAACTCATCAACGACATCAGGACAAATCGGAGAGAAAGGTTAGGCGCAAGAAACACAACGAGATGACACAATACACAATCACCTCATAATATAGCCTAACAAGTAAGCCACAAGCTCATAACTCCAATAAAGAATAGCAAACACATAAACACATAAAATAGAAACTATTGTGTGATTTAAGGGATCGAGAGATCAAACACATCTCGATTCTCATTCATGATTTGGTCATCGTCGAATCATACCTTCCAATCTTGATAGCTAAGTATCTCCAATCCTCAAGCTACAATACACACCAAACTTGTATCAACTCACTAGATAGAATGGTAGAAATCTCAAAGCTAGAAACTCAAATCTTGAACAATCTCCAATCGATTCGAATCGGTGCGAACTCGAACTCGAACTCGATATATTCTTGAACAACCTGAAATTCATATCAAGACATTCAATATTGCATTCAACTCATTGCAAAGCTCAACAACTCAAGGCTTGCTAATTTGACCGGAATTCAAACCGGCGACGTAACGGTTCGAAACCGATAATTCCAACAACTCAAACATCATCTAACATTGATACATAATTCATATCAATATCATTTCATCACTCAAATCTCGAAATCAGCAGCATATATTTCCAGAATTTATCAAACATAAATTGACGGCGTAACGGTACAAATTCGGTAATCGAAACTTAAAACTATCAAAACTATCAATCATAACAACTCATATCCACTTCATATCAGCTTATATATCAACATATACCAGCATATCAGAAGGTTCAAGCGTTCGAAACATATTTTTAAAATCATACCAATTGCATACGTTGTCCGTTTTTCGTTCCGGCTTCGATATCGTAAAGCTTATATTACCAAAAACACTAACACATATTCAAATTCTGATTTTTCCCAACATCAACACATCATAATTTCGAGACCTACTGAATCATAGAGATACTTACATCACAACGAAGCTCTTGTCGCGAGGATTCAAAAACTTGTTGGAAAACGGGCGGTCAGATCAATCACGATTGATACCCGGTGCAGCGGAAGTTTAAAATTTTTTGTCATGGAACAATTCCATGGTGTGGGTATCAACCGTTCAACGATTAAATTATAGTGTGTGTAAAATTCAAATAACAATTAATTAAATTTTACCTTCAATCTCGAAGCGAGATTAATGGACACCACACAGATTTCTCTGCGCTTCTTGTATCTCCCAGGAACTGATGAACTCCTTCTATCAGGTCCACGAATGGGGTTTAAATCCCTCTGACAGATTGCACTAGAAAATCTGTCAGAAGTTTTCTGCGAAGAGATTAAACGAATCTGATTCGTTATTCCTGACTGTGATTCAAAATCACAGACTGAAATTTCTCTGACAGAGTAGGAAGGGGGCGACCGAAATTCTAAGAGAGGGAGACTAGGGTTTTCGATTTTTCCTCTCAAAAATTATGACCTGTTGTGTGTAATTTCTGTACTGCAATAACTTATTTATAATGCAGGCCACTAACAGCTTAGGGCCCATTAGTCATAAGTTGAGGCCCGACAAGCAAAGCCCACACGTTCAGAAATTAATATAAAATTCATCGTGACTCCGATTGATAAACCGATTTTACCAATGTGCACAGAAACCATTTCTGCACATTTTAAAGTCAAGATAAATTTTCCTGAATCCGAATTCAGTGGTTTCCAAAAATGTCCATCCCTATGTCATTTTAGGAAATCCTACTCCCTTACTCTTATTTAAGAAGTCCAACTTCTTTATTCATTAAATTTAACTCTTTAAATTTAACTATCTCAACGGGGATTAAAACTCCATTACACTGTGTGACCCTCAATGGTTCAGGGATACAGCTAGCCGTGGGCTCACAACTCCTTGTGACTCGGAACAACGATTTCCGACTTGCCCAACGAATCATGGTAAAGCGCCTAGCAACATCGCCCCATGATTCCCTAGGTATCACTGATAGTGCCTACAAGAACCAGTAGATTTTGGTTAGCGTACAGTACGGTCCCTTCATCCATATATCCCGATCGAATCAACAACCATTGGTATATCGAGAGTCGCTCAAGATTCGATAACTATGCAATACATCTTGAAGATCCAATTAGTGACATCGCATGTGCTACTAAGAAACCATTTCTTAAATCACATCAAGTACTCTGGCCAGAGATTCGTCACACTAATATCTTCTCAGATCGCATAGGATATCCACACTCGCAAGTATGTGGTGAATCCTTGACAACAATGCATCGACTCCTATATGTGTTGTAACTGTACCCAATCCCGACACCTGATGACCCCCATAGAGTCGGTAAACGAGTCAAAGCACAGTACTAGCATATAGAGTCTCCATGATGTTTCAAGTAGTAAGTACTAATGGTGTACAACCAAAACCGCGGACTTTATCCACTCGATAAGTGATAACCACTTGGAAAGTCCGAATAGGGTAGTTCGATTATTCATCCTATGAATCTCCATTCATCCTATGAATATCCATTTGCATGCTTCGAACATCTCCATGTTCCCTACCAATGAAACGTGGTACTCCGCATCGCAAATGCTAGTCTCAAACTCGAGCGATCCTTATCCTTATTATCGGACGGCTCAATCGACTAGGAACAGTTTAGAATATACAGTGACTATAAGATGTATTTCATGATAGACATCCCCATGTTCTACCACATCTTACATACACTATCGTATATTCAAGGTCTTTATCAAAACAACAATAGTATATCACCATATAACAATATGAAGAAAGATAAAGTCATTGCCATTAATAAAAGTGTAAATAATATTAAACAAAAGATTGTTTGTACAAAGAGTCATCAAAGCCCATAGCCACAAGTTGGCTCACTGGGCACCCACTCTTTCAATCTCCCACTTGCCCTATAGCCAACTAGTCATACTACGTAGACCCATTGCTTCGCGATGTTTGTCAAACAATGGTCCTGGCAAGGGCTTAGTAAGCGGATCAGCGATATTGTCTGCAGAGACCACTCGTTCGACAGTGATGTCTCCTCTTTCCACAATCTCCCGGATGATGTGGTATTTCCTCAGTACGTGTTTGGATCTTTGATGAGACCTTGGTTCCTTTGCTTGAGCAACGGCACCCGTGTTGTCACAGTACACCGGGACTGGACCAACAAATTCAGGAATGACGCCCAACTCTTGGACGAACTTCCTTATCCAAACGGCCTCTTTAGCAGCAGTGATGCTGCAATGTATTCAGCCTCAGTGGTGGAATCCGCTGTGGTGTCCTGCTTGGAACTCTTCCAAGAGACAGCACCGCCATTGAGCATGAACACAAATCCAGAGGTTGACTTCGAGTCATCCACGTCACTTTGGAAGCTAGAGTCGGTATAGCCTTCCAATTTCAGATCTCGTCCTCCATATACCATGAACATATTCTTAGTCCTTCGTAAGTACTTAAGAATGTCCTTCACGGCTTTCCAATGCATTTGACCAGGATTAGACTGATATCTGCTCGTGACACTCAGAGCAAATGCTACATCCGGTCTGGTAGATATCATCCCATACATGATACTACCTATAGCTGACGCGTATGGTACATGTGTCATATTCTCTATCTCTGCATCAGTCTTGGGACACATAGACTTGGATAAAGAAACTCCATGACACATGGGTAGATGTCCTCTCTTGGACCCATCCATTGAAAACCGTTTCAATATGGTATCGATGTAGGTTGATTGTGTGAGTCCTATCATTCTCTTAGATCTATCCCTATAGATCTGTATCCCAAGAATGTAGGATGCCTCACCCAAATCCTTCATCGAGAATCTACCTGATAACCATATCTTTGTTGACTGCAACATCCCTACATCATTCCCAATGAGTAGGATGTCATCAACATAAAGTACTAAGAATGTCACAGCATCCTTAACTACTTTCTTGTACACGCACGGTTCCTCCGGGTTCTTGATGAAACCAAAATCTTTTATTGTTTCATCAAATTTCTGGTTCCAACTTCTTGATGCTTGTTTTAGACCATAAATTGATCTCTGAAGCTTGCATACCTTATGCTCGCTTCCCATGGATGTGAACCCCTCTGGCTGCTTCATATAGATTTCTTCCTTAATATCTCCATTAAGAAAGGCAGTCTTCACATCCATTTGCCATATCTCATAGTCATACCATGCAGCTATGGCAATAAGGATTCTTATGGATTTGAACATTGCAACTGGTGAAAAGGTTTCATCATAGTCAACTCCTTGTCTTTGAGTGTAACCTTTCGCCACCAATCGCGCCTTGTAGGTCAATACCTTACCATCAGGCCCAAGCTTTCTCTTGTAGATCCATTTACACCCTATTGGAACAATTCCATCAGGAGGATCTACTAAAGACCAAACTTGGTTTGTATGCATCGAATCCAATTCAGACTGCATAGCTTCAAGCCATAAATTTGAATCCGCATCAGAAATTGCTTCCTTGAAGTTTCTTGGATCACATCCAATGTCGGGTTCATCTTGATCCCCTTCAAGAAGAAGACCATATCGAACAGGAGGTCTAGAAGTCCTCTCGGATCTTCTAGGTTCAGGCGTGTCCGGTAATGGTTCCTGAGGCGTAGGATCGTTATTTTGTATTTCGGGTTCTTCTCGAACTTCTTCGAGTTCCATCATTTCACCTTTCTTATCCAATAAGAACTCCTTCTCCAAGAAGGTGGCATTCCTAGAAACAAACACCTTTGTTTCAGCAGGATAATAGAAATAATATCCGATTGAATTCTTCGGATACCCTACAAAATAACATAAGCTGGATCGACTATCCAACTTATCTCCCACTGTCCGCTTCACGTAAGCTGGACATCCCCAAATCCTCAAGTACGAATACTTAGGAGCTTTGCCATTCCATAACTCGTATGGTGTTTTGTCCACTGCTTTAGTGTGGACGTTGTTCAACAACAATACCGCCGTTTCAAGCGCATAGCCCCAAAACGAAGGTGGAAGCTCAGTGAAGCTCATCATAGATCGAACCATGTCCAACAGAGTTCGATTACGACGCTCCGATACACCATTAAGCTGTGGTGTCATAGGAGGAGTCCACTGAGAGAGAATCCCATTCTCTTTTAGATAGTCCAAAAACTCGGTACTTAAGTATTCTCCACCTCGATCCGATCGAAGTGCTTTAATACTTTTACCTAGCTTGTTTTCTACTTCAGCCTTGAATTCTTTGAACTTTTCAAATGCTTCAGACTTATATTTCATTAAATATAAATACCCATACCTTGAATAATCATCAGTAAAGGTAATGAAGTAGGTGTGGCCATGTTGAGTCCCTACTCTAAATGGTCCACAAACATCTGTATGGATCAAATCCAACAGATTTTGACTACGCTCAGGTTTCCCCTTAAAAGGAGATTTAGTCATTTTTCCTTTTAGGCAGGATTCACAAGTAGATAGAGAGTTAATATCAGACATATCAAACATGCCCTCTCCCACTAGCTTGTTCATCCTCCTTGAGGAAATATGACCTAGTCTAGCGTGCCAAAGGTTTGCTGGGTTTTGACTATCGATTTTCCTTTTGTTTGTTGTCGCCGGTTTATCAATATAATTTATTGGAACGTCTTTTAGTTTTAAGTTGTATAGATCGTTTTCAAGTTGTCCATTTCCAATCAAACATTCATTCTTGTAAATATTGCAAATCCCATTCACAAAATTGCAAGAATAACCATCTCTATCTAGCATAGAAATAGAAATAATGTTTTTAATTAAATCCGGAACAAATAAAACATCTCTTAATAATAACTTAAAACCATTCTGCAAAGTTAAACAAACATCTCCAATGGCCGTAGCTTCAACTCTGGAACCATTCCCGAGCCTTAGCTGGGTCTCACCCATTCTAAGCTTGCGACTTCTTGTCATCACCTGCAAATCATTGCAAATGTGAGATCCACATCCGGTATCCAATACCCAAGAAGTAGTATTAAGTGAAATGTTTATTTCAATATAGAACATACCCTTTGCAGTTCCTAACTGCTCTAGATATTCCTTGCAGTTGCGCTTCCAATGACCGGGCTTCTTGCAGTAATGGCAAACATCCTTGGATTTTGCATTGTTTGAAGCCTTTGTCTTGTGCTTCTTCTCGGGCTCGACTTTCTTGGGTGGGGCAGAACGTTTCTTGCCCTTCATACTTGGCCCCTTCTTAGCAGAAGATGAGGAGCCCACCAAGAAAGCTGGCTTATCCTTCTTAAGTGTGGATTCATATGTAATGAGCATATTGACCATCTCTTCAAGGGTGGCCTCTATCTTGTTCATATTAAAATTTATCACAAATCCATCAAACGAAGAAGGAAGAGACAGAAGCAGTAAATCCACGTTGAGTTCATGCTCCAACACCAAATCAAGGGTCGCTAACTTTTGTATGAGCCAAATCACTCGTACCCCATGATCACGGACCGAAGTCCCTTCACGCATGCGACACGTCATTAGCTCCTTAACAGTAGCGAACCTTTCAGCCCTCGATTGAGCCCCAAAAAGTTCCTTGAGTTGAGCGTGAATGTCAGCAGCATTCACGGTGTCCTCAAATCGCCTCTGGAGTTCATCAGACATCGAGGCTTGCATATAGCATTTGGTCTTGATGTCATGGTCCCACCATGCATCAAGTTTGGCCAATTCCTCCGGACTTACATCAGCTGGTGCTTCCTTCGGAGGTGCTTTCTCTAACACATAGAGCATTTTCTTCGAAGTCAAGACAATCTTCAACTTTCGGAACCATTCCGTATAGTTGGCGCCAGTCAACTTGTTTTGTTCGAGGATCGAGAATAATGGATTTCGCGAATTCATTGTATGAAATACTGAAATGAAAAACAGACATATATCAATGATTGTTTAAGCAATTTACTAAGACATAAAATAGGCGAATTTAATTTTATGAATCTCACTCCCACTATTTTAACGATTTCACTACCCTCTAGTGAAAACGGGAAACTTTTTCCTTAGTGAGAACATGGAGTCCAATTGACAAACTTATGGTCCCGAATAATATCAGCCAACCATAATTCTCAAAAGGTAGAGCCCAATTGCTTCCAAAGCAACCCCCATGTATTTACCTCATGTCCAATAAGGGCCCAATAATATGACGCCGTTTAAAGTGACATGTCAAGATGACCCATCAATATTAAGTTGTGATGGACGGTCGCCATGTGGATCCCCCAATAATATGAGCCGATCCCATGGGAGTTCCACCCAACTTACAACATTTGTCGATCCAATGTACAGCTTTCCGACGGACGGGCCCCCCCAATAATATGAGCCGGACCGTATCCGCGGGTAGCATCACATACATTGACCGTTGATGGAAGGTAGGAACATTTAAACAAATTTAAATTTCCTTTATTTATCTTGATATCAATTTTAAATCATATTTAAAATGAGGGATTTTTAATTATAAAAATTTGTCTCATCAATTTTTCATTTTATTGCATGCTTGCCGGATTCACACAATTATGTCTAAAACATGCATACAATCATAATATCATATATTATATAGGATGATCGATTCCATTTCTAATTGACCCGTGGTTGCCAATCACGAGTCTTAGTCCAATCCTAGGTAATATGCAGTATGCAATGCAATCCTATTACATTAGCTTCCAATTTACATTTCTTCGTCTTTATTGTCTGCTGGGCCCACCATCTTCAAATCTTGATCTCCCACTAAATCTAATGTATTTACAATAAATAACAATGACAAGTAGGGGATACATTTTTAGGGGTGGGAACGGGCCATAAACCAAGCCCACTTTTATTACATATGACATTCATATCGGGCCATAAACCAGGCCCATTAATAAAACCAACAACAATAAAACAAATGTAAATTCCTAACATACACCTACAAAATTGGTCATGGCAATCGATCATCCTTATCCAATAACATTTAATTCAAAATTAATTTATTGGATAACATGCAGTGGCATTTCAAATTTAAACAGGATAAAATCATATTTTATATATAAAATCTCATTTTACATATAAAATCATATTTTATCTCTTTATCAAATAAAATCATATTTTATCTACAAAATCCAATTTTATAGATAAAATCATATTTTATTTAATATATTCATAAGATCAAATCTTATCATCAATTGTACCAAAAATAATTGATTTCAAAATTCAATTTAAGGATAAAATATTAAAATTTTCCAAAAATTCAAATTTATCCAAAAATCAATTTTAAAATTTACGGACTCGAACAATTCGATCCGAAATCTCGTGAACCAATCAAAAACAATTTTTGACCGGACCAAAAATAAAATTTTAACATATTAAAATTAATTTTAAATAAAAAATTTAATTTTTCCCGCGGGCCGCCCGGGACACTCCCGGGCCGACCCGCACCCGTGGGCGCGGGCCGGGGCAGCCCGGCTGCCCCTTTAGGGCAGCAACGGTTGCTGCCCTGGGCGGCGCCGTGTGCCGCCCTGGGCAGCGCCGAGCGCTGCCCTGGCGGCGCTGAGCGCCGCCCCTTGGGCGACGCCGTGCGCCGCCGCGGGCGGCGCCGTGCGCCCCCTTTGGGCGGCGCCGTGCGCCGCCCGGGGCAGCAACAATTGCTGCCCCACCGGGCAGCGATCCAATCGCTGCCCGGGTTTTGCCCCGAAAAAATTTTTATTTAAAAATATTTATTTTGTTTCAAAAACCGAGACTCAAAAATTTTTGTACAATCGATTAATTTAATCGTTTGATCTGAGCAACCTGGCTCTGATACCACTGTTGGAAAACGGGCGGTCAGATCAATCACGATTGATACCCGGTGCAGCGGAAGTTTAAAAATTTTTGTCATGGAACAATTCCATGGTGTGGGTATCAACCGTTCAACGATTAAATTATAGTGTGTGTAAAATTCAAATAACAATTAATTAAATTTTACCTTCAATCTCGAAGCGAGATTAATGGACACCACACAGATTTCTCTGCGCTTCTTGTATCTCCCAGGAACTGATGAACTCCTTCTATCAGGTCCACGAATGGGGTTTAAATCCCTCTGACAGATTGCACTAGAAAATCTGTCAGAAGTTTTCTGCGAAGAGATTAAACGAATCTGATTCGTTATTCCTGACTGCAATTCAAAATCACAGACCGGAATTTTCTCTGACAGAGTGAAAGGGGGGCGGCCGAAATTCTAAGAGAGGGAGACTAGGGTTTTCGATTTTTCCTCTCAAAAATTATGACCTGTTGTGTGTAATTTCTGTACTGCAATAACTTATTTATAATGCAGGCCACTAACAGCTTAGGGCCCATTAGTCATAAGTTGAGGCCCGACAAGCAAAGCCCACACGTTCAGAAATTAATATAAAATTCATCGTGACTCCGATTGATAAACCGATTTTACCAATGTGCACAGAAACCATTTCTGCACATTTTAAAGTCAAGATAAATTTTCCTGAATCCGAATTCAGTGGTTTCCAAAAATGTCCATCCCTATGTCATTTTAGGAAATCCTACTCCCTTACTCTTATTTAAGAAGTCCAACTTCTTTATTCATTAAATTTAACTCTTTAAATTTAACTATCTCAACGGGGATTAAAACTCCATTACACTGTGTGACCCTCAATGGTTCAGGGATACAGCTAGCCGTGGGCTCACAACTCCTTGTGACTCGGAACAACGATTTCCGACTTGCCCAACGAATCATGGTAAAGCGCCTAGCAACATCGCCCCATGATTCCCTAGGTATCACTGATAGTGCCTACAAGAACCAGTAGATTTTGGTTAGCGTACAGTACGGTCCCTTCATCCATATATCCCGATCGAATCAACAACCATTGGTATATCGAGAGTCGCTCAAGATTCGATAACTATGCAATACATCTTGAAGATCCAATTAGTGACATCGCATGTGCTACTAAGAAACCATTTCTTAAATCACATCAAGTACTCTGGCCAGAGATTCGTCACACTAATATCTTCTCAGATCGCATAGGATATCCACACTCGCAAGTATGTGGTGAATCCTTGACAACAATGCATCGACTCCTATATGTGTTGTAACTGTACCCAATCCCGACACCTGATGACCCCCATAGAGTCGGTAAACGAGTCAAAGCACAGTACTAGCATATAGAGTCTCCATGATGTTTCAAGTAGTAAGGACTAATGGTGTACAACCAAAACCGCGGACTTTATCCACTCGATAAGTGATAACCACTTGGAAAGTCCGAATAGGGTAGTTCGATTATTCATCCTATGAATCTCCATTCATCCTATGAATATCCATTTGCATGCTTCGAACATCTCCATGTTCCCTACCAATGAAACGTGGTACTCCGCATCGCAAATGCTAGTCTCAAACTCGAGCGATCCTTATCCTTATTATCGGACGGCTCAATGACTAGGAACAGTTTAGAATATACAGTGACTATAAGATGTATTTCATGATAGACATCCCCATGTTCTACCACATCTTACATACACTATCGTATATTCAAGGTCTTTATCAAAACAACAATAGTATATCACCATATAACAATATGAAGAAAGATAAAGTCATTGCCATTAATAAAAGTGTAAATAATATTAAACAAAAGATTGTTTGTACAAAGAGTCATCAAAGCCCATAGCCACAAGTTGGCTCACTGGGCACCCACTCTTTCAAAACTATGTGGTTTTGAAATCGGACGGCCAGATCTTGAGATATAATTTTTTGAAAAGGAAGAACAATCTTGCAAAATCTTAAATGGTTGCTCTCGGTGGAGTTTCTGCTGAATTCATTACATTACACATGTATATGCCTTACACGTGTGATTTCCCACTTGCAAAGGGAAATTGCACTTTGGCCCCTAAGCTTTGGAATATTTGCGATTCAGTCCCTCGGCAAGCTTCCGACTTCTAATTAATCCTTTACTTCCGAAAACATGGAATTTAAATCTTAAATCCCATAAATATCTAATTGAAATAGTTTAATCTTTTAATTTAAAAATCCCGAAAATTAAATCTCAATATCCGTAAATTCTCAAATTAAATATTTTTAGCTCGCAAATTAATCTCTAATTTCCATAATTTCTTTAATTAATATTTTCCAAAATTCGGAATTTAAATCTCTAATTTCGTAATTAATAACTTAATATTTTCGGGCCTTACATATTTCCTCTAGCTTCTTTATTTACATCATCTTTACTTTTAACCAGTTCCGTGCAACCCCCTGCCAAAGCAGCTAAGTTCAAATCCTGGCCCTGTTTCTCCCCTGAATGGGTCAGTTGGATCGATAAATCGGAACCCTATTTTGGTGATCTCTGGAAATATTAGATTTTTACTACTTTATTCAGCTTACCAAAGGCCCGTTCCCGTTACAAACCAATTTTTTAGAATCTGCACTCCGTTTTGGGTTCCCTCTTGTAATTCCTTCATATTAGGTATTGGACCAATGAACATTACCCTTCATGATATCCTTCGCTTACTGAGGCTTCCAATCATTGGCCTGGAATTGATAGGTGTCATCTCGATGAAGGATGTTCCAAATCTTCCAGATGAATATCTAAACTATACTTCTTATGCCTCTATAATAGGAACTTGGTACACCTCTTCCGATAATCCTAATACTGAGGAACATATCTTGTTCATGTGGGTACTCATTTGTAAATTCTTGTTTTGTCCTGCTTCTGGTCGTCCATCCACTGAGTATTTGTCTCTTGCGCGTCTGCTAAGTACTGGAAACGTTGTCAACTTAGGGTTCACGTTCTTAGGATCCATTTACCGAGGGTTGAGTAAGAGTGTACTTGATACTCCCCTCCGTAAACTTTAAGGTGTGTGCTGGTTATTGCAATTGTGTCTCTTTTCCTATTTTCCAAATATTAGGAACCTTCCTTTCACTAGCATTAGTACTTCTGATAGTAATGCTCTATCCTACTGCATAACCACAGTTTCTAAGGATTTCCTGATGACTTTCTTAAATACGCTTGAAGAGGGGCGTTGTTATTATTTGCCAGTGGTTCTCAGCACGACAGATTATCCATGGATCGTAGGTTTTATGTCTCACCAAAGAAAATCCTTTCCACAAGTTGTAGATGAAATACAAACTGCCTGTCTTTATTTTAAATTTTTTTTTAGCAGTGGTACCTTAGCCAATGATAATGAAATACTCCCTTTTGAGATATATAACCCCTTGATCGTAGCTCGGAAATTTGGTTTCCCTTCTATTATACCCAAGAACCACTTTTTCTTCCCCCAACAACTGCCTGAGAATATTTTGGATGGGCTTGTTGACCGTCGTTTCTCTTTGGCAACTTCCAAATTAAACGTTGTATGGGGATCCTTCTTTCAAGCTCCGATTCAAGAATTGGCTCGAGACAACATCATTACTTTTATGTCGTGGTGGACTCCAAATTATCAAACTTTTACTGCTGTTTTGACGGTTCCTCCCGGTAACCCCATAATATTTGGACTAGAATTTGAAATTGGTTTGCATACTTATAATAATCTTCTTTTTCTTTGAAGTTAAAACTTCTGCAAAAAATCTAAATACTATAGGTGGTGAAGTTCCAAAGAAGTCTCCCCTTGCCAAGACCAGGAAAAGTACTCGTGTATCACGAAGCCTGACCATGCAGCCTTCACGTAGTTCTGATGTTCCTATGGATGCAGATGAAGATGATACCATATATGTTTCCTCAATTCCTACCGTCGTTGATGTTCCTGGATCAAATGTTGAAGTAGTTTAGCCACAGAGTTCTATGCCACCAAAAGATGCAGCATTCCCCATAAAGCCTCCAACACCTGCTGATGTTGCTGAGAACATCATTGCAGCGCAGATCATAACAAGAATCTCTTCTAAAGCTCCTCCTATCAAGATAAGTGTTCCTGATCAAGCACCTTATGTTGAACAAGTCTCAAATACAGTCACCGCCTCAACTGTTTACACAAAAATAGTTTGCTTATTACTTTTATTAGGTTAATATTAATATTATCTCACTATGTCCCGATATCTTATCACAGGATTACTCCTCTCAATGGATCCAAATGTTCACTCTTCCCTCTGTCACAATGGACTTAGATTTCAGCTTCTTCAAGATATTAAAAGTGAACCAATTCCTGCAGTTCCACAATATCCTGACACGGAGTCCGTCAATCATCTATTACCATTGTCAAATCCTTAATCCTCCAGGATTTATTCACATTAACTGACCAACAACATCAAGAGCTTTTGACAGCTTTTCAATTACTTCATAGTTCTCAGGGTTTTTCTGAATCTCCATTAGGTATGACTTCCCACTCTTTGTGTTCCATCCTTTCTCAGGCTCGAGATGATGTGAACAAGCATACAAAATTCTTTGTCAAGTTGGAAGCTTTCAAGACTTCTAAATAGACTTGGGATAATCTCAAGAAAACGATAGAAAATGATGTCAATAAGCTGATTGAGGTGGGTCAGAGTTTTGATGTTGTGGAAGAACAAATATTTCAGTTGAAAAACGAATTGGTTGTTCATGAGGCCAAAATAGTGCAACTACTGGAGGAAGGTGAGTCTCTCCAGGCACAAATACTGGTTGCCAACAAGTAAATTAGCACCACGGGGAGCCGATTGGTGAATCAAAAAGCTGAGTATCAGGGGTGGAACACAGTTTTGAATGAGTCCAAGTCCACGCAGCTAGAATGTAAATAACAATGGGAAGAACTGGCGGCTGCCCTGGGGTAATTTCAATGTTTTATGTAGAAAACAATATTTTCTTTTGTTGCTGGGATCTTTTCAAATGTATGCTTTTGAACACTCTTGTTTCCATTTCTGCTTCAAACTGATGGCCCGATCAACAATTTATCGCTTGCTATTTTTATGCAATCATTTCTAACTTTTCAACTGTTTTATTTATTTACAAACAATCACGGCCATAATTTAGCCTGATAATTATAACTGTGACCCTTACGACCACTTACACTATTTAGGGTGCATGTTCCTCTCGCATACTAGGAATATATTGCTTCAAATATCTACCATTGATTCATCTTTTGTGAGGTTCCCCTTCTACTCTGGCCAGCCAATAAGCATTTCCATAAAGCACACGATGAACCTTAAATGGTCCCTCCGAATTGGGAGACCATTTTCCCAATTCTCTGTCTTTAACTCCCATAGGTAGTATGACTTTCCAAACCAGATCTCCTTCATGGAATGACTTCTTTTTTACTCTTTTATTGTAACTTTGAGCCACTTTTTTCTTTCTGAATCATGAGGCTATTGAGAGCTTGCATTCACATGTTATCGAGATCCTCTAGTTCTGTGATCATAGCTTCATTGTACAATTCTGGGATCAAGTGATTTTGCATAGCTATTCGTAATGATGGAACCATGATTTCCATAGGCAACACATCTTCGTGTCCATAAGCTAATGCAAAAGGACTTACCCCAGTTGCAGTTCTCTTTGATGTTCTATATGCCTACAATGTTTCGGATAACAGCCTAGGCCAATCTATTGGATTGTCCTCCATCATTTTCTGCAAGATTTGAATCAACACTTTGTTAGAAGCTTATGCCTACCCATTGGCCTGAGGGTAATATGGTGAAGAACAATGCAGCTTGTTACGCCTTAAACACATACAAATCTCGTGTGATGAGATTAATGTTTTTAATGCATTAACAAGTCTCATAATATTATGTTTTGATGATTACAAAACTCGGTTAATTGTTACTAACCATTTAAAGTGAGATTTTATAGATTAGATTTATTGATGATTAAATTCTTGGAAGCTATTTTGAAGCTATACATGTATTTATAAAGTCTTGTATTGCTCATTGAATGGATGGAACATTGTTAAGAGATATGAAGAAAAATACAAGAAGAAGCCAAAGTATGGAGAAACAACTTCCGAAAATTATTGGAAATTTTCTATGACTCCTAATCGGATCTCTACCAGTCATAATCTAGATAACGAAGTCTTACATGTACTTTCCAAATTTGAGAGCAATCCAACGGCTAGAATGAGAGATATAAATTTTTAATATATGCTGCACAGTACCCACTTCTGCAAGGAACGAAACCATGCAGATTCAACTTCAGAAAATAACTGGGAATGTTTGAGAAATCTAAATCAAATCTCCATTTATCAGATACAATCTTATGATGTTATAAAGCTTCTCTCCAAAATTCAGATCAATCCAACGGATGAATATGGAGATATGAATTTTTCAAATTTGTTGCACAGAACAAGTTCGAAAACTTGATAAAGTGACTTCCAAAAATTACTGGAAATGTTTGGCTATTAAAATAAAATCTTCACCGTTCAGAATGAATAACCAGATGTTTTAAAGCTTTAGTTCAAATTTCAGATCAATCCAACGGTTAGATTAAAATATATGATTTTTCCACAAAATCCGCTCAGTGTTGGGAAAAAGTAGGCAGCGGCGCCAAACACTTTTTGTCACTCCTTGACTTCACATCACACGCTCCAAGCTCTCTAATAAGATTCAAATCCTTGCCAAATATAAATAGAGTCTTTCTAAGGTCATCCCAAGACATCCCAACTCATCTATTCTCTCCTTTGCAAGCAATTTCTCACTATCAAAGTGTTTGTGTGATATATTTGAGAGTGTTTGTAAAAATAGTTTGTGAGTTGGTTGTGCATTGTTGTAAACACTTGAGTGTGAAGCCAAGTGTGTTGTGCTATCGTTGTAAGCATTTGAGTGTGAAGCCAAGTGTTTGTGTTGAGGCTATCCTTGGAGCCCTTAAGGCCAAGAGTATCGAGTTGTATCGGCGCGGTGATCGTGTCAAGTTTTACGGCTATCCTTAGAGCCATCAAGGCCAACAAGTTGAAGTGCTATTGAATCCTTGGTTAATCGATCTTAACCAAGAAGGGGAGACGTAGACGATTTATTGTCAAACTTCCATAAACATCTCTTATCCCTTTTACTGCTTTATTTACTTACGCATTTTTTTACCACACTTATTATTTGATTGCTTTAAGTCTTTCGCTTGCGTACTTGCATAATCTCTTTAAATTGCTAAAGTTTCCAATAGAACCTAAATCCCCCCCATTAGGTTCTAACAAGTGGTATCAAATCCACCTTTTTTAAAATATTTTCAAAAAGGTTCTTATGGCAAATCTAGCAAGCGACTATGCTCAAGGGCAATCAACAAATCGTCCTTCTCTTTTCAATGGCATAAACTACGGATATTGGAAAAATCGAATGTCCCTATATATCCAATCCGTAGACTATGACCTTTGCAAGGTTACTGTGAAAGGTCCCTACATACCTACTAAAGAGGTTGAGGGTGTCAAAATTCCTAAGGGAATGGATGACTTTTCTAAGGAGGATATGAAACTTATTTCTCAAAATGCTAAAGCCATGAATATTATTCATTGTTCCTTAGATATGAACGAGTACAACAGGATCTTGATGTGCTCATCCGCTAAAGAAATATGGGACAAGTTGGAGATATGCCATGAAGGGACTAACCAAGTCAAAGAGACGAAGATCGATCTACTCCAACTCAAATACGAAACATTTGAGATGAAAACCCATGAGGATGTTGACACAATGTTTCGAAGGCTCACTCAAATCATCAATAAGTTGGCCCAACTTGGAAAACAATATCCAACCAAGCAAGTGTGGAGGAGAGCTCTCCGTGCCCTACCCAAGGAGTGGGATGCCAAGAGGACGGCTATCATTGAGTCCAACAAAGGCGACAACGCATCGTACGATCTTGATCAACTACATGGGACCCTAAAAACCCATGAGTTGGAAGTATCCACAAGGAAGGAAATAAAGAAAGAAGATATCAAGGCAAAGGGGATTGCCTTATCTAGCCAATCCAAAGAAGAAGATGATGATGATGATATGGCACTCTTCGCAAGAAAATTCAAAAAATTCATACGAGGAAGCAACTTCAAAAAGAAGACGGATAAGGAAGTTACTTGCTACAACTGTCAACAACAAGGACACTATGCAAATGAGTGTCCTCTCAAGAAAAAGGTTTACAAGGGAAAGAAGAAAGCACTTCTAGCCACTTGAAGCGATAGCGACGATGACGAGGAGGAAGCTAACATCTTCCTCATGGCTAAAAGTGATGACATCGTCTCCGACAACGATGATGAGGTACCTTCCTATGACGAACTACTACTTGCATATAAACAAATGTTTGATATGGCTAAATCTCTTAGAAAGGAAAATAGAAACCTTAAAAATGAATTAGAATCTAAGGGGCATGAGAACCTAAGATTAAAGGATGACATAGCCCAATTAGAAAAATCTTTTGATAAATTCAATATTAGTAGTAATAATTTGAATAATTTACTAAGTATGCAGAAATGTAGTTTTGATAAGGGTGGAATAGGATATGGTAAGAAAACAATAGACTTCACTAGTCTAATTGCTAAAGCAAAAATGAGATCACCCCCAACATGTTCTTACTGTTGTAAAATAGTACATGCTAGACATAAAGGAAGATCTTTAAAATATCAATATGTTCAAAAGAGCTATATGAAATGGAGGCCTAAGAGTACTTAATAACTCATCAGTTGGCATTATGAGATCATGATCTAAGGGAGTTCATCATAGACCGGTTTAAACTGCCTTGACTTGCGACTGGTCTTCCTGATGAACGCTGCTCTGTCCAAGAAAATAGGGTTTTAAAGAGGCCATAGCCCTACCTACTACTGGGAGCATTCTTAGAAAGTGGCGATGATGTTGCTATGAGAGACTGAACTCTTAGAAGTCTATTTTATATCTCTCTTTTCTAACACTGTGGACCCAAAAGAACTAAAGGGTACCAAAATAAATTTTTGTAGGGAAATAGGAAAAATGTTCTCCCTAGCTAATGGTATCTAGACAGTGGATGTTCTAGACATATGACGGGGAACAAAGAACTACTCCAATCAATCAAACCAAAGGAGAAAGGATCTGTCACCTTTGGAGACAACGACAAAGGAGTTATCGAAGGAATCGGCTCAATAGGTATATCTGAATCCTGCTTGATTGATGATGTACTTCTAGTGAAAGGGCTTAAGCATAACCTAATAAGCATAAGTCAATTGTGCGATAGAGGTTATGAAGTCAAGTTCACTCCCCAACACTGCACTATATCACTCACATCTGAAAAATCCATAAATTTCAAAGGATATAGAAGTGTAAATATTTACAAGGTTTCTTTAAATAATTTATTTTTATCAAATATTAAAAGCCTTGTATCCTTGAATGTTGATGACAACATTCTTTGGCATAGACGACTAGGTCATGTTGGTCCTAGTACCATAGAAAAACTTTTTAAACTTGATTTAGTTGTTGGTATACCAAAACTCAATTTGAAATTAGATTCTATTTGTGATGCGTGTCAACTTTGCAAACACAAAAGAGAATCTTTTAAAAGCAAAAATTTTATATCAACTTCTATGCCCCTTGAACTTCTCCACCTAGATCTATGTGGTCCCTCGAGGAACGCTAGCCTAGGAGGGAAGCTTTATGCATTTGTCATTGTGGATGATTTTTTACGTTACACGTGGATATTGTTTTTAGCCCACAAAAATGATGCCTTTGATTATTTTAAAACTTTTGTCAAACGTGTTGAGAATGAGAAAATTTTTTCAATAAAATAGATCCGTAGTGACCACGGAACTGAATTTCAAAATGAGAGTTTTTCAAACTTTTTTGAAGATAAAGGCATCGATCATAATTTTTCTTGTCCTAGGACTCCTCAACAAAACGGGGTCGTTGAGAGGAAAAATAGGACACTTGTGGAGATTGCAAGGACCATGATATGTGAGCATTCTCTACCAAAATATTTTTGGGCTGAAGCAATGAACACTGCTTGTTACATCATTAATCGTGTATCAATAAGGCCAATTCTCAAGAAAACTCCATATGAATTATGGAGAGGGAGAAAGCCTAACATTTCATATTTTCGAGCTTTCGGTTCCAAATGATACATACATAATAACGGTAAGGACAACCTTGGCAAATTTGATGCCAAATCCGACAAAGGTATTTTTCTCGGTTATTCTACCTCAAGTAAGGCTTTTAGAGTTTTTAATAAACGCACTTTACTTGTTGAAAAATCTATGCATGTTATATTTGATGAATCCATGTCTATAGTTTCTTGTAATACTAACAATGATGTAGAAATTCTCAAAGAAAAGATGGCTTCCTCAAGCCTAAATGATATAGATGTTTCCGTTGAGGAAACACCACTTCAGAAGGATTTGACGCTTCACAAAGATCACCCAATGGATCTTATCATCGGAAGTCCTTTGAAGGGAGTAGCCACTCGTTCTTCTCTTAATAACATTTGCAATCATCTTGCCTTTGTTTCGCATGTTGAACCTAAGTGTATTGATGATGCTTTATTAGATGATTCTTGGATTATTGCTATGCAAGATGAGTTGAATGAGTTTAAGCGTAATTATGTTTGGAACCTTGTTCCTAGACCGCATGATAGATCTATCATTGGAACTAAATGGATGTTTATGAATAAACTTGACGAGTATGGCACTATCAATAGAAATAAAGCTAAGCTTGTAGCGAAAGGCTATAGTCAAGAAGAAGGCATAGATTATGATGAAACTTATGCGCCTGTTGCTAGACTAGAATCTATTCGCATGCTACTTTCTTTTTCTTGCTCTAGAAATTTTAAATTATTTCAAATGGATGTCAAGAGTGCATTTCTTAATGGTGAATTGAAAGAGGAGGTTTATATTGAACAACCTGATGGCTTTGTTGATACTGTTTTGCCTGATCATGTGTATAGACTAAACAAAACTTTGTATGGTTTGAAACAAGCTCTCGAGCTTGGTATGAAAAACTATCAACTTTCCTTATTTCAAATGATTTTTCAAGAGGAAAGATTGATATTACTTTGTTTACCAAACATGTCAAAAATGATTTATTAATTGTGCAAATCTATGTTGATGATATAATTTTTGGTTCTACTAATGAAACTCTTTGTCAAGAATTCTCTAAGTTGATGCAGGATCACTTCGAGATGAGCATGATGTGGGAACTTAATCATTTCCTCGGATTGCAAATCAAACAGTGCAAAGATGGGTTCTTTGTGAACCAAAGCAAATACATCAAGGAGATTCTAAAGAAGTTTGGAATGGAGAACACAAAATCATCATCTACACCGATGAGCACAGCAATCAGACTCGACAAGGATGAAAATGGTAAATCTATAGATCAATCTTCCTTTCGTAGTATGATTGGCTCCTTATTATATGCTACTGCTAGTAGACCGGATATTATGTTTAGTGTTTGCTTGTGTGCACGATTTCAATCATGTCCAAAGGAATCACATTTGTTCGCCTTAAAACGCATTTTCAAATATCTTTCAAATACTCCAAATCTCGGCTTGTGGTATTCGAAAAATTCTTTCTTTGATTTAAAAGCGTATTGTGATGCCAATTTTTGTGGATATAAGGTGGACAGGAAAAGCACTAGTGGAACCTGTTTCTTTTTAGGAAACTGTTTGGTTTCTTGGTTTCCAAAATGAAAAACTGTGTTGCGTTGTCAACGACCGAAGCCGAATATATGGCTGCTGGTAGTTGTTGTGCGAAAATTCTTTGGATGAAGCATCAATTGCTCGACTATGGTGTATCTTTTTCAAAAATCCCTATTTTTTGTGACAACACAAGCGTCATATGTCTTACAAAGAATCCGATTCAACATTCGCGCACCAAACATATTGACATTCGTCATCATTTTATTCGTGACCACATCGAACGAAATGAAGTTGAACTTCAATATGTTGACTCGTCAAATCAAATTGCTGATATTTTTACAAAACCACTAGATGAAAATACTTTTATTCGTTTGCATGGTGAACTTGGCATGATTGAGTTGTAATCGCTTGTAGACATAAGTTTAAATTTAATGTCATATTAAGGGGGAGCTTAATATTAAATTCGAGCAATTTAATATTGGATAAAACAAATTATTGTATTTATTCAAAATTATAAAGCTCACATTTTATGTGAAATTTATGTGTTGATTTTTAGAAATCATATTTCAATTCTCTTGTTTTGCATTTACTTTTCCAGTCTTTTTGATTATCACAAAAGGGGGAGAATTAGTTTGGTTAAATACTTTAACTAAGGGGGAGAGTTAGTTCGGTTAAATTCATGGAGAATAAAATTGGTTATTTGATAAAAAAATTTTTAATTCTCTTCTTAGCTAATTGTTTAATTTAGGGGGAGTTTTATTCATGCAATTATATTGTGCAAATTTAAATTTTTTATTTAATATTGTACATTTATTTATCCTATTTAACCAAGTTTTGTGATCATAAAAAATGGGGAGATTGTTACGCCTTAAATACATACAAATCTCGTGTGATGAGATTAATGTTTTTAATGCATTAAAAGTCTCATAATATTATATTTTGATGATTACAATACTCGGTTAATTGTTACTAACCATTTAAAGTGAGATTTTACAGATTAGATTTATTGATGATTAAATTCTTGGAAGCTATTTTGAAGCTATACATGTATTTATAAAGTCTTGTATTGCTCATTGAATGGATGAAACATTGTTAAGAGATATGAAGAAAAATACAAGAAGAAGCCAAAGTATGGAGCAGCAACTTCCGAAAATTACTGGAAAGTTCTATGAATCCAAATCGGATCTCTACCAGTCATAATCTAGATAACAAAGTGTTACATGTACTATCCAAATTTGAGAGCAATCCAACGGCTAGAATGAGAGATATGAATTTTTTCATATATGCTGCACAGTACCCACTTCTGCAAGGAATGAAACCATGAAAATTCTACTTCAGAAAATAACTGGGAATGTTTGAGAAATCTAAATCCAATCTCCACCTATCAGATACAATCTTATGATGTTATAAAGCTTCTGTCCAAAATTAAGATCAATCCAACGGATGGATATATAGATATTAATTTTTCAAATTTGTTGCACATAACAACTTCAAAAACTTGATGAAGTGAATTACGAAAATTACTGGAAATGTTTGGCTTGTAAAATAAAATCTCCACCGTTCCGAATGACGATCCAGATGTTTTAAATCTTCAATTCAAATTTCAGATCAATCCAATGGTTAGATTAAAATATATGATTTTTCCACAAAATCCGCTCAGTGCTGGGAAAAAGTAGGCAGCGGCGCCGAACACTTTTTGTCACTCCTTGACTTCCCATCACATGCTCCAAGCTCTCTAATCAGATTCAAATCCTTGCCAACTATAAATAAAGGCTTTCTAAGGTCATCCCAAGACATCCAAACTCATCTATTCTCTCCTTTGCAAGCAATTTCTCACTATCAAAGTGTTTGTGTGATATATTTGAGAGTGTTTTTAAAAATAGTTTGTGAGTTGGTTGTTCTATTGTTGTAAACACTTGAGTGTGAAGCCAAGTGTGTTGTGCTATTGTTGTAAGCACTTGAGTGTGAAGTCAAGTATTTGTGTTGAGGCTATCCTTGGAGCCCTTAAGGCCAAGAGTATCGAGTTGTATCGGCGCGGTGATCGTGTCAAGTTTTACGGCTATCCTTGGAGCCATCAAGGCCAAGAAGTTGAAGTGCTAGTAAATCCTTGGTTAATCGATCTTAACCAAGAAGAGGAGACGTAGACGATTTATCGTCAAAATTCCATAAACATCTCTTATCCCTTTTACTGCTTTATTTACTTACGCATTTATTTACCGCACTTATTATTTGATTGCTTTAAGTCTTCCGCTTGCGTACTTGCATAATCGCTTTAAATTGCTAAAGTTGCCAATAGAACCTAAATCCCCCCCTCCCCCTCATTAGGTTCTAACACAGCTTAATTCCATAATCTGCTGCAAAATATTTCACTTATGATCCTACAAACATGGTTCCTTGATCAGTGATAATGGATTTTGGTATACCAAATCGATGTATGATATGTTCTTGATAAAATTGATCACATCTTTCTGTTCCACCTTTTTCAATGGTATTGCTTCCACCCATTTAGTGAAGAAGTCTGTAAGGCCCGAAAATATTAAGTTCTTAATTACGGAATTTAAGATTTAAATTCCAAATAAAAGTGAAAATATGAATTTACGATTTATGGAGATTCGAGATTTCAATTTCAGGTCAGAAATATTTAATTTGAGGATTTTTGGATTTTAAGATTTTAATACCGGAATTCTTAAATTAAAAGATTAAAAATATTTGCAATGGATATTTATGGAATTTAAGATGTGAATTCCATGATGATAAATATCACAGATTTAATTTGAGGATGAAATCCGAGCAAGGACCCATTTGCAAATATTGAGTAATTCAGGGACTAAAATGCAATAAGGTCCGAAATGATTTAATTTTAATCCGAGAATATTTAATTTGAAAATATTTAGAGTTTAGAATTAAATTCTATTATTTTTAACTTATTTAGGATTGAAATTGAATTAAATCGCTTGTCCAGGGACTGAATTGCAATTAGGCCAAAGTTTAGGGACCAAAATGCAAATTCCTTGAAACTTGGCTGAATAAAACGTGTACAGCAAAGGAAATTCAGCAAAAACTCAGCAAGAACCGTGAGCATGGGGTTATAAGGGTTCCAAGCCATTTTTGTCCCTTTAAACTCCGATATCTTTTGATCCGCCCGGTAGAATTTCCGATTGAACATATATTTGCGATCACAGCTCCGAGTGCTACGTTTTGACATTTGAAGTGAAGATTATTGAAGTTGAATCGACGAGTTCGAGTTCGAATGAATTGAAGTGTTTGAATTTGAATCAAGAATACCTTCAAGTAGCATTGATGGAAATGAGCAGAATTTCATGACTGATTTGGCTAGATTTGAGATGATCAGCATTGGCAACAGATTCAAGATGTCTGAATCTTGAGGAAAGGTATGAAGTGACATTATTCTTGCCAGGTAGAACAACTCGAGAACGTGGTGGTTTTCGAGTTATCCTGAAATCACATACTTAGTTGTTTAAGTGCTCTTATGTGATTTACTTGCTTTTGTTTCTATGAATGAGTATTGACTTGTGTGTTCAAGATGTTTATCAGTATTGATTTGTGTAATGCATACAGTTTATGTTGCATTAATCTTGAACCCTACCTTGTAGAGCACGGCGGGCAGAAGGGCCTAGAGTGCAGATGACGTTTGGAGAACTGTAGTGAGTGGCATGGAATGTAGATTTACTTCCAGAGTCTAATGACTCATGGCACGGATTGTAGATTTATTTCCAGAGCTAGATGACTCACTATAGTTTCACCAAAGTCAGAGGAATTGAGATAGTTAACACCACCTCGAGGGGAGAGTTGGTGGTTGTTAAAGATTTTATTTCCCCGGGATCCCAAGAACTAAGCTTATTCGTATCAGATTTGATAGCCTATTCCTTGGCACATGCATTGAATTTATGCATTAACCTAGAGTTTTCTCTGGTTTAGAATATGCAGTTATGAATGCTAGCTTCTTGTGACATGTTATTCTAGATATGAATGTTTTGCTATGTTTTATATGCTATTGCTTTAGATGAATCGTTATGCTTTAAGAATTTAAGAATTGATAATGATTCTATGAGTTACATGTTATTACATGTTTTATGATTTCAGATTATTATAGCATATATGCTTGCATGATGTATATGCATGTCTTTCATACTGAGATTTATTCTCACCGGAGTTATCCAGCTGTTGCTTTGTTTGTATGTGTGCATTGCATCAGGTTGGGGGCATGATCAGGCTAGAGTTGGCTTGGATAGCTCGAGAAGAGTCTTAGCATGTGAGGACTTGGGTTTTAAGCAGATAATATGTATTGTTTGTAAACATGTTAGAAAACAAGAAATCTTGTACATGTTTCCATTGAGTAAATCCTAGTTGATATTCATAAATTGCTGTATTTATGTGTTAGGATTTATTTGTCAATGCATGTCAATTATTTTAGCAGCAAGTCTTGTACTTTGAGTTGTTAAGCAATGCTAGAAATGATACAAGAACTTTGTATATTGTGGTTTGAACATATGCTAGTTTATGTATATGATGTTTAGAAGCTTGTAAGAGGTTATAAGATGACATGTATTTGATTTTGTATCATGTATATCAGCTTATGTGATTTGTCTTCAAGTCTTGACAGCAGAATTTTAGCACGAAGTTGATGAAGTTGCCAGAAGAAGAACTGCAATTATTTGGCAGGTAAGTAAACAGAATTGGTTTGTTCCGTATATGCTAAAGAAGATAGAACAGTAAACTTTGCAGAATAGAAGCATAAGTTGATTCCAAGCCGTAATAGAAGAACGAAATCATGAACCGGTAGTAATGAGGCAGATTTGAATGTTTATTCATGCCTCACAAGTATGATCATCACCTCCACTACAGTTTCCAAAGTAGTATATCCAGGAAGCAAGAGATAGTGATAACAGCAGCACAGATCGATTCAGTCTAAACGCCAGTAGATAAAGATATATAAGCATAACTTCCCTAGCTAAAAGGCTCAAGTTGTATGAGATAAGAATATGACAGGTAAGTGAGTTAATTCTAGTTAACCACTTATATATTATTGCATATCATACATTCATAGATCAGTGATTTGTGATGCTCTAATATGTATCTGACGAGCCTTTATTCCTCGTATTTGCTGAGATTTTGCGTTTAAGTAGATGAAATACAGAATTGAGGAAATAAGATAGAATGTACTAATATCAGATGTGGGATATTAAGCTAAAATGCATTTTTGAATCTGTGCATTGATAAAGCAATAGACATGAATAAAATTTATGATATGAGTTTCAGAAATTAGATTTTGTTATTTCGGTACTAATTATAGCACAATGACCGTGAAAGAATGTCAGTAGAAGTCTAGTCGATATAGTGAACTAGTACAGAATTAACCTAGAATGTACAACTATGTCAGTGGTTAGAATGTACAGAAATAGTTCAAGGACATATTTCAAACTTTCTACGACATAAATGCAATCTATATAGAGTGGTTTCTAGTACGAAAGTATTATGGAAACTCGTATAGAAGAGCATAACGTGAACTCAAGAACTTCAGAAACAACTAGCAGATGGAGTATAAAACAGAGTTATGTAGTACCGAAATGATGATTAATGCTATGACAATAAGTTAAGTCGAAAAGTTTATATTCGAATATTGTCAGCTAAGAAGTCATTAATGAACTCATATCAATAGAGAATAAGAAAAATCAGTTATAGATGAGCTTTATCTTCAATTTTTCTGAAGCTATTATATCATAGAAATCATGATTCTTGAATTTCTTGCTATCAATTCTGAGGTTATGTTATTTGACCTCAATTGATATTGATTGACTCAGATTCTTTTCTAGAGTCAGCTTTGATTCACTCGCTGTCATTCAGAATATTTGATTTTGACTGACATTTCCTTGAGCGAGTTCCTTTGATCTGAAATTTGAGAATTATTGATTATTTGATGTGTTTATTCAGTATATCTTGATGCATTTGGCTCGTGACTAATCGAAATTCAGATGTAAAACATCAGCAAGATTTATGGGTTTTAGCTAATTGATGGATTTATTGGGTACAGATCTGTACTTGTGGAATGTGTATGCCTGACAGCTACGTAAATGATCAGAATTGTTGCGATCCAAGCTAAACTTGATTGGTTTGGAAAGATAAAAGCAGCATTGATCTAAGATCAAGCAATAGAATGTTGATTGAGAATGTTAGATTCAGATATGAAAGAAGACAGCAGAGCAGAACAGATGAATTTTTACAGTGACTAATCGTTTGATTATGCCAGATATTCTAGACATGGAATATCAGAATCTGAAAGAGGCATATGACAACATAGTTAATATCCATTCAGTTGTTTAAACATGTATGATTTACATGTAATATTACTTGGGAAATGAGTATTTGTGAAAGAAATGAAAGCAGATACGACAGAATGGACATTACCAATACTAAAAATTCCAGTAAAAGAAGTAGAAAAGAAGAACTCAAGTTATTTATGTAACAGATTGGTTACATAAGAATTGAAAGAAGATCAATTGTATGAACGACTTTAGTTCGAATCTACTTGAATTGTTATGATTGTGCAATTTCGATTGTAATAGATTTTGACAGATTCAAGAATATGTTGTATTAGACATGATACAAACATAAAGTGATACTGGTTATGCATTCAACAAGAGGATCAGATTACAGGAATTATTGAAATCTATTGTCAAGATAGAGACTTTAGATTTGTTTTCTAGATTGTGGCATTGATTGCCAGATGTTCTGAGTGTTTGGTTGTATGAGATTTCAGTATACCATCCTCCGATTAGTGGACTATCAGATGTGATTATCCAGATTTCCGAGGATATGCTCAGAACTATAGTACTAGATTCGGTACTAATTGATTGATTAATTGCCACGTGAATACTATGATTCCTGTGACAGCTATTTGATAGAGATAAAGACATTATTTTGATGATTGAGTGATCAGAAACACAGAATTGTCTTTCTAATGAAACAATCTTTCAAATATATCAGCTATCAGACCAGATATGAGTCAAAAAAAGATAGAGAATATGAAGATTGATCTGAACAGAATAAGAACAGAGCAACATAAACTGAAAGAGTGGGTGCCCGGATAGCCAACTTGTGGCTAAGGGCTTTGATGACTCTTTATGTAAACAATCTTTTGTTCAAATATAATTTACACTTTTATCATGGCATTGACTTTATCTTCCTTCATATTGTTATATTGTGATATACTATTGTTGTTTAGATGAAGACCTTGAATATACTATAGTGTATGTAAGATGTGGTAGCACATGGTGATGGCTATCATGAAACACATCTTATAGTCACTGTATATTATAAATTGTTCCTAGTCAATTGAGCCGTCCGCAAATAAGGATAAGGATCGCTCGAGATTGAGACTAGCATTTGCGATGCCGAGTACCACGTTTCATTGGTATGGAACATAGAAATGTTCAAAGCATGCAAATGGATATTCATATGATGAATGATCGAACTACCCTATTTGGACTTTCCAAGTGGTTATCACTTATCGAGTGGATAAAGTCCACGGTTTTGGTTGTACACCATTAGTCCTTATTACTTGAAACATCATTGAGACTCTATATGCTAGTACTGTACTTTGACTCGTTTACCGACTCTATTGGGGTCATCAGGTGTCGGGATTGGGTACAGTTACAACACATATAGTAGTCGATGCTTTGTTGTCAAGGATTCACCACATACTTGCGAGTGTGGATATCCTATGTTATCTGAGGAGATATTAGTGTGACGAATCTCTGGCCAGAGTACATGATGTGTTTTAGGTTAATGAGTTTTCCTAGTAACACATGCGATGTCACTATTTGATCTTCAAGATGTTATGCATAGTTATCGAATCTCGAACGACTCTCGATGCACCAATGGTTGTTGATTCGGTCGGGATATATGGATGAAGGGACCGTACTGTACGCTAACCAAAATCTACTGGTTTTTGCAGGCACTATCAGTAATACCTAGGGAATCATAGGGCGATGTTGCTAGACGCTCTTACCATGATTCGATGGGTAAGTCGGAAATTGTTGTTCCGAGTCACAAGGAGTTGTGAGCCCACGGCTAGCTGTATTCCTGAACCATTGAGGGTTACATAAGTAATGGATTACTAAAACCCCGTAGAGATAGTTAAATTTAAAGAGTTAAATTTAATGAAAGAGAAGTTGGACTTCTTAACTAAAGGGAGTGGGATTTCCTAAAATGACATAGGGATGGGCATTTTTGGAAATCACTGAATTCGGATTCAGAAAAATTATCTTTACTTTAAAAGATGCAGAAATGGTTTCTGTGCACATTGGTAAAATCAGTTTATCAATCGGAGTCACGATGAATTTTATATTAATTTTTAGAACAACGGGCTTGGCTTGTTGGGCTTAAGTTATGGATTGTAGGCTTTAAGGAGTTAGATTCCTAACACAATTATAACTTAACCTAGTCTAGAAATTATCTATAAATGCATGTAGTTGGTTCAAAAATTAGAGAAGAATTCATTCATCAAATTTTCGAAAACACGCATATTATTTTCTAAGGGTTTTTCGAAAATCCTTGTCCCTTTTCGGAGAAAAATTCAGTCTTGTGATTTTTGTGCAAAATTACAATTCTGAATTAACAGATCATATCTGTTTATTCTCTACGCAAACTTCTGATTGATTTATAGTGCAGTCAATCAGAGGGTTTCTGTTTTTCATTCATGGACCTAATTCCGGAGAAAGATCGTGACGCCATCAGTTCCCGGGATTTACAAGAAGAGTAGATTAAATTCTGTTGGAGTTCACAATCAAGCTTTTGCTTGACAAGGTAAAATATTTAATTGTGATTATTTGTTTTAACTTATATAATTTAATCGTAAAAGTTTTGATACCCAGATATGGAATCGTTCCATATTAATAAAATTAATTTTT
Source organism: Henckelia pumila (assembly GCF_033568475.1). Lineage (NCBI taxonomy): Eukaryota > Viridiplantae > Streptophyta > Magnoliopsida > Lamiales > Gesneriaceae > Henckelia > Henckelia pumila. The sequence goes on from NC_133123.1 coordinate 230,426,453, forward strand.
AAACTTCCGCTGCACCGGGTATCAATTCTAATTGATCAGAACACCGTTTTCCAACAGTGGTATCAGAGCCAGGTTGCTCAGATCAAACGATTAAATTAATCGATTGTACAAAATTTTAAGCCTCAGTTTTTGAAACAAAACAAATTTTTTAAAAATCAAAATTTTGACGGGCAAAACACGGGCAGCGATCGTCGCTGCCCAATGGGCAGCGATCATTGCTGCCCAATGGGCAGCGACGGGCTGCCCAGCCCGAGCCCCGGTCGGGGCACGGGCTGCCCGGGATTGTTTAGGGCAGCCCGGAAGATTAAATTTGAATTTTTGAAATTCTAGTGTTTGATCCGATCGAAAATTGTTTTTGATTAGATCACGAGGCATCGGATCGAATTGTTCGAGTCCGAAATTTTTAAAATTGATTTTTGGATAAATTTGAATTTTTGGAAAATTTATAAATTTTATCCGTTAAATTAGATTTTATAAAATTAATTATTTTGGTACAATTGATGATAAGATATGATCTTATGGATGGATAAGATAAAATATGATTTTATCTTTTAATTATGATGTCATTGCATGTTTATCCAATGATTTTAATTATTGAATTAATTATTGGATAAAAGGATGATCGATTGCCATGACCAATATTTTAGGTGTATGTTAGGTAATTTACATTTGTCTTATTGTTGTTGGTGTTTATTAATGGGCTTGGTTTATAGCCCAAATATGATTGTCATATGTAATAAAAGTGGGTCTGGTTTATGGCCCGTTCCCACCCCTAAAATGTATCCTATTTTTGTCATCGAAATTTATTGTAAATTTATTAGACTTAGTGGGAGATAATATTTTGAAGAAATGGTGGGCCCAGCAGACAATGTAGACCGAAAAAATGTAAATTGGAGGCTCAATGTAATAGGATTGCATTGCATACTTGCATATCATCTAGGATTGGACTTAGACTCGTGATTGGCAACCACAGGTCGATTAGTAAATGGTATCGATCATCCTTAAATAATATATGATATTATTGATGTATGCATGTTTAGACTAAATTGTATGAATCCCGCAAGCATACATAAATTTGCATGATGAGACAAATTTTCAAAAATAAAATCCCTCATTTTAAATATGATTTAAAATTGATATCAAGATAAACAAAAGGGAATTTTAAATATTGTTTAAATATTTCTACCTTCCATCAACGATCAATGTATGTGATGCTACCCGCAGATACGGTCCGGTTCATATTATTGGGGGGGCCCGTTCGTCGGAAAGCTGTACATTGGATCGACACAAGTTGTAAGTTGGGTGGAACTCCCATGGGATTGACTCATATTATTGAGGATCCACATGGCGACCGTCCATCACAACTTAATATTGATGGGTCATCTTGACATGTCACAATAAACGGCGTCATATTATTGGGCCCTTATTGGACATGAGGTAAAAATATGGAGGTTGCTTTGGAAGCAATTGGGCTCTACCTTTTGAAAATTATGGTTGTCTGATATTATTTGGGATCATAGTTTGTCAATTGGACTCCATGTTCCCACTAAAGAAAATGTTTCTCGTTTTCACTAGAAGATAGTGAAATCGTCAAAATAGTGGGAGTGTAATTCATAAAATGAAATTCGCCATATTTTATGTCTTAGTAAATTAATTAAACAAATCACTGATTATTTTATGTTTCCTTTTCAGTATTTCATTACTATGAATTCGCGTAATCCACTACTCTCAATTCTCGATCAAAACAAGTTGACTGGCGCTAACTATAAGGAATGGTTCCGTAAGTTAAAAATCATTCTAAATTCGGAGAAGGCTTTCTACGTGTTAGAGAAGCGTCCTCCGAAGGAAGCCCCGGCTAACACTAGTCCGGAAGAGTTGAAAAAGCTTGACGATTGGTGGGACCATGATGTCAAGGCAAAGAGTTATATGCTAGCATCAATGTCTGATGAACTCCAGAGGCGATTTGAGGATGCGGCGAATGCTGCTGACATTCACAGCGCACTCAAGGAACTTTTTGGAGCTCAGTCAAGGTCTGAGAGATTTGCGACTGTCAAAGAGCTCATGACATGCCGCATGAGAGATGGGACTTTGGTCCGTGAGCATGGGGTACACATGATTGGGCTCATTGAAAAGTTGGTAAAACTCGAACTGACATTAGAGCATGAACTCAATGCGGACTTGTTGCTTCTTTCACTTCCTTCGTCGTATGAAGGCTTTGTGGTGAATTTCAACATGAACAAGATAGAGGCCACCCTTGAATAGATGGTCAATATGCTTGTGACTTATGAAGCCACACTAAAGAAGGATAAACCGGTACTCTTGGTTGGCTCCTCTTCTAACTCTAAGAAAGGACCAAGTGGAAAGGGTAAGAAACGTTCTGCCCCGCCAAAGAAGATTGTACCAAATAAGAAGGGAAAGGCTAAGGCTTCAATTGGAATAAAAGATGAAAACGTTTGCCATTACTGCAAAAAACCCGGTCATTGGAAACGTAACTGCAAGGAATACCTCGAACAGTTGCGAACTGCAAAGGGTATGTTTTACATTGAAATAAATGTTTCGCTTAATACTTCTTCTTGGGTATTGGATACCGGATGTGGATCTCACATTTGCAATGATTTGCAGGTGATGACAAGAAGTCGTAAGCTAAGAATGAGTGAGACCCAGCTAAGGCTCGGGAATGGTTCAAGAGTTGAAGCCAAAGCTATATGAGACATTTATTTAGTTTTGCAGAACAATTTTAAGTTATTTTTGAGAGATGTTTTATATGTTCCAGATTTGGTCAAAAACATTATTTCTATTTCTATGCTTGATAGAGATGGTTTTTCTTGCAATTTTGTGAATGAGATTTGCAATATTTACAAGAATGAATGTTTGATTGGAAATGTACAACTTGAAAACGATCTATATAGCTTAAAATTAAAAGACGTTCCAATTAATTATGTTGATAAACCGGTAACAACAAATAAAAGGAAAAACGATAGTCAAAACCCGGCAAACCTTTGGCATGCTAGGCTAGGTCATATTTCCTCAAGGAGAATGAACAAGCTAGTGGGAGAGGGCATGTTTGATATGTCTGATATTAACTCTCTACCTACTTGTGAGTCCTGCCTAAAGGGAAAAATGACTAAATCTCCTTTCAAAGGGAAACCTGAGCATAGCCAAAATCCGTTGGATTTGATCTATACGGATGTTTGCGGTCCATTTAGGATTGGTACTAAATTTGGTCACACCTACTTCATTACCTCTACTGATGATTATTCTAGGTATGTGTATTTATATTTGATGAAATATAAGTCTGAAGCATTTGAAAGGTTCAAAGAATTCAAGGCTGAAGTAGAAAACAAGCAAGGTAAAAGTATTAAAGCACTTCGATCGGATCGAGGTGGAGAATACTTAAGTACCGAGTTTTTGAACTATCTAAAAGAGAATGAGATTCTCTCTCAGTGGACTCCTCCTATGACACCTCAGCTGAATGGCGTTTCAGAGCGTCGTAATCGAACTTTGTTGGACATGGTTCGATCCATGATGAGCTTCACTGAGCTTCCACCTTCGTTTTGGGACTACGCGCTTGAAACGGCGGTATTGTTGTTGTAAAACGTCTATACTAAAGCAGTAGATAAGACAACATACGAGTTATGGAATGACAAAGCTCCTAAGTATTCGTACTTGAGGATTTGGGGATGTCCTGCTTATGTGAAGCAGACAGTGGAAGATAAGTTGGATAGTCGATCCACCTTATGTCATTTTGTAGGGTATCCGAAAAATTCAATCGGATATTATTTCTATCATCCTAATGAAACAAAAGTGTTTGTTTCAAGAAATGCTACCTTCTTGGAGAAGGAGTTCTTATTGGATAAGAAAGGCAATATGATGGAACTCGAAGAAATTCGAGAAGAACCCGAGATACAAAATAGCGATCCTACACCTCAAGAGTCATCACAAGACACGCCGATTACTAGAAGATCCGAGAGGACTTCTAGGCCTCCTATTAGATATGGTCTTCTTTTTGAAGGGGATCAAAGTGAACCCGACATTGGATGTGATCCAAGAAACTTCAAGGAAGCAATTTCTGATGCGGATTCAAATTTATGGCTTGAAGCTATGCAATCGGAAATAGACTCGATGCATACTAACCAAGTTTGGTCTTTAGTAGATTCTCCCGATGGAATTGTTCCAATAGGGAGCAAATGGATCTATAAGAGAAATCTTGGGCCTGACGGAAAGGTATTGACCTACAAGGCACGATTGGTGGCAAAAGGTTATACTCAAAGACAAGGAGTTGACTATGAAGAAACTTTTTCACCAGTCGCAATGTTCAAGTCCATAAGAATCCTTATTGCCATAGCAGCATGGTATGACTATGAGATATGGCAAATGGATGTAAAGACTGCTTTTCTTAATGGAAACATTAAGGAAGAGATCTATATGATGCAGCCTGAGGGATACACATCCATGGGAAGCGAGCATAAGATATGCAAGCTTCAGAGATCAATTTATGGTCTCAAACAAGCATCAAGAAGTTGGAACCAGAAATTTGATGAAACAATAAAGGACTTTGGTTTCATCAAGAACCCGGAGGAACCATGCGTGTACAAGAAAGTAGTTAAGGATGCGGTAACATTCTTTGAAACATCCTAAAACTTCTAGTGAATTTTTTTTTTTTTAAAATAACTCTCTAACTATAAAATAATAAATATAAATATATATATGCCCATACATATATATATTGTACTTAAAAATAACTTTACTTAATTTAATATAAATTTACACATTAAACATAAATATTAACGAAAGTACATGCACGCAAATAAATACCTAACATTAATTACTAAATAATAATCCATAAGATTGTCATAATAAAATTTCTAATAATATTTCCTTAACAAAAATCCATGCAAACTTATAAAATAAATACTAAAAATCTAGTAGTCAAACATATGCGGAAATAAATGTTCTAGTTTCAACATAAAATTTATAATTGAGCGATGGTCACGGGTACTAGCCGCCTGGATACTCATACGCCCTCGCCGCCAGTCGGGAACACATTAATTTCATTAATAATCTGCTCACCTGCACCATTTAAATCTAGTGAGCCTAGAGGCTCAGCACGTTCTATCCTTATATAACAAAATGAAACCACACACAAGCACACATCATATAAAATACGTGAATAATAATTATACGTGCATGCTCTTAAAATATTATGAATATAAACATGAGATAAAAATCATACTATTTAATCATCATGCTATAACATGTATCATCATAAATATCATGAATTAACTTATCATATTTTCTTAGTTCTCAACAGGTCGTATCCATGTCGGTGGCATCATACTGAGCGATTGATCAATCTATAAAACAACGTACGCGGCGGTGGGATTTCCACCTCTGTGCTGCCACTTCACCAGCCCTCTCAGCTGGATCCATAGGCTCATCATACTTATACATCATTAGGAAGGTCACCGGGCCCAGGTATCCCGGCCTCCAACCACATCACTTTCCACCTTCACTTCAACTTCCATAAAAATATTTTTTTATAACATGCTCTTAAACTTATCATGAAAATTCTTAATGATGCATGAACTTAAAATTTTCAATATTTCTTTATTTCATGAAAATTTGTCCGTAAATATATATTTAATTTATTTTCTTAAAAATAATACTTATATATCTAATAAAAATTCATGCATGAATTAAATATATATTTACGAACATTTATTTTTCCAAGGACTTGTTCGAGCTGCTGACCCCTAGACTTAAACTCAAAAATTCTTAGACTGGCCCAAAAACCCAAAAGCCCAACCTGACCTGGCCCATTAAGCTTCTTGGGCCCCCAAGCCCAAGAGAAACTAATGGGCTCACTTAAAATATAATTTAAGCTCATTAACTAATTAACTTAAATAAAAGCATTGTTTACCCATTAATTATTAATTAGACCGATAAAATTTCTTAAACCCGACTCCACTTGGCCCAATAATTCTCATGGATCACACGGCCCATGACAAATTAGTGGGCTCACTTCCATAATTATTAAAGCCCATTAAATTAGTCTAATTAATTAATTTAATCAAGCCCAACCCATTAATTGTTAATTAATCTCTTATTTAATTAAAATAAAAACACCCGAGCCTAAATAATAAAAATCTAGACCCGGACTAAAATTATTTGACCCATCAATTTAGACCCGAACCGGACCCGGATCCAAGGACCCAAGCCCGGCCCAAGAACACACGTGACTTACTCCCCATTCTCACTTCCTACACCTCACGGCCATGACCCTTTTCCCCTTTGCTACAGCCCAACTCCGGCCACCCCTGGCCGGAGCTCCGGCGCCTGGACCACCCCAGGGTCCAGGTGCAACCCCAGCCTAGGGCCTGGCTCGAGCCAAGCCCTGCTTGGCTCGGCCACATCCCCTAAAACCCAAGGAACCGCCACAGCCCCTCCCATGGAACAGCCCTTACTCCCTTTAACTTTCTGACCAGCTCCGGCCACCCATGGCCGGAGCTCCGACACCTAGATCACCCCAGGGTCTAGGTGCAACTCCTGGACCAGGCCTGACTCGAGCCAAGCCTTACATGGCTCGGCCAAGGCCCCTAAACCCCATGCAAGCTGCGCAGACCCCTTTTCTGGACAGCCCATGATACATTGCGTATTCCGACCAGCTCCGGCCACCAATGGCCGGAGGTCCGACGCCTGGACCACCCCAGGGTCCAAGTGTATCCCCCTGACCAGGCCTGACTCGAGCCAAGCCCATGCATGGCTCGGCCAAAGGCCCCAAACCCGACAGAAAATTCTGCACGCCTAGCTGCTGTCCCAGCCCCTTTTCCATTGGTTCCAGCCCTTCCAGCCGTGAACCACCTAGCCAAAACCGACCCTTAGGAACCCCCTTAGACCCCTGAATGAGCAGCCAGCAGTTCGAACCCAAGACATGTCCAGAAATAGTGCAAAACCGAGCCATGAAGTGCAAAAACGTGAGGAACATGCATGAACTTTAATATTTTATTTTCTAGATCAAAACACATGCAATAACAGATCTTGTAAGCATAAAATATTTGTAATATGATTTAAATGGTGTTAAAGAATGGAAATCAAACGTGCCTTGTTGAAGATTTGAACAAAACGTTGATATCGACACGTATCGGGCTCGCCGGGACGACGGGACGACGAAGAACACCAAAACCTTGAAGAGATCGGCTAAGAGCTAGTGTTTTCTGTCAAAAGTCGTGAGAATGGTGGTGAGGAAGAAAGGGTGTCGGCTGAGTGGGGAGAGACGTAGGGTAGGGAGAAATTTGGGGTTTAATATTGGGTAGATTAGGTAGAAAATAGGATAATAACCAATATAAATTGATTAGGTAGATAATATAACCTAAATATAAGATTTTTAACTTTTAAAAATATCTACTAATCTGATATATAATAGTAAATCACGAAATATAGAATTAAAGGATTTTTAAAGATCAATAAAAGTCATTAAAATGACTTATTTTGGCTAAAAATAAATTCTTAAATAAATATATTATTAAATACTAAATTTTCTTGACAAAATACCTTAAAATATTATTTTAAGGCTCATAAAACTCATAAAATATTTTTGGCTAAATATTTTGGCATCTTGTCCGTCCACGGTCCCGCCTACGCGATCATAAAATAAACTTTCTAAGATTAATTCATAAATCACATCATACCGATTTAAATGCCGAACCAATATTTAAAACATGCCAATAAATCACATAATTCATATAATAACATATAAAATTAATTTAACACATTTTCACATTATTTTAAAAATTATTAAATCCCCTAGTTATGCATGCGGATTTACGTGCCGAATTTCTGGGCGTTACAATTCTCTCCCCCTTAAATGGAATTTCGTCCTCGAAATTTGATTTAACTTAGTCGTCTAATAACACATGACTAAAATGTTTCAAAACTAATTTTTTTTTTTAAACTTAAATCCCAAAAACATAATTTAATTTATATATCTAAAATTCAACTTAAATCTCAAAAAGAAGAAAAAAAAATTCCTAACTTGTCAAACTTAAAATCTAAAATCATAACTTAATCTGCAAATCTAAATGTCAAACTTACGTCTCAGAAACATACTGTAATTTCCATAAATTCTCTACGTAACCGCATTGCATAACTAATTTTTTTTTAACTTTAAGACTGTCATAACTTTAAATTCTCCTTTCATAAATCGTTAAAACATAAGTCATGTGTTCCATGCATAAAACATAATTTAAATCATTCAAAACTTACAGACTGGCAGTGCGGCTTTCGAGCTCCGAGCAGCAAGCTAGTAACCCTCCAAGGACCAAGGCTCTTATACCAAATGAAACATCCTAAAACTTCTAGTGAAATTTTTTTTTTTTTAAAATAACTCTCTAACTATAAAATAATAAATATAAATATATATATGCCCATACATATATATATTGTACTTAAAAATAACTTTACTTAATTTAATATAAATTTACACATTAAACATAAATATTAATGAAAGTACATGCACGCAAATAAATACCTAACATTAATTACTAAATAATAATCCATAAGATTGTCATAATAAAATTTCTAATAATATTTCCTTAACAAAAATCCATGCAAACTTATAAAATAAATACTAAAAATCTAGTAGTCAAACATATGCGGAAATAAATGTTCTAGTTTCAACATAAAATTTATAATTGAGCGATGGTCACGGGTACTAGCCGCCTGGATACTCATACGCCCTCGCCGCCAGTCGGGAACACATTAATTTCATTAATAATCTGCTCACCTGCACCATTTAAATCTAGTGAGCCTAGAGGCTCAGCACGTTCTATCCTTATATAACAAAATGAAACCACACACAAGCACACATCATATAAAATACGTGAATAATAATTATACGTGCATGCTCTTAAAATATTATGAATATAAACATGAGATAAAAATCATACTATTTAATCATCATGCTATAACATGTATCATCATAAATATCATGAATTAACTTATCATATTTTCTTAGTTCTCAACAGGTCGTATCCATGTCGGTGGCATCATACTGAGCGATTGATCAATCTATAAACCAACGTACGCGGCGGTGGGATTTCCACCTCTGTGCTGCCACTTCACCAGCCCTCTCAGCTGGATCCATAGGCTCATCATACTTATACATCATTAGGAAGGTCACCGGGCCCAGGTATCCCGGCCTCCAACCACATCACTTTCCACCTTCACTTCAACTTCCATAAAAATATTTTTTTATAACATGCTCTTAAACTTATCATGAAAATTCTTAATGATGCATGAACTTAAAATTTTCAATATTTCTTTATTTCATGAAAATTTGTCCGTAAATATATATTTAATTTATTTTCTTAAAAATAATACTTATATATCTAATAAAAATTCATGCATGAATTAAATATATATTTACGAACATTTATTTTTCCAAGGACTTGTTCGAGCTGCTGACCCCTAGACTTAAACTCAAAAATTCTTAGACTGGCCCAAAAACCCAAAAGCCCAACCTGACCTGGCCCATTAAGCTTCTTGGGCCCCCAAGCCCAAGAGAAACTAATGGGCTCACTTAAAATATAATTTAAGCTCATTAACTAATTAACTTAAATAAAAGCATTGTTTACCCATTAATTATTAATTAGACCGATAAAATTTCTTAAACCCGACTCCACTTGGCCCAATAATTCTCATGGATCACACGGCCCATGACAAATTAGTGGGCTCACTTCCATAATTATTAAAGCCCATTAAATTAGTCTAATTAATTAATTTAATCAAGCCCAACCCATTAATTGTTAATTAATCTCTTATTTAATTAAAATAAAAACACCCGAGCCTAAATAATAAAAATCTAGACCCGGACTAAAATTATTTGACCCATCAATTTAGACCCGAACCGGACCCGGATCCAAGGACCCAAGCCCGGCCCAAGAACACACGTGACTTACTCCCCATTCTCACTTCCTACACCTCACGGCCATGACCCTTTTCCCCTTTGCTACAGCCCAACTCCGGCCATCCCTGGCCGGAGCTCCGGCGCCTGGACCACCCCAGGGTCCAGGTGCAACCCCAGCCTAGGGCCTGGCTCGAGCCAAGCCCTGCTTGGCTCGGCCACATCCCCTAAAACCCAAGGAACCGCCACAGCCCCTCCCATGGAACAGCCCTTACTCCCTTTAACTTTCTGACCAGCTCCGGCCACCCATGGCCGGAGCTCCGACACCTAGATCACCCCAGGGTCTAGGTGCAACTCCTGGACCAGGCCTGACTCGAGCCAAGCCTTACATGGCTCGGCCAAGGCCCCTAAACCCCATGCAAGCTGCGCAGACCCCTTTTCTGGACAGCCCATGATACATTGCGTATTCCGACCAGCTCCGGCCACCAATGGCCGGAGGTCCGACGCCTGGACCACCCCAGGGTCCAAGTGTATCCCCCTGACCAGGCCTGACTCGAGCCAAGCCCATGCATGGCTCGGCCAAAGGCCCCAAACCCGACAGAAAATTCTGCACGCCTAGCTGCTGTCCCAGCCCCTTTTCCATTGGTTCCAGCCCTTCCAGCCGTGAACCACCTAGCCAAAACCGACCCTTAGGAACCCCTTAGACCCCTGAATGAGCAGCCAGCAGTTCGAACCCAAGACATGTCCAGAAATAGTGCAAAACCGAGCCATGAAGTGCAAAAACGTGAGGAACATGCATGAACTTTAATATTTTATTTTCTAGATCAAAACACATGCAATAACAGATCTTGTAAGCATAAAATATTTGTAATATGATTTAAATGGTGTTAAAGAATGGAAATCAAACGTGCCTTGTTGAAGATTTGAACAAAACGTTGATATCGACACGTATCGGGCTCGCCGGGACGACGGGACGACGAAGAACACCAAAACCTTGAAGAGATCGGCTAAGAGCTAGTGTTTTCTGTCAAAAGTCGTGAGAATGGTGGTGAGGAAGAAAGGGTGTCGGCTGAGTGGGGAGAGACGTAGGGTAGGGAGAAATTTGGGGTTTAATATTGGGTAGATTAGGTAGAAAATAGGATAATAACCAATATAAATTGATTAGGTAGATAATATAACCTAAATATAAGATTTTTAACTTTTAAAAATATCTACTAATCTGATATATAATAGTAAATCACGAAATATAGAATTAAAGGATTTTTAAAGATCAATAAAAGTCATTAAAATGACTTATTTTGGCTAAAAATAAATTCTTAAATAAATATATTATTAAATACTAAAATTTTCTTGACAAAATACCTTAAAATATTATTTTAAGGCTCATAAAACTCATAAAATATTTTTGGCTAAATATTTTGGCATCTTGTCCGTCCACGGTCCCGCCTACGCGATCATAAAATAAACTTTCTAAGATTAATTCATAAATCACATCATACCGATTTAAATGCCGAACCAATATTTAAAACATGCCAATAAATCACATAATTCATATAATAACATATAAAATTAATTTAACACATTTTCACATTATTTTAAAAATTATTAAATCCCCTAGTTATGCATGCGGATTTACGTGCCGAATTTCTGGGCGTTACATTCTTAGTACTTTATGTTGATGACATCCTACTCATGGGGAATGACGTAGGGATGTTGCAGTCAACAAAGATATGGTTATCAGGTAGATTCTCGATAAAGGATTTGGGTGAGGCCTCCTATATTCTAGGGATACAGATCTATAGAGATAGATCTAAGAGAATGATAGGACTTACTCAATCAACCTACATCGACACCATATTGAAAAGGTTTTCAATGGATGGGTCCAAGAGAGGACATCTACCTATGTGTCATGGAGTTTCTCTATCCAAGTCTATGTGTCCTAAGACTGATGAAGAGATTGAGAAGATGACACACATACCATATGCGTCAGCCATTGGTAGTATCATGTATGGGATAATATCTACCAGACCAGATGTTGCCTATGCTCTGAGCGTCACGAGCAGATATCAAGCCAATCCCGGTCAAATGAATTGGAAAGCCGTGAAGGATATTCTTAAGTATTTGCGAAGGACTAAGAATGTGTTCATGGTTTATGGAGGAAGAGAATTGAAGTTGGAAGGCTACACTTACTCTAACTTCCAATGTGACGTGGATGACTCGAAATCAACCTCTGGATTTGTATTCGTGCTTAATGGCGGTGCTGTCTCTTGGAAGAGTTCCAAGCAGGACACCACAGCGGATTCCACCACCGAGGCAGAATACATTGCAGCATCAGCTGCTGATAAAGATGTGGTTTGGATAAGGAAATTCATCCAAGAGTTGGGTGTAATTCCTGAAGCTGTTGGTCCAGTCCCGGTGTACTGTGACAACACGAGTGCCGTTGCTCAGGCAAAGGAACCAAGGTCTCATCAGAAGTCCAAACACGTACTGAGGAAATACCACATCATCCAGGAGATCGTGGAAAGAGGAGACATCACTGTCGAGAGATTGACCTCTACAGACAATATCGCTGATCCGCTTACTAAGCCCTTGCCAGGACCATTGTTTGACAAACATCGCGAAGAAATGAGATTACGTAGTATGACTAGTTGGCTTTAGGGCAAGTGGGAGATTGAAAGAGTGGGAGCCCGGATAGCCAACTTGTGGCTAAGGGCTTTGATGACTCTTTATGTAAACAATCTTTTGTTTAAATATAATTTACACTTTTATCATGACATTGACTTTATCTTCCTTCATATTGTTATATTGTGATATACTATTGTTGTTTAGATGAAGACCTTGAATATACTATAGTGTAGTAAGATGTGGTAGCACATGGTGATGGCTATCATAAAACACATCTTATAGTCACTGTATATTATAAATTGTTCCTAGTCAATTGAGCCGTCCGCAAATAAGGATAAGGATCGCTCGAGATTGAGACTAGCATTTGCGATGCCGAGTACCACGTTTCATTGGTATGGAACATAGAGATGTTCAAAGCATGCAAATGGATATTCATATGATGAATGATCGAACTATCCTATTCGAAATTTCCAAGTGGTTATCACTTATCGAGTGGATAAAGTCCGCGGTTTTGGTTGTACACCATTAGTCCTTATTACTTGAAACATCATTAAGACTCTATATGCTAGTACTGTACTTTGACTCATTTACCGACTCTATTGGGGTCATCAGGTGTCGGGATTGGGTACAGTTACAACACATATAGAAGTCGATGCTTTGTTGTCAAGGATTCACCACATACTTGCGAGTGTGGATATCCTATGCTATCTGAGGAGATATTAGTGTGACGAATCTCTGGCCAGAGTACATGATGTGTTTTAGGTTAATGGGTTTTCCTAGTAACACATGCGATGTCACTATTTGATCTTCAAGATATTATGCATAGTTATCGAATCTCGAACGACTCTCGATGCACCAATGGTTGTTGATTCGATCGGGATATATGGATGAAGGGACCATACTGTACGCTAACCAAAATCTACTGGTTCTTGCAGGCACTATCAGTAATACCTAGGGAATCATGGGGTGATGTTTCTAGACGCTCTTATCATGATTCGATAGGTGAGTCGGAAATTGTTGTTCCGAGTCACAATGAGTTGTGAGCCCACGGCTAGCTGTATTCCTGAACTATTGAGGGTTACACAAGTAATGGATTACTAAAACCCCGTAGAGATAGTTAAATTTTTATGAGTTAAATTTAATGAAAGAGAAGTTGGACTTCTTAACTAAAGGGAGTGGAATTTTCTAAAATGACATAGGGATGGACATTTTTGGAAATCACTGAATTCGGATACAGAAAAATTATCTTGACTTTAAAAGATGCAGAAATGGTTTCTGTGCACATTGGTAAAATCAGTTTATCAATCGGAGTCACGATGAATTTTATATTAATTTTTAGAACAACGGGCTTGGCTTGTTGGGCTTAAGTTATGGATTGTGGGCTTTAAGGAGTTAGAGTCCTAACACAATTATAACTTAACCTAGTCTAGAAATTATCTATAAATGCATGTAGTGGGTTCGAAAATTAGAGAAGAATTCATTCATCAAATTTTCAAAAACACACGTATTATTTTCTAAGGGTTTTTCGAAAATCCTTGTCCCTTTTCGGAGAAAAATTCAGTCTTGTGATTTTTGTGAAAAATTACAATTCTGAATTAACAGATCATATCTGTTTATTCTCTACGCAAACTTCTGATTGATTTCTAGTGCAGTCAATCAGAGGGTTTCTGTTTTTCATTCGTGGACCTAATTCCGGAGAAAGATCGTGACGCCATCAGTTCCCGAGATTTACAAGAAGAGTAGATTAAATTCTGTTGGAGTCCACAATCAAGCTTTTGCTAGACAAGGTAAAATATTTAATTGTGATTATTTGTTTTAACTTACATAATTTAATCGTAAAAGTTTTGATACCCAGATATGTAATCGTTCCGTATTAATAAAATAAAATTTTTAAACTTCCGCTACACCGGGTATCAATTCTAATTGATCTGAACACCGTTTTCCAACATAGACAGCGTTAGAAAATGAACAATAGATATAGATTGTGAAGCCTGAACAGAATGATCAGTTAAGAAGTTCTTTTCCGAGCATCATTAGGTTCAGAAAGAGATTTCAGAATTGATTCCTGTGAGTATTTGATTTAGCTTATGGATTAATACTCAAATTGTCAGATAGATGAATTGTTATTCATATGCATTGGCTGAAGCAGATCAGCTAGAATATGTATGTGCATTCAATTCAGAGAAAGCAGAAGCAGATAAGAGTTTAAGAGAAGCCGACTAGATCACGAGAAAGAGCAACTTAGATATAAGTTGACTCAGTGATTATATGTTTTGCAGAAGCAATCAGAAAGAAGATTAAGATAAGATAGAGGAGAAGATATCAAAATAGATATCGAAAGCTCGGATAATTGAAGTAAGTAGTACTTCAGTCAGCTATACAGCTTACGTGAATCAGCAGTGAGATCGAATGCGATTTCGAGGACGAAATCATTCCTTAAAAGGGAGGAATTGTAAGGCCCGAAAATATTAAGTTCTTAATTACGGAATTTAAGATTTAAATTCCAAATAAAAGTGAAAATATGAATTTACGATTTATGGAAATTCGAGATTTCATTTTTGGGTCAGAAATATTTAATTTGAGGATTTTCGGATTTTAAGATTTTAATATCCGGAATTCTTAAATTAAAAGATTAAAAATATTTGCAATGGATATTTATGGAATTTAAGATGTGAATTCCAAGATAATAAATATCACAGATTTAATTTAAGGATGAAATCCGAGCAAGGACCCATTTGCAAATATTGAGTAGTTCAGGTACTAAAATGCAATAAGGTCCGAAATGATTTAATTTTAATCCAAGAATATTTAATTTGAGAATATTTAGAGTTTAGAATTAAATTCTATTATTTTTAAATTATTTAGGATTGAAATTGAATTAAATCGCTTGTCCAGGGACTGAATTGCAATTAGGTCAAAGTTTAGGGACCAAAATGCAAATTCCTTGCAACTTGGCTGAATAAAACGTGTACAGAAAAGGAAATTCAGCAGAAACTCAGCAAGAACCGTGAGCATGGGGTTATAAGGGTTCCAAGCCATTTTTGTCCCTTTAAACTCCGATATCTTTTGATCCGCCCGGTAGAATTTCTGATTGAACATATATTTGCGATCACAGCTCCGAGTGCTACGTTTTGAAATTTGAAGTGAATATTATCGAATTTGAATCGACGAGTTCGAGTTCGAATGAATTGAAGTATTTGAAGTTGAATCAAGAATACCTTCAAGTAGCATTGATGGAAATAAGCAGAATTTCATGACTGATTTGGCTAGATTTGAGATGATCAGCATTGGAAACAGATTCAAGATGTCTGAATCTCGAGGAAAGGTATGAAGTGACATTATTCTTGCCAGGTAGAACAACTCGAGAACGTGGTGGTTTTCGAGTTATCCTGAAATCACATACTTAGTTGTTTAAGTGCTCTTATGTGATTTACTTTCTTTTGTTGCTATGAATGAGTATTGACTTGTGTGTTCAAGATGTTTATCAGTATTGATTTGTGTAATGCATACAGTTTATGTTGCATTCATCTTGAACCCTACCTTTTAGAGCACGGCGGGCAGAAGGGCCTAGAGTGCAGATGACGTTTGGAGAACTGTAGTGAGTGGCATGGAATGTAGATTTACTTTCAGAGTCTAATGACTCATGGCACGGATTATAGATTTATTTCCAGAGCTATATGACTCACTATAGTTTCACCAAAGTCAGGGGAATTGAGATAGTTAACACCACCTCGAGGGGAGAGTCGGTGGTTGTTAAAGATTTTATTTCCCCGGGATCCCAAGAACTAAGCTTATTCGTATCAGATTTGATAGCCTATTCCTTGGCACATGCATTGCATTTATGCATTAACCTAGAGTTTTCTATGGTTTAGAATATGCAGTTATGAATGCTAGCTTGTTGTGACATGTTATTCTAGATATGAATGTTTTGCTATGTTTTATATGCTATTGCTTTAGATGAATCGTTATGCTTTAAGAATTTAAGAATTGATAATGATTCTATGAGTTACATGTTATTACATGTTTTATGATTTCAGATTATTATAGCATATATGCTTACATGATGTATATGCATGTCTTTCATACTGAGATTTATTCTCACCGGAGTTATCCGGCTGTTGCTTTGTTTGTATGTGTGCATTGCATCAGGTTGGGGGCATGATCAGGTTAGAGTTGGCTTGGATAGCTCGAGAAGAGTCTTAGCATGTGAGGACTTGGGTTTTAAGCAGATAATATGTATTGTTTGTAAACATGTTAGAAAACAAGAAATCTTGTACATGTTTCCATTGAGTAAATCCTAGTTGATATTCATAAATTGTTGTATTTATGTGTTAAGATTTATTTGTCAATGCATGTCAATTATTTTAGCAGCAAGTCTTGTACTTTGAGTTGTTAAGCAATGCTAGAAATGATACAAGAACTTTGTATTTGTGGTTTGAACATATGCTAGTTTATGTATATGATGTTTAGAAGCTTGTAAGAGGTTATAAGATGACATGTATTTGATTTTGTATCATGTATATCACCTTATGTGATTTGTCTTCAAGTCTTGACAACAGAATTTTAGCAGCAAAAGTTTCTGCATTTTAGGCTCGCTCGATCGGTCGAAATGCACCGATCGAGCGAGGCCATTATTGTGAGAAACAGAGGAAGCGAGATTTGTTGCTCGCTCGATCGGTAGAAATTCACCGATCGAGCGAGGCATCGAATTTTGGAAACAAAACTTGTGAGATTTTATGCTCGCTCGATCGGTCAAGTTTTACCGATCGAGCGAGACACTGTAGCTTTAAAAAAAAATTTGTTTCCTCTTGGTTTGAGCATTATTTTATTACATGATTAATTTTTAATTAATCATTTATTGCCCTAAGATGAGATTTTTAGCAACCCGGGTCCCCACAAAGTCAGTAGCCAAAATAATGAAATTATGACCTCTTGATGAAGATGGATAAATTTTTCCTATTAAATCCATAGCCCAACCTCGGAATGGAACATGGATTTACAATGGCATACATTTCATCAGCAGGAACTCGTTGAATATTTTCATGTTTTTGGCTAGGCTGACACCCTTTAGAGTATATAATACAATACTTCAAGATTGATGGACAATAATACCATGTCTTCTTACGAGCCATATCATCTTAATTCCCGACTTATGTGCACCGAATACTCCTTCATGGACCTATTTCATCATTTCCTAAATGGTGAGCTAAAAAATCTACGATAGCTTGTCCTTTCATAGACTTTTGAGGGCAATACACCAATCTAAACTCTGTTAAAACTAATGACCACTTACCAATTATACCTGATAATACAGGTCTACTAAGCATGTACTTAATTAAATTAGTTTTCAACAAAACAAATACAGTTGACTGAATTATATAATGCCTCAATTTGGTACATGCATAAAACAAAGCCAAACACAATTTTTCAATAACAGAATATTTAAATTCCATCTCGTGAAGTGAACGACTCAAATAATATATAGCCTGATCCTTATCCTCTTCATTGTTTTGAGCTAGTAAACACCATATCGATTCCGGAGCGGCTGCAATATATAATTTCAAAGGAACTCCATACCTTGGTGCCATCAATATCAATGGTTTAGACAAGTACCCTTTTATCCTTTCAAAAGCTTCTTGATGATGAACAACTGAGAGAAATCTTTAGTTTTACCTGCCAGATTTGAAATGAACCTTCTCAAATAATTTAGCTAGCCAAGTAACCTCTGTAGTTCCTTTTTACTCTTTGGTGGCCTGGAATTTAAAATGGTTTTGGACTTGTTTTGATACACCTCAACACCACGCTGGTGCACAAAAAAACCCAAGAAGTTCCCAAATTTAACTCCAAAGGCACACTTCATTGGATTCAACTTTAGATTATGTTTCTGCATCCGTTAAAAACTCTTTCTCAAATGTTCCACATGATCCTCTATTTTTTAGATTTTACCACAATATCATCAATATACACTTCGATAAATTGGTTGATCATATCATGAAAGATTTCATTCATGGCTCTTTGATATGTTGCACCATCGTTATTTAACCCGAATGGCATCACAAGCCATTCAAAAGTGGCAATAACACCTAGAAACCTAAAGGGAGTCTTTGAGGTATCCCTTTCGTCAATATTTATTTGGTTATACCAAGAATAACCATCCATAAATGATAACAATTCATTGTTGGATACCGATTAGATGAGCATATCAGTTATTGACATCACATATACATATTTTGGAGTGGCTCTATTAAGATCCCTTAAATCAATACAAACTCTTAGTTTTCCATTCTTCTTTATCACATGAACTACATTTGAGAGCCACTCTGCATATCTGATTGGTCTAATGAACCCTGCTTTTACCAATTTCTCTATTTCTTCCTTCACCTCCGCTTTCACTTCTTTAGACATTATTCTTGATGATTGTTTATATGGCTTGAAATCATATTTGATGGGAAGACAATGTTCTACTAACTGCCAATCCAACCCAGGCATGAATTCATAGCTCCAATAAAAACAATCTTTGAATTCTGACAATAACTCCTTCATCCTGACTTTCAATTCATCTCCCAACAAGGCACTAATATACACAGGCTTTGGACTGTCCAAGTCTCCCAAGTTCACTTCCTCTAAAGGATCTTGAACTTGAGGTTGGTGATCCTCTAACTGCGATGGTGCAAATGCAAGATCCTCCAATTGTAATTCTTCAAAAGAACCAGGCTCCTCCTCATAAATAATCACAGATCCATTTACTTCCCACAGTAGACTGTCCCGTATTAAGTCAATTGTCTCTAGTTCCACTTGATGGAGGTTGCAGCCACCTCTAGTTCCACTTGATGGAACTCAATCATCAACACCTTCAATGAGCGGCTGGATCATCGGCCTAGGAGGCGCAATGACAGTAGTATTAAGAACTCTATCAAACATTTTATTGGTTTCTAGTGTCTCTAATACACATATTTGGGTTGTCAACCTTTTTTCTTCCCATAGAACTTAATTGGCCCAAAATCACCATTGTAATATCTGGATTCAACCACGCTGGAATTTTCCTGAAAAGGTTGGGAATATTCTTGTATAATTTCCACATTGTCCCCTATCCAAAACATAAGAAACTGGTAAATTGACGAAGGTATGCAATGATTCACATGTATCAAATCTCTACCTAACAAAGCCTAAAAATTGGCGGAAGAATTTACCACAAATAATGTTGAAATCGACGCTTTACTTCCCACCAAAACCTCTGCAGGGAATACTCCAATAGTCTTAGTAGCTGATAGTATTGTTTTGTTTTCATTTTTAGTGTCATTTTGTTAAGTGTTTTGCATGCATTTTGTGCCATTGTTCGTGTTTTATTCTTGTTTTATTTTATGTCATGCATTGAGCTTCTTAACTTAGTTTTGATTTATTGTGTAGGAATTACCATGTTTTGATTGAAGAAATCGAAGTGCGTCCATGCATCCAAAGATAGCAGCAAAGCAGATTTTTCATCATAGAAGCATGCGCTCGATCCTGGAATTTTCCCAGATCGAGCGCGGTCATGAGATTTTCAAGAAAGTAGGCTACCTCAACTCGCCCGCTCGATCGCACATTCTTCCCGGATCGAGCGCGGCCAAGGAATTTTCAAGGCAGAAAGTTGGCCAGTATTGCGCGCTCGATCGGGTATATTTCTAGGATCGAGCGCGCGGGTCTGTTGCGGGAAGGAATTTGTAATTTTGGAAACTCTTTTAATTAATGCTCTAGACTTTTATTAGACTTTTAATTCCATTTTGGAGATATTATGAGATGATTCTACACGCTTAGAACGCGAGGAACTCTCTCTGGACGGCTAGTTTTCATCTATCTTTTCTTAATTTTATTTTCTCTCATGAATTTTTGTAGAGAATTCATGAGTATTGTTGGCTAAACTTTTAATACTTGGTTGAGGGAGACGAAACCTTGATATATTTTATTCATGAGATTAAATTCGTAGTGTTTAATCTTTATTAAGTATCAATTTTTGATCTGTTTTATTTCATGTTTGTATGCGAGATTTTAGGATTGACCATCTCAGAATTTTGTTCTGCAAGCGATAGCTAAATTAGAGTTCAAATCCGTAATTGTTTGAATAAACTAATTTGCGAAACAACTACGTGTGATAATTTCTGCTGTTGAATTTATTATTTCGTAGGATCAACTATTGGCTAGGCTAAATACAACCGCTGGTGTTTGTATTGTCTAGGTTCGTCAGTTTTACTAGTTTAAATGCTGCCGTGGATTTAAATCTGATCGCTGGTATTGGGTTAATTTATGGAGTAAGGGTTAATCTAGAATGTTGTTTTCTAATTAACTAAAATTATGGTGAAACAGGAATTGAATTTTCAATGACTAATAGAATTAATTATTTTTAGGGAATCGATGATTGAATGAATAAATATCAAGGGTGTAGTCGACCGATACCAAGTCTCGTCTCTTATTGATTTTCTCCAATTTATTATTCAATCTTGCATGTTAGTGAATTTTCATTGATTAAAGTTTTCAGTAGTTTACCTCAAACTTCAAAACCCCTTTTTTACTTATTTAGAACACATTAAATTTACATTTCCTCGTGGGAACGATCCCTACTCACACTACTACATTAATTGTTTATCTGATTGAGTCGGGTAATTTGGGCGTGACACGATTAAGCACTACCAATATTTGGCTCCATTGCCGGGGATCGGTGTTAATTTATTGTGTTCTTTGTTTATTTTATTTTATTTTATTATTCCTCGTAGTGCTACTCTGGTTTATTCATGCTTTCAGGTGAATCTTCGGAAGAAGAATAATTTACGTACGACCCAAAGATAGAAAGAACTTTGCTTAAGCGACGGAGAGAAGCTCGGAGGAGGCAAGAAGAGGAAGAAATTAAGACTGAAATTTCTGAGGAAGATATGGCGGCGAATGCGAACTTGAGTTTGAGACAACTTGGCACTCCTGATCTCACTCAGTAGCCTTTATGCATTACTTTTCCTACTCTAGAAAATAATGCTAATTTTGAATTAAAATCTGGACTAATACATCTATTGCCTACTTTTCATGGTCTTACAGGTGAGGATCCGCACAAGCACTTGATGGAATTCCATGTCGTATGCACCAGCATGAAACCACATGGAGTGATAGAGGAGCAGATCCAACTCAGAGCTTTTCCTTTCTCTTTGAAGAGCGCTGCAAAGGATTTGCTATACTACCTACCTTCTGGATCCATCAGCACTTGGACGGCACTGAAGAGAATTTTGTTAGAGAAATATTTTCCAGCTTCAAGAGCAGCAAACATCAAAAAGGAAATTTATGGCATCAAGCAGCATATGGGAGAGTCACTACATGAGTATTGGGATCGTTTCAAGAAACTATGCGCCAGCTGCCCGCATCACCAGATAAGTGAAAATTTATTAATTCAATACTAATATGAAGGGTTGTTGTCTCATGACAAGAGCATGGTGGATGCGGCCAGTGGTGGAGTTTTCCTCGATAAAACTCCAGTACAAGCAAGGAATCTAATCGAGAGTATGGCTGCCAATTCTCAGCAATTTGGCACCAACAAAACTGATCCTGCGCCAAGAAAGAGTAATGAGGTAAACGTTTCTTCCCTTGAACAAAAACTGAGCGAACTGGCGTCTCTTGTGCGTCATATGGCTGTAGGGAATGGACAGATTGCAAAGGTATGTGGAATTTGCACTCAAGTGGGACATGCAACTGACATGTGTCCCACTCTTCAAGAGGGATCTGCGGAACAAGTCAATGCAGCAGGAGGATTTCCAGGGCCACCTCAGCAGAAGTATGATCCTTACTCTAACACATACAATCCAGGTGAGGGATCATCCAAACCTCAGATATGGCAAACCTCCAGCGAATCAATCTGGACCTCAAGCACAATCACACAATCAAGCTTATAGGCCATCGTATCATCTTCCACCACAACTCCCACAAATTCCAACACCGGGTGAGTTTTTGGAAAATATAGTTAAGGAGCTTGCAACTAACACTATGAGTTTTCAACAGGAAACGAGAGCAAGTATCCAACACTTGAACACTCAGGTTGGACAGTTGGAAACTGCAATCAACAAATTGGAAGCACAACAGTCTAGCAGTCTGTCATCACAGACAGTAGTGAATCCAAAGGAAAATGTGAGTGCTATTACGTTGAGGAGTGGACGGGAGCTGCATATTCGTGAAGGATGGGTCCAAGAATCGGTATGGATTAAAAATGACAAGGAGTCTAAGGTGGAGGAGAGTGAACCTATTCCAAAAGATACACCAAGAGGTAAGTTCCCTCCTCTATCTGAATATAAACCTGTTGCCCCTTTTCCCATGGCATTAAAGGATTCTAGGAAAGATGAGGGGATTAAGGAGCTCTATGAAATTTTTCGTAGATGCGAGGTAAATATTCCACTATTAGATGCTATTAAGCAAGTACCTCGCTATGCTAAATTTTTGAAAGAATTATGTACTGCGAAAAGAAAACAAAAGTTGAAGGGTTGTAAGAGAGTTGAATTGGGAGAACAGGTCTCTGCCGTCATTCAAATAAAGGTACCTACAAAATTCAAGGACCCAGGTATGTTCTCGATTCCATGTAAAATAGGAGATAGTCAGCTTGATACGGCCATGCTAGATTTAGGAGCATCTATTAATGTAATGCCATACTCTGTTTATGCTTCCTTAAAACTAGGGCCTTTGAATGAAACTGCCATTGTGATCCAGATGGCTGATAAATCTACTATTTTTCCAAAAGGATTGTTAGAGGATGTTCTTGTACAAGTTGGTGAATTGGTATTTTCTGCTGATTTTTATGTTCTTGACATGAAAAAAAATGAGTTGAATAGTCCTATTTTGTTGGGAAGACCATTTTTGAAAACCTCAAAATCCATTATAGATGTTGATAACGACACTCTCACTATGAAATTTGATGGGGGAAATTGCGAAGTTTAATATTTTTGATACCCTGAAAACTCCTAGAAGTGAAAGTGTTGTTAATTTTCTTGATGTCAATGACCACGTCTCACAAGGAAAGAAGAAGTTTGTACTTGAAGATAAGTTTAAAGAGACTATTGCAACGCCTGCTGAAATTTTTCTCTCTGATATGCAGGTACCTATAACTGAGACAAACCATCCTCCTGACCGTGAAGTGGAAAATTTCTGAAGTGGGTGAAGGTGGACAAAGGAACCAGATTTAAACCACCTTGAGGAACTGCAGCATTCAGTCGAGCCAACGACCGTAAACAAAGGCGCTGACTGGGAAGCAACCCAGTATTTCTATTCCTTTTTAGTTTTAGTCATTTTTTTTTGTTTTGTTTTGATGAATTATAGTTTTTAATTGATTTTCAAATTTCTTTTTTTTTGAAAAATTAAAAAAGTACTTTCTGAAGTATCGCCCGCTCGATCGCGCATTCTT
Source organism: Henckelia pumila (assembly GCF_033568475.1). Classification (NCBI taxonomy): domain Eukaryota; kingdom Viridiplantae; phylum Streptophyta; class Magnoliopsida; order Lamiales; family Gesneriaceae; genus Henckelia; species Henckelia pumila. Next base: position 230,450,380 of record NC_133123.1, read on the forward strand.
CTTGGATCGAGCGCACAGAAAACCTGAGCCCACTGCCCCAAGTTTTTAAGAGGCGCGCTCGATCTTGGCATTTCACCGGATCGAGCGCGCAATTTTCCCAAAGTTACTGTCCGCTTTTTTAAGAGGCGTTCTTGATCGAGTATATTTCTAGGATCGAGCGCGCCGCTCTCTTGCCTTATTTCTTAACTGATTTTTGCTCTTTTCCCCCACCCCCCCTTTCAAAATTTCCCTCGGCCCTTATAACCCTTTTCCCCCAAATTTTTGAAATTTCGTAATTGTTCAGAATTTGTTATCAATCTATTACAGGATCATTCAAGGGCTTGGAATCTTCATTTCTTCCCTCCTCTCTACTTCTCCACAACCATATTTTGCTAGAAAAGCTGGAATTGTTGGTGTCCACAAGGTGTTCGACGAATTTCCTCATCCACCAATTCTTGCAAATATTTGGGTGCTCATGGGTCCAAAACGCATTAGAGAGAGAGAGGCGAATCTTCTCGCCAAGGTATACGAGCTGCAACCGCATCCTTAAACTTAGCCGGCCGTTTGGTCAATCAAACAGCCCGGGATCGCTACGACCACGCCAAGAACCAATTATCCCCTATTACTGAGAGGGGTTTTGATCTAGATGTGAATGTAATTAAAGTGGCAGTTCAAGTCTTGGCACGTGGGTGGGGAACGTTCTGTAAGCAACCCGCTCCAGCCATCGTCCCTCTTATTAGGGAGTTCTACGCTAATGCTGCGGAGCGGACGGATGGCAAGGCCTTTGTCCGGGGAATTTTGGTTTCCTACGCAGCTTCTGAGTTGAATTCCATGCTAGAGACACCAGATGTCGATGACAGCATATTCCAAAGCGCAACACTTTACTCGGATGTCCACGAGATCCTTAATCAGCTGTGCTTTACCGGGGCTCCTTGGTTGGATCTGGTTACTTACAAGTGCTTCAAAGAGAAATATCTTTTTGTGAGTCCGGCCACCTGGTACGCATTCCTATGCCACCGTCTAATGCCAATCTCACACAAGAGTGAAGTTCATGTCGAGCTTGTTGTGTTGCTTTACGCTCTCGATGTCGGATACCCGATCAATGTGGGTCGAGTTATTCATGATCAGATACAGAGGTCGGTCACTTATAGGACATCCGATCTTTTCTTTCCCATGATCATTACACATTTATGCATGCGAGCTGGTGTGCAAGCTAGATCATACGAGGAATGGTTTAGCCGATGCGACCCATTGACCAAGAAACTATTGATGCCAAAAGGGCTTATAGGCGGAGCCAATTTGTGGTGGATGAGCAGTTTGTGGCGGTACACGATCCGGTGCGTCCTATTCCACCTCCACACTGCCCGACTGCAATTACTGTTCAAGAGATGGCCACTTTCACTCAGCACCAGAACACGTTCAATGCAGCCACAACTGCAAATTTTTAGGTGTTAGACTACATATCTCGTGGCATCTCCGAGAGACTAGGGATTGATCCACCACGCTCCCACCAGATGTTCCTTTCCCGCCACCTTTTGAGTTTTCATGGGTCGACCCAGTGCCACCGTTAGAGCATAATGAGGACGGGGAGGATGCCAATCCATAGATCTAGGGAGCTTTCTTTTTTACTTTTTGCATTTCATTTGTTTGTTTGCTCCTGGTTTTGTTGTGTGCTTTTGTTTAGTTTAGTTCTCAATCATTGAGGACAATGTTTCATTTTAGTGTGGGGGTGCATTCATGCATTGCATTTCATTTCATTGCATTGTTGTTTTTGTTGCATTGTTGCATTTATTTCATTTTAGGAATTTAGCATTATGTTGCATTTTGTAATGAGTTGAGAAATAAACGAGTATCCTGGCCAATGATGAAGCTTTGTTTGTGAATTCCATGCCTATCTGACAAGTTTTTGCACTGATGGAACTCAGTAGACGAGTGAACTCCTACATACTCTGTGAATTATACTCAAATTTGAATATTGAAACATACAAACGTGGATAGGATTGATGCATTGTTTTGATTATTTGGGCCTAAATTTTCTTGAATCTTTTGTCCTTAGATGCCCTTTGAGCTTTCACATATATATGAGCACATGAAGTGCATATTTCTGAATTTTGTGCAAAATCATCGTTTACTGTTGATGATTTCTCTTTTCTGCACTGATTAATATTTGTATGAGTTGATTGTGAATTGAGACATGTCTAGAACTTGTTCAAACACCCCTCGAGGCGAAATACAGGTACACTGTGACTTAGGAGTGATGTAGGCAATTTTTTTGAATTCGTTTGAGATTTTCAAGCCACCCACTATATTAATTATCCCCAGTACCTTGTTTGAGCCTGAATGAAAAACGAATGGTATGCATGCAAACGTGTGGTAAACCCCTATTTGACATTATTTCAAGGCCCTACAACTACTACCCATAGCCTAAACATTGTTTCCTACCTTTAAGGGAGTGAGTTTCATGTTAAAATTATTTTATGCTCCTGCGTTGAATTGTTAATATGGAATGTTGTGATGATAGCTTTAAAGAAAAAAAAATAATAGTAGTGAAAAGGGGATAGAAAAAAAATGATGAAAAAAGTGGTGAAAAAGAAGGAAAATTAATGGTGAAAAGCATTAGAACTTTTTTTTTGGAGATCAATGAAGTGAAAAGCGGTGTGAAAACTGAATGAAAAGGAGTGAACTCTAAAGATAGACATAATTTACTCCCTCTTTGAATTCTTTTCCTTTATTGTAGCTATAAGTCAAGCCTAAATTATAAGCCAATTAAGACCTATTGACCGAGTCACAGTCGCCCAATATACTAGTGGAGAAGGGTTGCGAGAATTTTCCCTATGGACTGTCGATTGACACTATTGATGAGTATGAATTTTTTTATCAAAACACGTACACACTAGATTTCTTTGTGTTTAACCGATTGTGAGTGTGTTGATTTGATTTCTATTCATTGTAATCCTGTGAAACCATGAAAAGTCCTCATGATCTATGAATGTGTGAATTGGGTTTGGAGGCGAGTGTGTTGAACTTGAGTTGCGGGGTTTATAAGTTTGTAAGGTGAAATCAGTCTGGTTTTAAAATTTTCAAAACAATGTGAGTTGGATGGATGGATGTGAAAATTTTGAAAGAAGAACTGAGGCCAGTACTCCGTAGTATTTCTTGACTCTTGTTTGCATATTTTGTTTTGTATAACTTGCTCGAGGGCGAGAAAGGTTCAAGTGTGGGGGAATTTGATAGTATTGTTTTGTTTGAATTTTTAGTGTCATTTTGTTAAGTGTTTTGCATGAATTTTGTGTCATTGTTCGTGTTTTATTCTTGTTTTATTTTATGTCATGCATTGAGCTTCTTAACTTAGTTTTGATTTATTGTGTAGGAATTACCATGTTTTGATTGAAGAAATCGAAGTGTGTCCATGCGTCCAAAGAAAGCAGCAAAGCAAATTTTTCATAATAGAAGCATGCGCTCGATCCTGGCATTTTCCCAGATCGAGCGCGGTCATGAGATTTTCAAGAAAGTAGGCTACCTCAACTCACCCGCTCGATCGCACATTCTTCCCCGATCAAGCGCGGCCAAGGAATTTTCAAGGCAGAAAGTTGGCCAGTATTGCGCGCTCGATCGGGTATATTTCTAGGATCGAGCGCGCGGGTCTGTTGCGGGAAGGAATTTGTAATTTTGAAAACTCTTTTAATTAATGCTCTAGACTTTTATTAGAATTTTAATTCCGTTTTGGAGATATTATGAGATGATTCTACACGCTTAGAACGCGAGGAACTCTCTCTGGACGGCTAGGTTTTCATCTATCTTTTCTTAATTTTATTTTCTCTCATGAATTTTTGTAGAGAATTCATGAGTATTGTTGGCTAAACTGTAATACTTGGTTGAGGGAGACGAAACCTTGATATATTTTATTCATGAGATTAAATTCGTAGTGTTTAATATTTATTAAGTATCAATTTTTGATCTGTTTTATTTCATGTTTGTGTGCAAGATTTTAGGATTGACCATCTTAGAATTTTGTTCTGCAAGCAATAGCTAAATTAGAGTTCAAATCCGTAATTGTTTGAATAAAATAATTTGCGAAGCAACTACGTGTGATAATTTCTGCTGTTGAATTTATTATTTCGTAGGATCAACTATTGACTAGGCTAAATACAACCGCTGGTGTTTGTGTTGTCTAGGTTCGTCAGTTTTACTAGTTTAAATGCTACCGTGGATTTAAATCTGATCACTCGTATTGGGTTAATTTATGGGGTAAGGGTTAATCTAAAATGTTGTTTTCTAATTAACTAAAATTATGGTGAAACATGAATTGAATTTTCAATGACGAATATTTAATAGGATTAATTATTTTTAGGGAATCGATGATTGAATGAATAAATATCAAGGGTGTAGTCGACCGATACCTAGTCTCATCTCTTATTGATTTTCTCCAGTTTATTATTCAATCTTGCATGTTAGTGAATTTTCATTGATTAAAGTTTTTAGTAGTTAACCTCAAACTTCAAAACCCCCTTTTTACTTATTTAGAAAACATTAAATTTACTTTTTTTCGTGGGAACGATCCCTACTCACACTACTGCATGAATTGTTTATCTGATTGAGTTGGGTACTTTGGGCGTGACACGATTAAGCATTATCAGTAGCTACACCGGTGAATTCTGTTATAGAAACCTCCGTAGGAATAAGATCGGATTCTTCTTTTCCAAGGTTCTTGAACAACCTTAGTGGCAAAATGTTCACTGAAGAACCATTATCAATCAAAACCCTTGAGATTGGGTGACCATTCACATGTGCCTTGATATATAGAGGTCTGATATGCTTGGTCAACTCAATAGCGGGCTTTTCAATAACCACTCTCTTTGTTGTATGTGGTTCTTCTTCTATAGTCACCCCATTGCATGGTTCTTTAGAGACATCCTCCTGCATTAATTCTGCTCGACTGGCTGGCTCCTCCTTAGACTTAAACATATCAGGCAAAATCACAGATCCAGTGGAACAATCCACCGATATGGTGAATTCGCCTACTTGGAAACAAATCTGTTTCTTGATACTTGGTTCCTCATCAGACAAGTCATCATCCTCAAATCTTTATCTTCAGTTTCCTTTCTACCAAATTTTCTTTTGTTTGGTATAGGAGGCCCTTCCTTGGCTCTGCGTACCATTTCTTTCTCACTTAGAAGCCTTTTTTTTTGAGTTCTTGTGAGTGGCAAATGAAATTTTTTGTGACGCAATAACTGCCACTGTCCTTCAGGTTGCACATTTGGTGGAACAACAAATCTAGGATTATCACTTCGTAAGTTTTGAGTTACATGACCATCGTTCACCTGCATGGACAATGGTCTATTAGTTTGAGGAGACACTTTTATTTGTCGAAGAACCACCTTGTTTCCACCTGAGAACGGCCGTTTAGGATTATCGGAAGAATTCCTTGGCTTATAGGCCATGGTTCTTCCTTCATATTCCTGCACCCTATCATTATATCTGTACCCAATAGGCTTATCTTCGTAACTCTTTGCTTTGACTTCAAATATCATAGCTTTGGGAACCCAACCTCGCTTCACAGGTCTCCTCATGTTCATCTCCCTATCTCGCCGAGATTATTTTCTTTGATTAATGATGTTTCTGAGATTTGGAATACTGACATTCACTTGTACCACAGGTAGGAAAGGGTCCTCGTCTATCAACATGGTATCTTTCTTGTTAGAACCTAATGGTGGGGGGGATTTAGGTTCTATTGGCAACTTTAGCAATTTAAAACGATTATGGTATTACGCAAGCGGAAGACTTAAAGCAATCCAATATAAGTGCAGTAAATAAAATGCGTAATGTAAATAAAGAAGTAAAAGAGATTAGAGATATTTATGGAAGTTTGAAGATAAATCGTCTACGGCTCCCCTTCTTGGTTAAGATCGATTAACCAAGGATCCACTAGCACTTCAACGTCTTGGCCTTGATGGCTCGAAGGATAGCCGTACAACTCAACACGATCATCGCGCCGATACAACTCGAACACTTGGCCTTAAGGGCTCCAAGGATAGCCACAACACTCGTAAAATACACTTGTCTTCACACACAGGTGTTTACAAAAACCGAGCAACCAACTCACGAATGAACTTATACAAACAACCCTTGATTTTGAATATATATCGCACAACTATTTCTTGAACTCTTTATAGAGAGGATATTGCTTGCTAAGTGAGATGAGAGTGAATTGGTGTGTTCAAATGACTTGGAATGGCCTCTATTTATAGTTTCAAGTTCGGCATAGATCGGAGCTTCCGTTCCCAGCATCGGAGCTTCCGAAATTTGAATTCTGCGAACACGTGGTTGTCCAGGATCGGAACTTCCGATCCAACTTTGGAGCTTCCGATCGGCGCATTAAATATGTTGTCGGGAAAAAGTCTTCCGGACAAGATTATCAGGCCGCCGTAGTAGATCGGAACTTCCGATCTATGATCGGAGCTTCCAAACTCCGCAGTCCGTAGCTTCCGTTCTACTTCCGAACAATATAAAATTCATTGGAAAAAGATCGGAGCTTCCGAACCTTGATCGGAGCTTCCGATCATCCCTTAGCTTCCGAAGGTCCTTCTGATCTTGATCGGTGGTTCCAAACTCAAATCGGAGCTTCCGAACTTGTATCAGTATAAGTCTTCGAAATTTTCCTCTGATCTTGAGTATACCTTCTTTGCAATATGATCTTTGATAGATTGAGCCTTAATTCATCTTGAAAATTTTAACTCTGTAATAAGCTCATTGTAAACATTAGTAACGTTTTAACCTAGTTTTGTTAATCATCAAAACATAGAGAAAAGGGCCTTGTTAATGCATTAAAAACATTAATCTCACAATCGAGATTTATATGCGTTTAAGGCGTAACAATCCCTCCCTTTTTGATGATCACAAAACTTGGTTAAAAATAGAAAATAAAATAGACAGTAAACTTAAACAAATAAAAAATCATATAAGTAATTAAATTGCATATAAAAACTCCCCCTGAAATGAGCAACAAAGTTTTTAACAAATAAATAGTTTTTACCCAATTTAACTGATTAATATTTCTTTTAACCAATTAATTTTCCCCCTTTTTGTGATAAGCAAAAAGTAATAATAAGTGAATAAAAGAGAATGAAACATAAGACTATTTTATTCCAATAGAGTTTAAATTTTACATTACAAAGAAAAATACAACTTAAAATGCAAAATTAAAAATCTAAGAGTCATCATTGCGAGTCGGCGGAGGATAGCGAGAGGTGAACTCATCAAAATGAGTTTCCAAAGAGGCAACTCTAGCAGTCATCTTGGAAAAGTGATGAAAGCGTAGGTGCCCGGTGAGCCAACTTGTGGCTAAGGGCTTTGATGACTCTTTGTATAAACAATCTTTTGTTTAATATAATTTACGCTTTTATTAATGACAATGACTTTATCTTTCTCCATATTGTTATATTGTGATATACTATTGTTTTTTTGATAAAGACCTTGAATATACTATAGTATATGTAAGATGTGGTAGAACATGGGGATGTCTATCATGAAACACATCTTATAGTCACTGTATATTCTAAACTGTTCCTAGTCGATTGAGCCGTCCGATAATAAGGATAAGGATCGCTCGAGTTTGAGACTAGCATTTGCGATGCAGAGTACCACGTTTCATTGGTAAGGAACATAGAGATGTTCGAAGCATGCAAATGGATATTCATACGATGAATGATCGAACTACCCTATCCGAACTTTCCAAGTGGTTATCACTTATCGAGTGGATAAAGTCCGCGGTTTTGGTTGTACACCATTAGTCCTTACTACTTGAAACATCATTGAGACTCTATATTCTAGTACTGTGCTTTGACTCGTTTACCGACTCTATTGGGGTCATCAGGTGTCGGGATTGGCTACAGTTACAACACATATAGGAGTCGATGCTTTGTTATCAAGGATTCACCACATACTTGCGAGTGTGGATATCCTATGCAATCTGAGGAGATATTAGTGTGACGAATCTCTGGCCAGAGTACATGATGTGTTTTAAGAAATGGTTTCTTAGTAACACATGCGATGTCACTATTTGATCTTCAAGATGTATTGCATAGTTATCGAATCTTGAACGACTCTCGATATACCAATGGTTGTTGATTCGATCGGGATATATGGATGAAGGGACAGTAATGTACGCTAACCAAAATCTATTGGTTCTTGCAGGCACTATCAGTGATACCTATAGGGAATCATGGGGCGATGTTGCTAGGCGCTCTTACCATGATTCGATGGGCAAGTCTGAAATTGTTGTTCCGAGTCACAAGGAGTTGTGAGTCCACGGCTAGCTGTATCCCTGAACCATTGAGGGTCACAAAGAGTAATGGATTTTTAATCCCCGTTGAGATAGTTAAATTTAAAGAGTTAAATTTAATGAACAAAGAAGTTGGACTTCTTATTTAAGAGTAGAGGAGTAAGATTTTATAAAATGACATAGGGATGGGCATTTTTGGAAATCACTAAATTCGGATTCAAAAAAAATTATCTTGACTTTAAAAGGTGCAGAAATGGTTTTTGTGCACATTGGTGAAATCGGTTTATCAATCGGAGTCATGATGAATTTTATATTAATTTCTGAACATGCGGGCTTTGCTTGTCGGGCTTAAACTTATGACTAATAGGCCCTAAGCTATTAGCGGCCTATAAATAAGTTATTGCAGTACAGGAATTACACACAACAGGTCACAAAATAATTTTCGAAAAAACCCTATTTTTCTAAGTGTGGCCGCCGCCCCCTTCCCCTCTGCTCGGAAAATCCAGTCTGTGAATTTTGAATTACAGTCTGGTTTAACGGATCAAATTCGTTAATTCTCTTCGTAGAAACTTCTGATAGATTTTCTAGTGCAATCTAACAGAGGGATTAATTATCCGTTCGTGGACCTAATTGAAGAACAGTTCGTCCATCAGTTCCAAGGATATACAACAAGAGCAGAGCAATCTGTTGGTGTCCATAATCTCGCTTCGAGATTGAAGATAAAAATTTATAATTGTTATTTAATTTTTACACATACAAAATTTAATCGTAAAAGTTTTGATACCCATTATGGAATTGTTCCATATAAAATTTTTAAACTTCCGCTGCACCGGGTATCAATTCTAATTGATCTGATCGCCGCGTTCTCCAACAGTGGTATCAGAGCCAGGTTGCTCAGATCAAGCGATTAAATTAATCGAATTGTTCGAGTCCGAAAATTTTAAAATTGATTTTTGGATAAATTTGAATTTTTGTAAAATTTTAATATTTTATCCGTTAAATTGAATTTTGAAATTAATTATTTTTGGTACAATTGATGATAAGATATGATCTTATGAATATATTGAGTAAAATATGATTTTATGTATAAAATTGGATTTTATAGATAAAATATGATTTTATTTGATAAAAAGATAAAATATGATTTTGTATGTAAAATAAGATTTTACATATGGAATATGATTTTATCCTTTTAAATTTAAATTGCCATTGCATGTTATCCAATAAAATAATTTTGAATTAAATTGGATAAGGATGATCGATTGCCATGACCAATTTTGTAGGTGTATGTTAGGAATTTACATTTGTTTTTATTGTTGTTGGATTTATTAATGGGCCTGGTTTATGGCCCAATATGAATTGTCATATGTAATAAAAGTGGGCTTGGTTTATGGCCCGTTCCCACCCCTTAAAAATGTATCCCCTACTTGTCATTGTTATTTATTGTAAATACATTAGATTTAGTGGGAGATGAAGATTTGAAGATGGAGGAGGGCCCAGCAGACAATAAAGACAGAATAAATGTAAAATGAAAGCACAATGTAATAGGATTGCATTGCATACTGCATATTACCTAGGATTGGACTAAGACTCATGATTGGCAACCACGGGTCGATTAGAAATGGAATCGATCATCCTATATAATATGTGATATTATTGTTGTATGCATGTTTTAGACAAAATTGTGTGAATCCGACAAGCATACAAAATTTTAAAAATGATGAGACAAATTTTCAAAATTAAAATCCCTCATTTTAAATATGATTTAAAATTGATATCAAGATAAATAAAGGAAATTTAAATTTGTTTAAATGTTCCTACCTTCCATCAACGATCAATGTATGAGATGCTATCCGCGGATACGGTCCGGCTCATATTATTGGGGGGGCCCGTTCGTCGGAAAGCTGTACATTGGATCGACACATGTTGTAAGTTGGGTGGAACTCCCATGGGATCGGCTCATATTATTGGGGGATCCACATGGCGACCGTCCATCACAACTTAATATTGATGGGTCATCTTGACATGTCACAATAAACGGCGTCATATTATTGGGCCCTTATTGGACATGAGGTAAAAACATGGAGGTTGTTTTGGAAACAATTGGGCTCTACCTTTTGAAAATTATGGTTGGCTGATATTATTCGAGACCATAGTTTGTCAATTGGACTCCATGTTCTCACTAAGGAAAACAGTTTCCCGTTTTCACTAGAGGGTAGTGAAATCGTTAAAATAGTAGGAGTGAGATTCATAAAATAAATTTCGCCTATTTTATATCTTAGTAAATTACTTAAACAATCACTGATATTTGTCTGTTTCTTTTCAGTATTTCATAAAGATGAATTCGCGTAATCCACTTTTCTCGATCCTCGAACAAAATAAATTGACTGGCGCAAACTATACGGAATGGTTCCGTAAGTTGAAGATTGTCTTGACTTCGGAGAAGATGCTCTACGTGTTAGAAAAATCTCCTCCGAAGGAAGCACCAGCTGACATAATTCCGGAAGAGTTAGCCAAACTTGATACATGGTGGGACCATGATATCAAGGCCAAATGCTATATGCAAGCCTCGATGTCTGATGAACTCCAAAGGCGATTTGAGGACACCGTGAATGCTGCTGACATTCACGTACAACTCAAGGAACTTTTTGGGGCTCAATCGAGGGCTGAAAGGTTCGCTACTGTAAAGGAGCTAATGACGTGTCGCATGCGTGAAGGTACTTCGGTCCGTGATCATGGGGTACGAGTGATTTGGCTCATACAAAAGTTGGTAACCCTTGATTTGGTGTTGGAGCATGAACTCAACGTGGACTTACTACTTCTATCTCTTCCTTCTTCATTTGACGGTTTTGTGGTGAATTTCAATAAGAACAAGATAGAGGCCTCCCTTGAAGAGATGGTCAATATGCTTGTGACATATGAATCCACATTAAAGAAGGATAAACCGGCTTTCTTGGTGGGCTCCTCTTCTTCTACTAAGAAGGGGCCAAGTACAAAGGGTAAGAAACGTTCTGCCCCACCCAAGAAAATCGAACCCGAGAAGAAGTACAAGACAAAGGCTTCAAACATGGAAAAGTCCAAGGATGTTTGCCAATACTGCAAGAAGCCCGGTCATTGGAAGCGTAACTGCAAGGAATCACTAGTAGAATTTAGGCCTTTTACTTCGCATATTAACTGAAGTCGTAGCCTTATCAAGTCATCATTTTTTATTTTTTCAAGCTAAAGTACCAACAAATTCAGTAAGTCACAGATACATAATAGATTTTATTTTCTGTTAAGTTTCTCATGCATGATTTAAAGATATATAGCTATATTACCTTCAATTCTTTTTCAGTGGCTATATCGTGAGATAGTAGAAGCTTTCTGATTATTTCAATAGGATCACCAGTATCTCAATTGAGAGAATTTTTCCCACCATAAAATAGTAATTGTATATTAAAAAACAACTAAATGTTAAATGATCCGTGAGAAACACGATATGCACCAGAAATTTTGTTGTCAACATGTAATTTACCACAGTTGCAAAATTTTGTGACTTTTTCTTTTCAGTATGTTTTGAATAAAAGAATTAAGAAGTTATATATCAATATACCACTGTTTGTGTTTAGGAAGTAAATTTTTGCAACAGCTTGAACGCTGAACCCCGAAAAATCTGGATTAACATATGAACCCAAAGAATGAATTTTAGAATTTCATTGATAAAATCCATGTGGTGAATAGAGATATTAAAAAAACATAGTAAGAACCCCGGAAGTTTCTTATTTGTGATAGCCAAAACAGCATGAACACGAACAATCAGTTTGAAGCAAAGTACTGATACGTATGTACAATGTTATATCAAACCACAATGGCTAGAAATCGATAAAACATGATTATTGAACCAAAAAATTTTTGGCTCCAGATTTTTAAATAGTTACAAAGCAAGCAAATTATGATACAATTTTTTAAAAAATAAAAAAGATTCATGGATATAACTCCAGAATACCAAAGTTCCGTGTGGTTCAAAAATTTTTTTTGATTCAAGTGGGTTTTTGCGGCAGTGAAGTTTTTACCTCGTGGTTCAAAATAATACCAAAGGTGCATTTTTACCTCGTCCCTATTATTACCGCCGTCGATTGTTATATTTTACTTCGCAATTACTAATTGGCAAAGTAAAATGTGAAGAAGTAAAAAGCACAAAATACCTGTTGTTGTTGCAGCAGTGAAGTTTCCTGCTTATACAAGTTTCATAGTCTTTTAACTTCTCTCTTAAGAACTTAGCGCTCCACTGCATAAAATTTCAGAAAGTAAAAATCAGATTCCATCAAAGAACTTGTCGAATGTGTAGTGCAAGAATCCATGTTCAGATTTGTTAGATCCAGGTGCGAGCGAGTAGAGCTAGGATGCTACTTTCAAGTTCAGCTATATATATTGTATACCAGCTAAATTTATTTCAACAAATTTGCAAAGATTTCTAGCATGAAAATATCCAACTATAGAATTTATACTTTGTTTTTCTACTTATCATTTTTGTTAATTAACTAAAGTATTCTCATCCAAATACAGCACAATAAAAACATGTTAAATCGCAATGGATATCATTTTCCTCCAAAAACAAAAGGACAAGTCCTACTACAACATCAAGTATATATATCAAGTACTGTGGTGCGCACGATTCATTTATCAATGTCTCTTGTTAAGGATTTTAGAAGCTTCTGTATATATTATTACTCAAGCTTTTGTAGGAATGGAATGGTAGGGCAGGCAAAATGTAGGCAAGAATAAATTATATAATTAGTGAGTGGAGAAATATATAGCTCAAATACGAGATGATTGATTTATGTATATCAGCTGAATAGCATAGGAATGGTGATTTCTTGCCCCGGAAACCAAACACTACTTCTTCTCCCTTATCATCTGTCACTACAAATACAAACACTCAAATTACACCTCGATTTGATCTTTCATCTCCTACTGTTTTTAAACTTTGCCCCTTTCCTTAGCTTCTGATCCATAACATAAGCAACAAAGCTTTGCTTCACTCTTTCTTTCTCTCTCTCTTTCTAGTTTGCCAGTAAATGGCAGTGGCTCAGTGTCAGTGCAAGAAAAAAAGGGCGAGAGTTTTCATTTGGAAGGTAAAAGCTTTTGCTCGATAACCCTCTAAAATAAATACACTCAATCTTGCCCCTTCCATGAACACACACACACAGTGGTGTCTCTTTCTCCCCTGCAAAACACAGCGTGCACTCTGCAAAAAACTCTCTCTCTCTTCTCAATATTCATCAGTGACTTCCTTTCTTTAACTCATTTTGTTGTGTCTGTGCAGAGGCAGCAGAAGAAGGGAAATTTTTAATGCTTGTGTTTGCGTGTGTGTGTAAATTAAAGAACCGGAAGGAAACATAAAAACACTAAAAACCCATTTCCAAAGGATAAAGATAACCTGGGCAGGCTACTTTCTCATACCCATATCATATCCAAGACCCCAAAGATTTTGAAAACCCACCCCACCCCTTCATCCACTGATCACTACAGACTCTACCAACACTGTTTGGGATTTTCTGATAAAAAAGCTGAAACCTTTAGCATAAAACTCGGGAGGGAATTGCGTGAGATATAACACAAAAGATGGCTTGATGAACTAGAAGAATATTTAAAACTCGAATCAACAGAGAAACCCAATTGACGTTTAAAAAAAAGGAAACATTGGCATATCTTTGTAGTTTTCTGGATCGAAAGACAAGTAAAACGCAAAGAAAAAAGGAAAACCCAAATTTATGTTAAAAAAAAGGGCATCGTATTCATGTAAAAAAAGAAGAAAGAAAACATCTTCCAAAACATGTAAACCCTAAATTGAAACCAAAACAGAGAGATTCGGACCTTTTGTTTTCGAAATGTGGCGTTGGCGTCGGTTCCCGGTGGTGGTTGATGGTGGGCGGCTGAAGAAGAGAAAGGGATCGAGCAGGGTTTCTTTTCCCGCAATGAAGAAGAAAGGGGATCGATCGTGTTTTGTGATGTATATTTTACCAAGTGTTGAAAAAGTTAGAAAGAAAAGTCATTGGAGTTAATATTTTTAATCCGGTTCATCCTTTTACTGCATCAATTATAATTAAAAATTTTAATTTATTACTTTTTACTTCATCAATTATAGTATGCTGAAGTAAAATACTATCCAAAATTATTAGTGAAGCCCGGGTTTTTAAGTACCGAAGTAGAAGGTGCGTTTTGACTTCGTTCGTGTCATTAGCGAAGTGATTGTCACATTTTACTTCGGAATTATTAATTGGCGAAGTAAATATTGGCGAAGTAAAAAGCAAAAATTCTACTAGTGAATATCTAGAACAGTTGCGAACTGCGAAGGGTATGTTCTATATTGAAATAAATGTTTCACTTAATACTACTTCTTGGGTATTGGATACCGGATGTGGATCTCACATTTGCAATGATTTGCAGGTGATGACAAGAAGTCGCAGGCTTAGAATGGGTGAGACCCAGTTGAGGCTCGGAAATGGTTCCAGAGTTGAAGCTAAAGCTGTGGGAGATATTTATTTAATTTTGCAGAACGGTTTTAAGTTACTTTTGAGAGATGTTTTATTTGTTCCGGATTTGATTAAAAACATTATTTCTGTTTCTATGCTTGATAGAGATGGTTATTCTTGCAATTTTGTGAATGGGATTTGCAATATTTACAAGAATGAATGTTTGATTGGAAATGGACAACTTGAAAATGATCTATATAACTTAAAACTAAAAGACGTTCCAATAAATTATGTTGATAAACCGGCAACAACAAACAAAAGGAAAATCGAAAGCCAAAACCCGGCAAACCTTTGGCATGCTAGGCTAGGTCATATTTTTTCAAAGAGGATGAACAAGCTAGTGGGAGAGGGCATGTTTGATATGTCTGATATTAACTCTCTACCTACTTGTGAATCCTGCCTGAAAGGAAAAATGACTAAATCTCCTTTTAAGGGGAAACCTGAGCGTAGTCAAAATCTGTTGGATTTGATCCATACAGATGTTTGTGGTCCATTTAGAGTTGGTACTCAATGTGGCCACACCTACTTCATTACCTTTACTGATGATTATTCTAGGTATGAGTATTTATATGTAATGAAATATAAGTCTGAAGCATTTGAAAAGTTCAAAGAATTCAAGGTTGAAGTAGAAAACAAGCTAGGTAAAAGTATTAAAGCACTTCGATCGGATCGATGTGGAGAATACTTAAGTACCGAGTTTTTGGACTATCTGAAAGAGAATGGGATTCTCTCTCAGTGGACTCCTCCTATGATACCACAGCTGAATGGTGTATCGGAGCGTCGTAATCGAACTTTGTTGGACATGGTTCGATCCATGATGAGCTTCACTGAGCTTCCACCTTCGTTTTGGGGCTATGCACTTGAAACGGTGGTATTGTTGTTGAACAACGTCCACACTAAAGCAGTGGACAAAACGTCATACGAGTGATGGAATGGCAAAGCTCCTAAGTATTCGTACTTGAGGATTTGGGGATGTTCTGCTTACGTGAAGCAGACAGTGGAAGATAAGTTGGATAGTCAATCCACCTTATGTTATTTTGTAGGGTATCCAAAGAATTCAATCGGATATTATTTCTATTATCCTGTCGAAACAAAGGTGTTTGTTTCAAGGAATGCCACCTTCTTGGAGAAGGAGTTCTTATTGGATAAGAAAGGCGAGATGATGGAACTCGAAGAAATTCGAGAAGAACCCAAAATACAAAATAACGATCCTACACCTCAGGAACCATTGATAGACACACCTAAACCTAGAAGATCCGAGAGGACTTCTATACCTCCTATTCGATATGGTCTTCTTCTTGAAGGGGATCAAGATGAACCCGATGTTGGATGTGTTCCAAGAAACTTCAAGGAAACAATTTCTGATGCGGATTCAAATTTATGGCTTGAAGCTATGCAGTCGGAAACAGATTCGATGCATACAAACCAAGTTTGGTCTTTAGTAGATCCTCCCGATGGAATTGTTCCAATAGGGTGTAAATGGATCTACAAAACAAAGCTTGGGCCTGATGGTAAGGTATTGACCTACAAGGCGCGATTGGTGGCGAAAGGTTATACTCAAAGACAAGGAGTTGACTATGATGAAACCTTTTCACCAGTTGCAATGTTCAAGTCCATAAGAATCCTTATTACCATAGCTGCTTGGTATGACTATGAGATATGGCAAATGGATGTGAAGACTGCTTTTCTTAATGGAGACATTAAGGAAGAAATCTATATGAAGCAGCCTGAGGGGTACACATCCATGGGAAGCGAGCATAAGGTATGCAAGTTTCAGAGATCAATTTATGGTCTAAAACAAGCATCAAGAAGTTGGAACCAGAAATTTGATGAAGCAATAAAGGATTTTGGTTTCATCAAGAACCCGGAGGAACCATGCGTGTACAAGAAAGTAGTTAAGGATGCTGTGACATTCTTAGTACTTTATGTTGATGACATCCTACTCATTGGGAATGACGTAGGAATGTTGCAGTCAACAAAGATATGGTTATCAGGTAGATTCTCGATGAAGGATTTGGGTGAGGCATCCTATATTCTTGGGATACAGATCTATAGAGATAGATCTAAGAGATTGATAGGACTCACTCAATCAACCTACATCGACACAATATTGAAACGGTTTTCAATGGATGGGTCCAAGAGAGGACATCTACCCATGTGTCATGGAGTTTCTCTATCCATGTCTATGTGTCCCAAGACGGATGAAGAGATAGAGAAAATGACACATGTACCATATGCGTCAGCCATAGGTAGTATCATATGGGATGATATCTACCAGACCGGATGTAGCATTTGCTCTGAGTGTCACGAGCAGATATCAAGCTAAAACCAGTCAAATGCATTGGAAAGCCGTGAAGGACATTCTTAAGTACTTACGAAGGACTAAGAATATGTTCATGGTATATGGAGGAAGAGAACTAAAATTGGAAGGCTATACCGACTCTAGCTTCCAAAGTGACGTGGATGACTCGAAGTCAACCTCTGGATTTGTGTTCATGCTCAATAGCGGTGCTGTCTCTTGGAAGAGTTCCAAGCACGACACCACAGCGGATTCCACCACTGAGGCAGAATACATTGCAGCATCAGCTGCTGCTAAAGAGGCCGTTTGGATGAGGAATTTCGTCCAAGAGTTGGGCGTCATTCCTGAAGTTGTTGGTCCAGTCCCGGTGTACTGTGACAACACGGGTGCCGTTGCTCAGGCAAAGGAACCAAGGTCTCATCAAAGATCCAAACATGTACTGAGGAAATACCACATCATCCGGGAGATTGTGGAAAGAGGAGACATCACTGTCGAAAGAGTGGCCTCTGCAGACTATATCGCTGATCCACTTACTAAGCCCTTGCCAGGACCATTATTTGACAAACATCGCGAAGCAATGGGTCTACGTAGTATGACTAGTTGGCTTTAGGGCAAGGGGGAGATTGAAAGAGTAGGTGCCCGGTGAGCCAACTTGTGGCTAAGGGCTTTGATGACTCTTTGTATAAACAATCTTTTGTTTAATATAATTTACGCTTTTATTAATGGCAATGACTTTATCTTTCTCCATATTGTTATATTGTGATATACTATTGTTGTTTTGATAAAGACCTTGAATATACTATAGTGTATGTAAGATGTGGTAGAACATGGGGATGTCTATCATAAAACACATCTTATAGTCACTGTATATTCTAAACTGTTCCTAGTCGATTGAGCCGTCCGATAATAAGGATAAGGATCGCTCAAATTTGAGACTAGCATTTGCGATGCAGAGTACCACGTTTCATTGGTAAGGAACATAGAGATGTTCGAAGCATGCAAATGGATATTCATACGATGAATGATCGAACTACCCTATCCGGACTTTCCAAGTGGTTATCACTTATCGAGTGGATAAAGTCCGCGGTTTTGGTTGTACACCATTATTCCTTACTACTTGAAACATCATTGAGACTCTATATGCTAGTACTGTGCATTGTCTCGTTTACCGACTCTATTGGGGTCATCAGGTGTCGGGATTGGGTACAGTTACAACACATATAGGAGTCGATGCTTTGTTGTCAAGGATTCACCACATACTTGCAAGTGTGGATATCCTATGCGATCTGAGGAGATATTAGTGTGACGAATCTCTGGCCAGAGTACATGATGTGTTTTAAGAAATGGTTTCTTAGTAACACATGCGATGTCACTATTTGATCTTCAAGATTTATTGCATAGTTATCGAATCTCGAACGACTCTCGATATACCAATGGTTGTTGATTCGATCGGGATATATGGATGAAGGGACCGTACTGTACGCTAACCAAAATCTATTGGTTCTTGCAGGCACTATCAGTGATACCTATAGGGAATCATGGGGCGATGTTGCTAGGCGCTCTTACCATGATTCGATGGGCAAGTCGGAAATTGTTGTTCCGAGTCACAAGGAGTTGTGAGTCCACGGCTAGCTATACCCCTGAACCATTGAGGGTCACACAGAGTAATGGATTTTTAATCCCCGTTGAGATAGTTAAATTTAAAGAGTTAAATTTAATAAACAAAGAAGTTGGACTTCTTATTTAAGAGTAGAGGAGTAAGATTTCCTAAAAAGACATAGGGATGGGCATTTTTGGAAATCCCTGAATTCGGATTCAAAAAAATTTATCTTGACTTTAAAAGGTGCAGAAATGGTTTCTGTGCACATTGGTGAAATCGATTTATCAATCAGACTCATGATGAATTTTATATTAATTTTTGAACATGCGGGCTTTGCTTGTCGGGCTTGAACTTATGACTAATGGGCCCTAAGCTGTTAGCGGCCTACATTATAAATAAGTTATTTCAGTACAGAAATTACACACAACAGGTCACAAAATAATTTTTGAAAAAACCCTATTTTTCTAAGTGTGGCCGCCGCCCCCTTCCCCTCTGCTCGGAAAATCCAGTCTGTGAATTTTGAATTATAGTCTGGTTTAACGGATCAAATTCGTTAATTCTCTTCGTAGAAACTTCTGATAGATTTTCTAGTGCAATCTATCAGAGGGATTAATTATCCGTTCGTGGACCTGATTGAAGAACAGTTCGTCCATCAGTTCCAGGGATATACAACAAGAGCAGAGCAATCTGTTGGTATCCATAATCTCGCTTCGAGATTGGAGGTAAAAATTTATAATTGTTATTTAATTTTTACACACACAAAATTTAATCGTAAAAGTTTTGATACCCATTATGGAATCGTTCCATATAAAATTTTTAAACTTCCGCTGCATCGGGTATCAATCCTGATTGATCTGATCACCGCGTTCTCCAACAAGTGAGTGTGCATGCTCGTCTCCATACGATGAAGTGTCTCGAAGAGGCGGTCGCTAGGGAATTGGTTTACTGGGGTTGCAGGGACCTCAGGAGCTTGGAAAGGAACATCTTCAAGGTTGGCCGCAAAGGCCTCAAAACTGGAAGAGGATGGAATATCATAGTTAGGAGGGCCATTCGGAAAACCTTTGATTTGGGTAGAATGGGGAAAAGAGGAATATGGCAAATGAAAGTCAGAAATAGTTGAAAATCTTGAAAATACTCTTACTGGATCTTCAACCCATCGAGAGTATACAGGATTCCAGGATAAATCCATCCTGGTGATAGACTGATGGTTAAAGATGTGACTTTGTGGGATTTCAATAGAAGGTATCCCCACAAAATTCAACATCGAAATGACTCAAAATCCGGTTGATAAACCGGGCAAAAGGAAAAGAAACTTTTTTCGTCATCTTTGTCGTGTGATGCATAGTCTGCATAACAAAGCGTGGAAGGTTAAAAGGTCGAGAAGAAATGATATGAAATAGAATGTATAAATCTAGATATTTTCAAGTGGAGTGGTCTCCACTGCGAGGAACTATAGATGTGGTAATGAGTTTTTGAAGGATTTGAAAATCGAGACAAAGACTCTTGAGATGGATACGATCATCAGCAGCAGTAGCTGGACGACCAAGAATGGTAGAAAAATACAACTCGCGATCAAAGGTAGGATCATTTTGAGGCCAGTTTTGCGAGAGTATTCACCGGGTCCATTCCTGGGAAGATCAAAATAGGAGGACAAATCAGCAGAAGAAAAACGAATATGCCTGCCTTGAACAATCGTGGCAATGGTGATCTCACCATGACCCAATTCGAGTTCAATATTGGCATAGAACTCATGAATGAGAGAAATGAAGATGGAGTCAGGGACAGATGGCTGAAAGAAAGTTTCCCACTGTTGAGCTTTGACAAGGTCCAACAAAAGGAGATGATACTGGGCAAAATAGGTGGTATCTAAGTTACGACCAGGATGAATAGTGCGGCCTGGATAGTCTTTGGGAATGGGCCTAGAAATTGCAGGCTGGGTAGGATCATGGGATTGGGCTTGGCTTGTAGTGGCTAAAGCACGACGACGTTTGAATGCCATATTTAGAGGTTGGGATCGGATGAAGGAGAGAAAAGAGAATGATTTTAGGGGTGAGAAAAACGGAATAAGCGATCTGGTATTTATAGGTACAAAATCGATCGGAAGCTTCGATCTGTGATCGGACGTTCCGATCGTGCGGTCGACTAATGTTTCTCCATGTTTCGAACGAAAGATCCGAACGTGCTTCGAATGTTCCGATCCTGAGGCGGTAATAAATTGTAAGACGATGAAAAGAATTTAAAAAGACGGGTAAGATGCGGATCGGAAGTTCCAATCTGCGTCTTGGAGGGAAAAATTACCGCGTAAAATAGGAAATGGCAGGATTGGGATCGGAAGCTCCGATCCTAAATCGGTGGTTCCGATCCGCCTGAGGTGAAAATGCGATTTTTGACTCTTAAATTTAAATTTTGCAAATTAATTCTCAAACAGATAAACCATATAAAAATGTGAGCTTTATAATATTGAATAAATACAATTAATTTTTATTATCCAACATTAATTTGCTCGAATTTTAATATTAAGCTCCCCCTTAATATGACATTAAATTTAATTTATGTCTATAAGCGATTACAACTCAATCATGCCAAGTTCACCATGCAAACGAATAAAAGTATTTTCATCTAGTGGTTTTGTAAAAATATCAGCAATTTGATTTGATGTGTCAACATATTGAAGTTCAACTTCATTTCATTCGATGTGGTCACGAATAAAATGATGACAATGTCAATATGTTTGGTGCGCGAATGTTGAATCGGATTCTTTGTAAGACATATGGCGCTAGTGTTATCATAGAAAATAGGGATTTTTGAAAAGGATACACCATAGTCGAGCAATTGATGCTTCATCCAAATAATTTGCGCACAACAACTACCGACAGCCATATATTCGGCTTTGGTCGTTGACAGCGCAACACAATTTTTCTTTTTGAAAAACCAAGAAACTAAAATTTCCTAAAAAGAAACAAGTTCCTCTAATGCTTTTCCTGTCCACCTTATATCCACCAAAGTCGGCATCACAGTATGTTTTTAAATCAAAGAAAGAATTTTTCGAATACCACAAGCCGAGATTTGGAGTATTTGAAAGATATTTGAAAATTCGTTTTAAGGCGAACAAATTCCTTTGGACATGATTGAAATCTTGCACACAAGCAAATACTAAACATAATGTCTGATCTACTAGCAATAGCATATAACAAGGAGCCAATCATACTACGAAAGGAATATTGATCTACAGATTTACCATTTTCATCCTTGTCGAGTCTGATTGCTGTGCTCATTGGTGTAGATGATGATTTTGTGTTATCCATCCCAAATTTCTTCAGAATCTCCTTGATGTATTTTCTTTGGTTGACAAAGAACTCATCATTGCACTGTTTGATTTGCAATCCAAGGAAATAGTTAAGTTCCCCCATCATGCTCATCTCAAAGTATTCCTGCATAGCTTGGAGAATTCCTGACAAAGAGATTCGTCAGTAGAACCAAAAACTATATCATCAACATAAATTTGCACAATCAAAAGATCATTTTTGACATTCTTGGTGAATAAAGTAATGTCGATCTTTCCTCTTGAAAAATCATTTGAAAGAAGTAAAGTTGATAATTTTTCATACCAAACTCTAGGACCTTGTTTCAAACCATACAATTCTTTGTTTAGTCTATACACATGATCAGGCAATAATGCATCAACAAAGCAATCAGGTTGTTCAATGTAATCTTCCTCTTTCAATTCACCATTCAATAATGCACTCTTAACATCCATTTGAAATAACTTAAAATTTCTAGAGCAAGCAAAAGCAAGTAACATGCGAATAGATTCTACTCTAGCAACAGGCGCATAAGTTTCATCATAATCTATGCCTTCTTCTTGACTATATCCTTTTGCAACAAGTCTAGCTTTATTTCTAGTGATAGTACCATGCTCGTCAAGTTTATTCCTAAAAACCCATTTAGTACCAATAATAGATCTATCATGCGGCCTAGGAACAAGACACCAAACATCATTGCGCTTGAATTCATTTAATTCATCTTGCATAGCAATAATCCAGGAATCATTGAATAAAGCATCATCAATGCACTTAGGTTCAACATGCAAAACAAAAGCAAGATGATTGAAAATATTATTAAGTGAAGATCGAGTGGTTACTCCCTTTGAAGGACTTCCAATGATATGATCCATAGGATGATCTTTGTGAAGCGTCCAATCCTTCGGAAGTGGTGTTTCTTCAACAGAAACATCTATATCATTTAAGCTTGATGAAGTCATCTCTTCTTCGAGTAATTATACATCATCATTGTTAGTGCGAGAGACTATAGACAAAGATTCATCAAATACAACATGCATTGATTCTTTGACAAGTAAAGTGCGTTTATTAAATACTCTAAAAGCCTTACTTGAGGTAGAATATCCGAGAAAGATACCTTTGTCGGATTTGGAATCAAATTTGCCAAGGTTGTCCTTACCATTATTATGAATGTAGCATTTTGATCCAAAAGCCCGAAAGTATGAATTGTTAGGCTTTCTCCCTCTCCATAATTCTTATGGAGTTTTCTTGAGAATTGGCCTTATTGATACACGATTGATAATATAACAGGCAGTGTTCATTGCTTCAGCCCAAAACATATTTTGGTAGAAAATGCTCACATATCATGGTCCTCTCAATCTCCACAAGTGTCATATTTTTCCTCTCAACGACCCCTTTTTTTTAGGAGTCCTAGGACAAGAAAAATTGTGACCGATGCCTTTCTCTTCACAAAAATTTGTAAAACTCTCATTTTTAAATTCAGTTCCGTGGTCACTACGGATCTGTTTTATTGAAAGATTTTTCTCATTCTCAACTCGTTTGACAAAAGTTTTAAAATAATCAAAGGCATCACTTTTGTGAGCTAAAAACAATGTCCACGTGAAACGTGAGAAATCATCCACAATGACAAATGCATAAAGCTTCCCTCCTAGACTAGCGTTCCTCGAGGGACCACATAAATCTAAGTGAAGAAGTTCAAGGGGTATAGAAGTTGATACAAAATTTTTGCTTTTAAAAGATTCCCTTGTGTGTTTGCCAAGTTGACACGCATCACAAACATAATCTAATTTTAAATTTAGTTTTGGCATACCAACAACTAAATCAAGTTTAAATTTTTTTTCTATGGTACTAGGACCAACATGACCTAGTCGTCTATGCCAAAGAGTATTGTCATCAACATTAAAGGATACAAGGCTTTTAATATTTTTCAAAGATAAATTATTTAAAAAAACCTTATATACATTTTCACTTCTATATCTTTTGAAATTTATGGATTTTTCAATCATGAGTGATATAGTGCAGTGTTGGGGAGTGAATTTGACTTCATAACCTCTATCACACAATTGACTTATGCTTAGTAGGTTATGCTTAAGTCCTTTCACTAGGAGTACATCATCAATCAAACAGGATTTAGAAACACCTATTGAGCCGATTCCTTCAATAACTCCTTTGTTGTTGTCTCCAAATGTGACAGTTCCATTCTCATTTGGTTTGATGGATTGGAGTAGATCTTTGTTCCCCGTCATATGTCTAGAACATCCACTGTCTAGATATCATAAGCTAGGGATAATGGTTTTCCTATTTCCCTGCAAGAATTGATTTTGGTACGCTTTAGTTATTTTGGGTCCACACTGTTAGAAAAGAGAGATGCAAAATAAACTTCTAAGAGTTCAGTCTCTCATAGCAACATCATCGCCACTTTTTAAGAGTGCTCCCAGTAGTAGTAGGGCTATGGCCTCTTTAAAAACCTATTTCCTTGGACAGAGCAGCGTTCATCAGGAAGACCAGTCGCAAGTCAAGGCAGTTTAAATTGGTCTATGATGAAATCCCTTAGATCATGATCTCATAATGCCAACTGATGAGTTGTTAAGTACTCTTAGGCCTCTATTTCATATAGCTCTTTTGATCATATTGAAATCTTAAAGATCTACATTTATGTCTAGCATGACCATGTTTTACAACAATAAGAGCATGTAGGGGGTAATCTCATTTTTGCCTTAGCAATTAGGCTAGTAAAGTCTATTGATTTCTTACCATACCCTATTCCACCCTTATCAAAACTACATTTCTGCATGCTAAGTAAATTATTCAATTTATTACTACTAACATTGAACTTATCAAATGATTTTTCTAAGTGAGCTATGTCATCCTTTAATCTTAGGTTTTCATGCTCCTTAGTTTCTAATTAAAGTTTGAGGTTTCTATTTTTCTTTCTAAGTGATTTAGCCATATCAAACATATGTTTATATGCATGCAATAATTCATCATAGGAAGGTACCTCGTCATCGTCGTTAGAGACAATGTCATCACTCCTAGCCATGAGGCAGATGTTGGCTTCCTCCTCGTCATCATCGCTATCGCTCCAAGTGGCTATGAGTGCTTTATTCTTTCCCTTGTCGACCTTCTTCTTGAGAGGACACTCATTTGCATAACGTCCTTGTTGTTGACAGTTGTAGCACGTCACTTCCTTGTCCGTCTTCTTTTTGAAGTTGTTTCCTCTCATAAATCTTTTGAATTTTCTTGCGAAGAGTGCCATATCATCATCATCATATTCTTCTTTGGATTGGCTAGATAAGGCAATCCCCTTTGCCTTGATATCTTTTTTTTTTATTTCCTTCCTTGTAGACAATTCTAACTCATGGGTTTTTAGGGTTCCATGGAGTTTATCAAGATCATAGGATGCGGTTTCGCCTTTGTTGGATTCAATGACCCAGTCCTTTTGGCATCCCACTCCTTGGGTAAGGCGCGTATAGCTCTCCTCCACTCTTGCTTGGTTGGATATTGTTCACCAGGTTGCGCTAGCTCATTGATGATTTGAGAGAGCCTTCTGAACATTGTATCCACATCTTCATTGGATTCCATCTCAAATGTCTCATATTTGAGTTGTATAAGATCTATCTTTGTCTCTTTGACTTGGTTGGTTCCTTCGTGGCATATCTCCAATTTGTCCCAAATCTCTTTCGCGGATGAGCACATAGAGATCTGGTTGTACTCGTTCATATCTAAGAAACAATGCAAAATATTCATAGCTTTAGCATTTTGAGATATCAATTTCATATCCTCCTTTGAAAACTCGTCCATTCCCTTAGGAATTTTGACTCCCTAAACCTCTTTCGTAGGTATGTAGGGACCTTTCACAGTTACTTTCCAAAGGTCATAATCTATGGATTGGATATATAGGGACATTCAATTTTCCCAATATCCATAGTTTATGTCGTTGAAAAAAGGAGGACGATTGGTTGATTGCCCTTGAGCATAATCGCTAGCTAGATTTGCCATAGAGCCTTTTTGAAAATATTTTGTAAAAAGGTGGCTTTGATACCACTTGTTAGAACCTAATGGGGGGAGGATTTAGGTTATATTGACAACTTTAGCAATTTAAAACGATTATGCTAGTACGCAAGCGGAAGACTTAAAACAATCAAATATAAGTGCAGTAAATAAAATGCGTAATGTAAATAAAGAAGTAAAAGGTATAAGAGATGTTTATGGAAGTTCGACGATAAATCGTCTACATCTCCCCTTCTTGGTTAAGATCGATTAACCAAGGATCCACTAGTACTTCAACGTCTTGGCCTTGATGGCTCCAAGGATAGCCGTACAACTCAACACGATCACCGCGCCGATACAACTCAAACACTTGGCTTAAGGGCTCCAAGGATAGCCACAACACTCATAAAATACACTAGGCTTCACACACAAGTGTTTACAAAAACCGAGCAACCAACTCACAAATGAACTTATACAAACAACCCTCGATTTTGAATATATATCGCACAACTATTTCTTGAAATCTTTATAGAGAGGATATTGCTTGCTAAGAGAGATGAGAGTGAATTGGTCTGTTCAAATGACTTGGAATGACTCTATTTATAGTTGCAAGTTCGGCATAGATTGGAGCTTCCGTTCCCAGCATCGGAGCTTCCAAAATTTTAATTCTGCGAACACGCGGTTGTCCGTAGCTTCCGTTCTACTTCCGATTGGATTCTTCTTTTCCAAGGTTCTTGAACACCCTTAATGGCAAAATCTTCACTGCAGAATTATCAATCAAAACCCTTGAGATTGTGTGACCATTCAATGTGCCTTGATATATAGAGGTCTGATATGCTTGGTCAACTCAATAGCGAGCTTTTCAATAACCACTCTCTTTGGTTTATGTGGTTCTTCTTCTATAGTCACCCCATTGCATGGTTCTTTTGAGACATCCTCCTGCATTAATTCTGCTCGACTGGCTGGCTCCTCCTTAGACTTAAACATATCAGGCAAAATTACAGATCAAGTGGAACAATCCACCGATATGGTGAATTTGCCTACTTGGAAACAAATCTGTTTCTTGATACTTGGTTCCTCATCAGACAACAAGTCATCATCCTTAAACTCTTTATCTTCAGTTTCCTTTCTACCAAATTTGCTTTTGTTTGGTATAGGAGGCCCTTCCTTGGCTCTGTGTACCATTTCTTTCTCCCTTAGAAGCCTTTTTTTTTGAGTTCTTGTGAGTGGCAAATGAAATTTTTTGTGATGCAATAACTGCCACTGTCCTTCAGGTTGCACATTTGGTGGAACAACAAATCTAGGATTATCACTTCGTAAGTTTTGAGTTACATGACCATGGTTCACCTACATGGACAATGGTCTATTAGTTTGAGAAGACACTTTTATTTGTCGGGGAACCACCTTGTTTCCCCCTGAGAATGGCCGTTTAGGATTATCGGAAGAATTCCTTGGCTTATAGGCCATGGTTCTTCCTTCATATTCCTGCACCCTATCGTTATATCTGTACCCAATAGGCTTATCTTCGTAACTCTTTGCTTTGACTTCAAATACCATAGCTTTGGGAACCCAACCTCGCTTCACAGGTCTCCTCATGTTCATCTCCCTATCTCGTCGAGATTATTTTCTTTGATTAATGATGTTTCTGAGATCTGGAGTACTGACATTCACTTGTACCACAGGTAGGAAAGGGTCCTCGTCTATCAACATGGTATCTTTCTTGTTAGAACATAAATGGGGGGGGGGGGGATTTAGGTTCTATTGGCAACTTTAGCAATTTAAAACGATTATGGTATTACGCAAGCGGAAGACTTAAAGCAATCAAATATAAGTGCAGTAAATAAAATGCGTAATGTAAATAAAGAAGTAAAAGGGATTAGAGATGTTTATGGAAGTTCGAAGATAAATCGTCTACGGCTTCCCTTCTTGGTTAAGATCGATTAACCAAGGATCCACTAGCACTTCAACGTCTTGGCCTTGATGTATCCAAGGATAGCCGTACAACTCAACACAATCATCGCGCCGATACAACTCAAACACTTGGCCTTAAGGGCTCCAAGGATAGCCACAACACTCGTAAAATACACTTGTCTTCACACACAAGTGTTTACAAAAACCGAGCAACCAACTCACGAATGAACTTATACAAACAACCCTTGATTTTGAATATATATCGCACAACTATTTCTTCAACTCTTTATAGAGAGGATATTGCTTGCTAAGTAAGATGAGAGTGAATTGGTGTGTTCAAATGACTTGGAATGGCCTCTATTTATAGTTTCAAGTTCGGCATAGATCGGAGCTTCCGTTCCCAGCATCGGAGCTTCCGAAATTTGAATTCTGCGAACACGTGGTTGTCCAGGATCGGAACTTCCGATCCAACTTTGGAGCTTCCGATCGGCACATTAAATATGTTGTCGGGAAAAAGTCTTTCGGACAAGATTATCAGGCCGCCGTAGTAGATCGGAACTTCCGATCTATGAACGAAGCTTCTGAACTCCGCAGTCCGTAGCTTCCGTTCTACTTCCGAACAATATAAAATTCATTGGAAAAAGATCGGAGCTTCCGAACCTTGATCCGAGCTTTCGATCGTCCTTTAGCTTTCGAAGGTCCTTCTGATCATGATCGGTGGTTCCGAACTCAAATCGGAGCTTCCGAACTTGTAGCAGTATAAGTCTTCAAAATTTTCCTATGATCTTGAGTATACCTTGTTTGCAATATGATCTTTGATAGATTGAGCCTTAATTCATCTTGAAAATTTTAACTCTGTAATAAGCTCATTGTAAACATTAGTAACGTTTTAACCTAGTTTTTTTAATCATCAAAACATAGATAAAAGGGCCTTGTTAAAGCATTAAAAACATTAATCTCACAATCGAGATTTATATGCGTTTAAGGCGTAACATTTCTTTTCAGGGAACTTCAATACTCTCTTGGTATTCTTGTCTTGGAAGATGTTCATGAAAGCACAAAAAGAATTGGTGGTATGATTAAAATAATTATGATACTTACAGTACTCTTTCTCTTTCAACTCCTCTTTCTTTGGGATATGATGATCCGCTGGGAAAGTGACAAACTTCTACTTGACCAGGAATTCGAAAATCTCTTCTGTTTTTGACACATAGAATGTATACTTCATAGTATTCTGACCTTGTATCAGTGAAGAACCTGATTTCACTGGTTCCCCTGCCTTGCGTTTCAACAATGGGCAGACAAAGGACCCTGATTTACTAACTACTGCCAATGCAACATCCTCCGCATCCTGATAATAATAACCAACGGTAGTTTTCTTTCTACGAGATTCCTCCTGCAGGAGATCTTCATATTCAACCACCTTCGCGGCAATTTCATTGAAATCACGAAACTCGGTTCCTTGGAACTTCTTCCTCAACTCGAAGTCTAAACCTCTTTGAGCCAATTTCACAAATTCAGGTTCTGGAAGAAACACCTTACAATGGCTCTTTAACTTCTTGAACCGTTCGATGAAGAACCATGTTGTTTCACTGGATTTTTGAGTTAATCTGGAAAAATCAGCAATACTCGTCTCTGGTTCAGTTCGGTAGAACTGAGTGTTAAACAACTTCTCAAATTCATGCCAGTTAAAAATAGAATTACATGGAAGTTGAGTGTACCACGTAAAAGATGTTCCAGTAAGAATATTCGGGAACAACCTCATTTTTAAAACGGGAAATTTTCATAGTTATCCAACATGCCACATCGGATAGTGAACCGTTCTATGTGTTCTGTAGAAGATTGATCATCATCCCTTGAAAACAATGTAAAGTCAGGTACCTTGAAACCCTTAGGCTATGCTTGGTACGTGTGATGAGATTATTAATATAAAGATAAATCGTGGGATAAGTATATTTTTCAATATAATTATGAAATATATTTAAAAAACTTTAATTTGTTTGTTTGGTTTTTTGTGTATAGGATTAAAATTTAGACTACACAACTTTTACCAAAATTACCCTTGATCACTGTACAACATGTGAGATTTGAAATAAGCTAATATCTCTTCACTTCTTCTCCTTCTTCGACATCCAGAGTCCACACACACTCCATTATCATCCTTGTTCATTTGTTTCAACCTATTATCCCCAAGGACGACCCCTGGAATCCAAAGACCCACCTCTAGAATTGGTGTAAAGCAATCTATCTTGACTCCGATGCTGCAATTCATTAGCTTTCTCCATGATAATCAAGATAAGAATTGAGCACCAGATCTTCTAACCAAACGCTCAGATCTCTCTTTTATTTTCGTCGAAATCGTTCCGGCTAATCGTAAGAGCTCCGATGGATCCACAAATCTCCATGAAAATGTAAAAAAATTTGGATTGCTAAACGAACGAGGAAACGTATACCGTAAAAAGGGAAGCCAAATTAGAGAAAGATTATTAAAAAAATTTCTTACTTCTCTTAAGAGCACCGATGGAGTATACAAGCTTCAGAAACCCAAGAAAAAGGCTGGAACGGAGTCCAGATGAGGGGAAATGGGAGAAATATGGGGAGTAGATACAGGTAGGAAGAATGCTAAATAGGTAATTTACGCATATAGTCCAAGCTATAGTTCATGATGGGGATTACAATACCAAGGCTCCCGCAAGTATTGTAATCAAAAAAATTGTCCATGAATAGTGTCTTTATCACGGGCCCGAAGTTTTCACCAAACAATATAATAAACGAGACAAACGCATGACAATCAGATAATCCTATCTCTATCCCTGCAACCAAATGTAGCCTTAGGATAAGGATTATTAATATCGATGATCTCTGGATAAGGCTTGTGGAACTCAGGCCTAACCATCGGCCTAATCCTAGGTCCATATAGATCATAAACCATTTCTCTAAATAACTCTTGATCCACAGGTGCGGGTCCAACCAATGAATTATGGTAAGTGTTTGCCCCCCGAGCATTCATCATGGGATAAGGGCGAACAAGTGGTTCCTCATACAATCCAAGCTGAATCCCTGGATTTGTGACTGCAAAACTTTGAACAACAGGTCCTTTTCCACTGGCTCTCTGATTTGGTGGAACTCTACCCCATAGACCATCTTCCTTTCTATGAGGAAAAGTATACCTTTCGCTTTGGTGAAAAAAACCAGAGTGCCCAGGGCAGCGAAAATCACCTGCCGGGGACCCTCCATTTGAACAACCACCTTGATTAGGTTTATGGCTTTCTTCATCAATTTTCTTTGGATTCACTGTCGGTTCCTGCGTTACAGTTATCTTAGGAACCGAATCTCCACCAGACCTAATTTTTCTCATCTCACCTCGCATAAAACCCATGGCCGATACCACCAGCCTATGAGCCTCTTCCAGAAGTTCCATGGTGATAGCAACCACCATATCCATATCTTCAAATTTTTTCGAAATCATGGAATAAAACTGCTCAGCAGGAACCAACAACATTTCTGGAACTCCGCTAGGTCTTTCGTCTTCATTAGTTTGGTGGGTTTTCTCAACATTTTCACCTTCTATGTGCATGACAATTTCTGAATCACCAACTTGTGAAACATAACCTCCAGCACCATCTCCTTGTGATGACTTTCCGTCACCTTTCTCTTGGTCCCTACGGGTCTTCGGCGCCATAAATGTCCCACCGGACGTGCCAAAATAATGTTTGCACACAAAAATTGGCTCAAGCGGGTTGATTGCAGGCGTGATAGGCACGTGAGTGCCAAATGAGAATGTAAATAAAAATAAAAATCTAACTTCTAAAAATCAAGCGAATGATGAGTCTCAGTTTTTTCGTCGGTCCCAAGTTCACCAGTAAAACGCCAAAGAACTAAAATAAAAGAGAAGATGAATTATTAATAGCAACATGATATCGATTCTTTTCCACTGAAAATTCCAAATGACAAATGTTTGCCATAATATTCACAAATAAAGTGTTGTAACAGTTCGAGGAACCCAACAAAATAGACTGAATATGTACGATAATATTTTTGGATAACTGCTAAAACATGAAGCTGATAAAATGTAGAAATATTGCTGAAAAGAACAAAGCTTTTGGAGCTGTGTTTGTTGATGATTTGTCTGTGTTTCTTCCATGTTCTGCTGATTACTTTTGTTCCCAATTTTCTCCATAACCTCTAACTCCACTATCCTCATAATGGGCCACGTTCATCACTTTCAATTTCTCAGATTGGCCTTGACTTGGTCTTGATTTTGAATGTAACCCCAAATTTCAAATTTTGCCGCTAGATTTTTAACTCTTGGGCTTTATTTCAAATGGGCCGAAATGATTGAGCTGCATGATTTTCAGGAACTGGGCCAAGGAACTCGAATTTACTAAAATATTTTATTTTATGGGCTAACATTTTTTAAAAAGAAAAGAAAAGAAAAGGTTGTCCTCGAAAGAAACGCATTTCACATGAGTCAGAGGTCCATTGGCTCATGTGAGGGTTAAATCGAGGGACGTGCACGAGTGGCAGAGACCTGAGGAAGGGAGCAACATGACCAACCCCCAGAGCATACCCACAATATTTCAGCAGAAAATATGCTCCACACGAAGATCAAACCCGCAACGTTAAGAAATTTCTTCCCACGTCACCTCAGGCCTTATCAACTCGTCTATGCCCCCGTAGTCGCGATAATCTTTACTTCTTTGCTATAACCGCTTCACCTTTAGAAAAAAAAATTCGGTAATTTAAGTGTTTAGACAAAATTTCCCTTCTTTCAAAAATATAATTACATGCATTGCTAACTAAAAAAATAGTAAGAACATTTAATACACAAAGAATCTCCATATTCACTTATTTTTAGAGATTACAAACACTACCTTAATATCAAACACTCACGTTCATACCACAAACCCACTAACTAAATTCCATTTTTTTTATAGCTCACAATATTTGTTTCTTCAACATTTTGAATCATCTAATCTCATTTTCAAAATAAATTTTATCGCAAAAAAATGATTGTCTAAAAAATTTTCACCAAATTAAAATTTTAAAAATAATATATTTCAATTAAAAATAAAATTTTATATACACACAACGCGTGTGCTTCGTGAGTAATTTTATTTATGTGTATATGTTAATTAGTAGTAAAAAATATGATATTTTAATTTTAAATTAAATTTAGTATATCAAATTCAAAAATTATTTTATTCTTATGTTGGATCTTGAGATAAGAAAATTGTTGTATATAAAAAATAGAAACTAGACGATTATGATTTACTATCAATAAATGTTGCATTTTTAGGCGAATAGAGTCTTTCAAAAATAATTGAAAACGAGTTCAATGCTGCATTTTTAGGCGATTAGCTTCTTTCAAAATAATTGAGGATGTTTTCTTTATTGAAGTACCTTAAGACAATTTGAGATCTTTTAAACATTTAAATGTTCAATAAAGATGTCAATTGTTGCTATAACACAAAATATTTAAGAGCGACAAAATTACAATTTGTCGTAAGAATTTTTTGAATAGTTGCAACTCTATTGTAAGGTGGTAGGCAACATGTTCACGTCTCCAAATACCACTTAGAGTAACAACATCAATGTTATGCAAAATTTTAAAACAGACGGATCTCATAGATTACGTTAGTTAGACTTGAAACCGTAGTAGTAGTTCGGAATAAGCTTTCAACAGCCAATCTCTATGCTTTTTGGTAAAAATTTTCAAGATATAATGGAAAATCAATTACTACTAGCAGCCAAAACACACACAATATGTGTAATGAAATGAATAAATAATATATTATTTGTGTAATAATTTTTATTTTAAATATTTTGTTCATTTATCTCATCCTAATAAAATGAGTTAAACATATAAAATTTATAAATATGAAAGGTTATAAATATGAACATATATCATATATTATTATTATTATTATTATTATTATTATTATTATTATTATTATTATTATATAATAATAAAATAGACTGATCCCTAGCTCTTTCCAGTTCTACAAATTCATTTTTCAACTCATTTTCCATTGTCCAATAACGTATTAAATATAAATCACGAAGCAAAATACACATGTTTTACCTTCGCCTACTTAAACCCTTGAAATCATCAAATTGAAAATCATCCATCAGGAATAAAATGTTATAAGGATAGTATTCAGAATTCTGAACACAATAACACTAATAGCAACAACAGCAATAAGAAGTCGAGGTAAGAGAATCTCTCTATCCGCAAGACGAAATTTCTCATTAACAATGCTTAAACGTTGGCGGCAATAGTCTCTAAGATACAACAAATTTACAATTGAGATATAGCAGCACAACAAATATCTCGATCTTCGTCGAATGAAAATATGTGTCAACTTGAATTTTGTGTGAGAGAGGGAAGAATTTGCAGAGAGATCTGAAGTATCACGTTATCAGATGTTACCGATTAGTTTCTCTACGTTATAACAATACTATATATCTATATATATACTATGACTTCAAATAACACGTTTTAAGGCCTAAGGATGAAATCCATGACAGAAAAAGCCAAAAAGAGTCGTGACTTTTCGAACTGCAAGCCGCGCGCTCGAGCGGTAAAATTTAACCGCTCGGGCGCCCAAATTTTGCCAAAATTTCTGTCCCTCTTATTTGACGATGCGCCCAAGCGGTAATATTTGACCGCTCGGGCGGCCGACTTTTGGCCAAACTTCTGTTTTGCAGACGAGGTGCTGCGCGCGGGCGGTAATATTTTACCGCTCGGGCGCACACAAAAACAATATTATTTTTTAATTAAATTTTATCCAAAAAGAATAATAGGATCATAAACCTCGCCTAGCCGCGCTGGCCGGCCGCGCGCGCATGTTTATTGTATCGATTAGCTTCTTACCCCTTTACAAAACATCGGTGCCCTAAGGGCCCAATCCCATAATCCAAAGTTGGATTATATAAGGTGAGAAATATATTGGAGTTGTTCCAATGTGGAAAAACTTTCCCTCCAATTTATTTCACCAAATTCAATTTTTTCAACAGTTGGGACAAGCCTTTGGGACAAGCTTTGGGACAAGCATTTCAAGCTCATTTCAAGCCATTTATTCCAACAATTCATTCAATATTTTTTCCAACAATCCCCCACATGAATGAATTTCACATATATTAGCATTCTCACTTGAAAGACTTTTTGAGTTATTGGTAAATCAGGATAGGTAGCTTGTGACTTTGAACCTACCTTAGTAAAATATGATCGCATTTACTAGTTGCAAAGTGACGCGATGTCTTGAACTAGTCAACCTTTTATGTAAACAAAGTCAATAGTATTTACATAACAATAATCTTAACATATTTTGTTCTCACGTTGTCTCCATTTCGGCCCTGGACCATATCTTAGATACATAAGTGTTACAAAAAGTGGCCAATACTTTGCACTTATATAGGTGATCTCCTATCAAGAGTATCCTGCGTTACTCTACTTTATAGGTATAAGAATCAATAAAAGAAAACTTAACATCACCACATGTTGCAGGTATGTTCTACTTGGATGTTCTAGGAATGAGCTAGGAAAGATTCCAAGTACTATAGTGACCCTACCCGGATCCACTACCTAATCAAAGTTTAAATAGCGCATGCATTAACATTAAAAGCGTAAAGAGCGAAATATTTAAAATACAACAAATCCAATCGGTAGAATACAACCGACAAAAATAGTGTATAAATACTCTTATAAAACAAAATCAAAAATCTTAGGGTTACAAGCCCTACCACTAAGCTCTCGCTGCAACAGGTAACAACCTCAACCCTGCTGCAAATCACCTGAACCGTCCAGCCTCAAACCTGGCTCACCACAAGGAATCCCAAAAAGAAACCAACACAAGGGCATGAGCGACAACGCTCAATACGAAAGAATTGATATATATAGACTAATATGCAGCAAGAAAATGACTTAAAATACTTGTTAAAACAGCATACTCAGGGCGCCATGAATATACAGTACCGTGCTAAGAGAGCGACTCCGTGGGGTACTCGTATATTCCCCTATCCACTATAGTGTCTACTCCACCGTCATGGTTGCTCCTACACTAGTAGAAAAATCGCATTTCACTTCGGCATATTTTACTTCGGCAATTACTAAAAACGAAGTAATATGTAATAAACAACTTCGGTAATAACACAAGTGCAGTAAAAAAACACATTTTACTTTGGTATTTAAAAAAACACGGGCTTCTCTGATGTTTTGAGAACATATTACTTCGGCATATGTTATTTTGCCGAAGTAAAAAGTGAAAAACTAAAATTAATTTTTAATGTAAGCGGTGAATTAATTCCTTCAGCTTTCTATCTTTCTTCCATTATTGGAGTAGATTCAAATCATAAAAAACCCAATGTAAGCGGAATCATTTGCTTTGGAAATTTATTGTGTGGTTTTTTTTGCAGATCTTCAATACCTTGTCAGACGTGTCTCTGCTACAGATAACTGACCTTCATGTGAGACTTCTGCCTTTTTTTCTCTTTTTTGTGATAACCGTGGATCTTACATTTAGGATTACGGTAGATTAGGTTCCGTATCTTTTTTGTTGTTCCTTGGTTTTAAATGTTGTAGGTCGATCTGTTTGAAGAAGTTGTGTATAGATTTGTATTTTTGTTTCTTGATCTGAGTTTTAATTCGGTCTCATTCTTATTTTTTTGTCCATTCTCATATGCTATACGTAGATTTGGTTTTTATTTTCCAGATCTTAAATTTTACAGATAAAACATATACCAAGGATGTTTTACGTTTCACACGTTATAAAGATCTTTTTAGTTGTTTAGGATGTGTTTTTCGTGACACCTATAAAGATAATAATACATATAGATCTTTTTAGTTGTTTAGGATGTGTTTTTTATTTGAGCGATTTCTTATTTGTTCACTTAGCTTTCTTGTGGGTTTGATCTTAGTGTCTTTTTTTACGACGTCTGTTTTTTTTTTTTGTATAGTGCATTGCAACTAATTTCTTTCTTAAATGCTCTAGGATCCATCGGTTTCTATTCTACCCAGACATTGTCTTCTTCTTCTTTTTTTTTTTCTAAATGCTCTAACGTCTATGTTTTTTGACAGCTGCGAGAGGGAAGATTAGAAAAAAACCGTCTCAGAAGTAGCTACTTAACTCATAAAATAGGTAATTAATTTATAATAGTATCCGTCTTCGCATTTTATCATCTTTTGCACCTTTATAATTGTTTACAATTCTTTTCTTTTCGAATGTTTTCAAAAGTATCGATCCCTTTCTTCCAAGCTCCATCGATCCCCTTCTTCAGATGTTTGTTCGAAGGGCAATTCCACTACTGAACCATATCTTGTGGGGCATAATATCTTGCTGGCTCATTCTGCTGTTGTGAAACTTTACAAGGAAAAGTATAAGGTAAAATTTATGACTTTGTTCTGTTTATTTTTTATCGATGAAACTATTTGGTTTGTTTTATTCACGAGTCCACAAATGTTCATGTTTATCAAATGACATGCTAGTGGAAATGTGTGTCTGTGGTTGCTTCTAAAAGATTTGGTAATTTATGAAGAAATGCTGCGTAAGATAAGCTTAAGTTTGTTTGAGTTTGTGAGATCTTGTTGTCTCAAGGCGGACATTTTCCGATGCAGGCCACACAGAAAGTTATATTGGATTTAACATCTATAACCTGTGGATGGTTCCTTACACCGATTCAAAAGAGGATCTAATAGCAAATCAAAGATCTAATGATTTTTATACGAGTTGGTAAGATATAGGGATGGCCTGTCCTTGGACTTGGCAAAATTAATTTTTTTTCATTCTATGCACCTCACATAGGATGTTGACGTTTGAGTTGGATGCGGCGGAAGCTCTAGTGGGGTTGGCTCGCTCTGCCTCTTTTCCTGGCGAGTTTGAACGACGGGGCTGTCAAAAACAGATCGATACCGATTTTGGTTACACATTTGAATGAGGT
This sequence comes from Henckelia pumila, assembly GCF_033568475.1. NCBI lineage: Eukaryota > Viridiplantae > Streptophyta > Magnoliopsida > Lamiales > Gesneriaceae > Henckelia > Henckelia pumila. The sequence goes on from NC_133123.1 coordinate 230,488,193, forward strand.
AAGTGGACTTATGTGTATATATTAAAAAATATGTATGTGTTCGATCGATTCATTACATGTTTTGTTATGCATGGTTTGTTTCCTTGTGCTTGTACTTGCTTTGTTCCAATTTGTTGCGCTTATTTTCTCATGCTCCGAATTTGAAAAGGTACATACTGTTAGAATTCAAGATGTTAGAAGTGAGAGAAATTCCTAAAATCTTATAACTTTTGTTCCGGCCTTTAGAAAGGGTATAAAATCGTAATATGACATCACCCTTTAGATGATTATAGCATATTGGAGAATTATATGTTATTAAGGTCTTAAATTCAAGACCACTAGAGTTATTATGGTCTCACCTTTACCATTAGGCAAAAATATCTTAACAATTTGGAGGAGAGTTTGTCATTAATTTATTATGGATTACAATAGAATATTTTAGATTTCGTGGTAATTTCGTACAACAAGAAATGAAAGGTTACTTTAGTGCCATTCAAGCATATATCAAATACGTGAAAACATTTATATACGTATTATTTGTCAAAGATAATAATGAATCTAATTTTTTTGTGCAGTGGATAACACATTTGGTTGATTATTCATCTTATTGTCTAATGTAAATTATTCGAAATATTAGTGGCGTGCACTATTTTTTTTATGTAAATATATTACTTTATCATCATTAATTATATTATTCATTCATGCTCATCTCGTTTATGAACCGAACGATACCTTAACATATATATCGTCAAAGAAGTCCATGTAAATATATTACTTTATCATCATTAATTATATTATTCATTCATGACTTTTTTAAATAAATTACATTGACAATGAGGCAATGGGATTTTTTTTATTTAATGATAATCACATTGACCTCAAATACTATCAAAAACTTTATGGCTTGTGGTGCAAAGCCTGTACCATCTCATGTGCTTTTACTTGCTTATAAGGTGTATAGAGTATAAAATTCTTTTAATGGTTTTGTGGTTTCCCATGAGAATTGAGATAGATGAGATTTAAAAATTGAAGCACAACCCTTGTGTCCACAACCCTATGTCTCTGGAGTTAACAGGGAAGACAACTAAACTGTCGATGGAGAACACATATTTGAAACAAGTGGGTGATAATTTTTTCCCAATTCTTGTTTCGCCTTATCATAATGGATGATTGTAATCAGGTCTATTCATCTGGATGATATTTCTTTTAAGCAGGAAAAAGACCTAGCAGCGAAGAAATACAACTACTTGAAAGATAAAAATGAGTTTTTGAAAGCACAGGTAATTCGGGGATGTAAGATGAATAGCTATCTTTTCATTGGAATTTCAGTCCCGCCCCACGGTTCTTTTGCATTGCATATGGATAAAAGAAAGCCTTCCAAAGCAGGACATGTACACGACAAGCTAGAGTCTAAGCGTACTGAAATGTCGAGTTCTTCTGCTGCCACCACTCCGATTTTTTTATACCATCTCGTGCATATAATAAAGGCGTGAGATCAATGCAGGTAGCATCTTTTACAATCCAATGATTCTTAGCTCTTATAAGTCATATAATTTCTTGTTTTAATTAATTAATGTGCACCTGAAATTCAGGGTGGTGGGAGATCTTTTTTCGAAGAAACTACCGCAACAGTTGCTGCTGGAGTAGTCACGAAATGTATTTTAAAACATTATGCAAGAATTGAAGTATGTTTTGGATTCTGTTGAAAATTATATTAGATTGCATTTATAATCAAAAATAAATTCTGGATGCATGTGCCCGATTATTTTTTTGTTTTCTTGTTCTTGTTATTCGTTTTTCCTTCTTGCAAGAAAATACATCTATAAAGATATATTATGAAAATTCCTATTTGATTATGCAACTGTGGTTTTTTTTTTTTTTAATTTGACCATTTTTGTTTTGTTTTTAGGTTCTTTCTTATGTTTCACAGGTGCACAACCTTGTACTTCCTGAAGGTTTGGTTGATCATGATACCTTGACACTTGATCAGGTATAAATATATATATATATTTGTTTACACATGCGTGCGCTTGTGTGTGTGTGCATATTTACTCACACACATGCATGCATATATGGGGGTGTATGAATGCGCTGGTGGAGATACTAGGAATTCTTTCATTTCTTCATCTTGATGATGAATACTTTTTGATCTCATATTTTTGTCAACTTGGTTTTTTTTAAGCTCAAGGAACAGTGTTGATTTTTTTTCTCCAAGAAATATGAATGTATTTTAATAATATGACTAATTTATAAGATAATGAACATCAAGTGGAGTTTTACGCTTACAGAGGTTTGCTCATCTTGTTTTTTGTTTCAAGTTGATGTTTCCGTTGATGTGTTTAAAGCTAAAGTTCAGGGTTTGAGCTTGGATTGTGATTGATTGTATTTATTGTTTCATTCATTTTATTCGGGTAGAGATTAAGAAGAAATGATTGAAGCTAAATATTTTAGGATCTGGACACAAAAGAAGTACAAAAACAGGATCGATGCAACCGTGGATTCGACGAAGAGATTTGCGAGTTTGTGTGTTTGATCGAGAACAGTGAGGAGGCTTATATACACAGCTTCTGTAAAGGCTGCTTCACTATTGAAGGAAGATGAAGGTGTTTATAAGGAGTATATTGATGGAACTTGTTGGACCCCTGCTCATTTCACTGTCCCTTACACAAGTGAATATGTTGAGGTAATTGTCTCATTTATTTACTGGTAATAATCAATGTAATATCTCGATTAAAAACAATATTTTGTATAAGGGGTATATGGATTTGAGAATGTCGCTACTTAGTTTTTGCTTTGTTGAGTGTGTTATGCCTTTCTCAAATATCATGCATGATCGTTCATTTTTGCTTTTTTTTTTTAATATGTGGCATGCCTTTGTTTGTGTATGGTGTTTTAGTCTCAACATGCCTAGTTCTACCTCGGCGGATATTGTTCGTATATAATGGTTCTAAATATACCTATGTAAGCAGTTGATTCTCTAAATACTTTTCTTCATTTGGTATGAATTCGGTGGATTGTTTTTTTGAATGGAAAAAGTTTGTACTTTTGTGTTTTTGTAATTGGGATTTTAATATTTAAATTTTTGAGTTTTTCTTTTTGAAACTCTGCCTTGTTTTTGTTTCTTTGTTTATTGAAAGATAGGGTGAGATCGTCTCTTTATTGCAAGTGTGATTCTTCTTCTATTGCATGAGGATAAGCTAAATGATTCTAATTGTTTATGTTTTGAACTTCTTAAAGTAAAAAGAACTTTATGAACCTTGGGACTTGGTATTATTTTTATTTATTTGCCTTTTTCTGTTTATATTTACTGAATTGAATCAATCATCTATGTGTGTTTTTTTGTTATCTTTTGAAAGAGCCTTTTCGAGCATCAAACCTACATATAGGTCACCCTTTGTGTTTATTTCTTGATTTTTGGTTTATGCAAGCATGTAGATGAGAGCTTTTGCTGGTGGAATTGGATCGCCCTTTTTTTCTCTTTTTTCTTGATCTCCAGTATTCTACAAGAATGTGGACTAGTTTCAATTCAAGGGCTTTGTTTTACTCCTTTATTTTCTTGCTTACTAAAACTATTTAAATGGTGTCTATATGTTTGATTCTTTTTTACTTTCGTAAGTGTGTGTATGAAATAGGGTGTTGAATCTTCTCTTAGCACTTGATATGTGTCAACATGCATACCAAATAGGTTGCTGAATATTCTTTGTTTTGGATTTCATTTTGCAATTAGCTGCCTTGTTGGTTTGCCGTGCAACTAGCTGCCTTTTTGGTTTACCGTGGCATTCCACTCTTTGTTGGAATTTCAGTTTGCAGGATTCGTCAAGAATAAGTGTTACAGTATCAAGAACAATTTGATGAAGTTAGAAGAGAATGGAGTGAATTTGTCTACTCGCATGTAGGTGCTTAAATATATCATTCACGTTTGGATAATACTTTCTTTTGAGGAAATACATGTGGATGTGTACGCGTTTAGTTTTGAGGAGATACGTGTGGATATGTGCATATAATTCGCGTTATTTTGGTGGATAAACTTGTTGATTTATGTATTTTGTCGTTTTGGGATGAATTTATTAATATTTTTAGTGTATTTTTAAGTTTCAAAATTATATTTATGGCATTATTATAAAAAAAATGTGCTTTATTGAGTGCAGCAATTTTAGTATAAACGAAGTAAATCAAAGAATTTACGTCATCATTTTACTACGTTTATTAACGCAATTAACGAGGTAAAAAACATTCTATTACTTTGGCAATTTCACTAATAGACGAAGTAGAAAGATGCATTTTACTACGCTAATATAGGAAATTAACGAAGTTAAAGGCATTATTTTGCTTTGTCTATTAATGAAAATACCGAAGTAACAACTATTCTATGACTTCAGTAATTTTATTAATAGACGAAGTAGAAGACTATATTTCACTTCGTCTACGAACCGAAGTCAAAACATAGTTGTTACTTCATCAACTTCATTAATTGACGAAGTAATAGAATATGTTTTACTACACAACTTATGAAATTAGTGAAATAAAAGATATTTTTTTACTTCGGCACCGGTCCGATTATGAACCGGTTCTGCCTCAATGCATCGACCAAAGACTTCGGTAATTTAAGGGATACGACTTCGGTGATTATGCAAAGTAAAATAGTACCTATTACTTCACGTGACACTACTTCGGTATTTATAATTCTACGGCTTCGGTTATTAACCGAAGTCTTAAGAGATTTTTCTACTAGTGCTAGTGATAGCAAAACCAGGGGCTGAGTGTCCCAAGACACAAATCCATAAGAAGTAACTCATCAATGATGGAAACTTTCATGACTCACATTATACCAGATGCAGTCCGGTGTAAAAACATGCATGTGCTAAAGCCGTAAAATATATAGCACATACTCATGCAACATATAAGCATATATATATCATGCCGGCTATCTCGGTCAGTATTTACATACCTCTAACACTGCAGGCAAATCCTAGCACCATAGGTCTAGATCCCACGCCTACAATTCCACACTAAGTTGTCTACAATGCAAACATACATGCATCATTAAATAAGCTCTAAAATCCTTGACTAAGCTATTCAATACTCCTAAATATTTTTAGGAGACCAAAGCTATACATGCGTCCGTCGTTAGCCCTTTGTTGCCGCTTGCCTCAAAACAAGGCCACAGCTCCGCTACGACGCCTAAATCGCTATGTCGCTTTTGGATTCCCCATAGGACGCCTAGATCTCCCTAGATCTGAGTTAAACGGCCTAGGAATCGAGAGAATAAAGAGGAGAGGTGCGAGTGAAATGAGATCTCGGACCCTCTATTTATAGGCGAAGTTTGGGTCGTCCGAACCCTGTTTGGAGCCTCCGAACACGATCGGATCATCCGATACCGACTTTGGGTCGTCCGATGTCCCATCCGATTGTAAGCCATGACGTTACCTTGCTGACGTAATTGATGATGTAAGCCCTATCCCTGTTCGGATCCTCCAAACCTGCCGACGGACCGTCCGAACACGATCGTAGCCTCCGAACTTCACTTCGGATCGTCCGAACGTCTTTGGATCCTCCGGTATTCTCCTCGGGCCGTCCGAACATTAGGAATATTAATTATGATTAATTACTTAATCACTTTATTGGATTATGGGTTACTATATTTTCCCCCACTTAAGAAATTTTGTCCTCGAAATTTAAGTCTAGAGGAAAATACAAAAAGTCAACCACATGTTCTTTATTACAACTGAACATTACAAAGTACAAGTATTTCTTACAAAGAAAAGTACAAAACATCAAAACAACTCTGGATGCTCAACTCTCATCCGGCTCTCCAACTCCCAAGTTGCTTCTTCAGTCCCTCTACGCTGCCACTGCACCATCACTAGAGGTATGAGCTTGTTTCGAAGCACCTTGTCCTTCCTGTCAAGAATCCTGAGGGGTCTCTCCACGTAGGAAAAATCTTGATCCAGTTGCACCTCAGTTGGATGCAATATGTTCGACTCATCTGCCATGTACTGCCTCAACAAAGACACGTGAAACACATCATGGATACTGGAAAGATATGGTGGAAAAGCTAAACGATAGGCCATGTCTCCAACTTTCTCAAGAATCTCGAACGGACTGATAAATCTCGGCGACAACTTGCCCTTGAGTCCAAATCTCATCACCTTCCGGAAAGGTGACACTTGTAGGAACACATGTTCCCCTACCTCAAAATGTAACGGTCTGCGGTGAGTGTTAGCGTAGCTAGCCTGTCAATCCTGGGCTGCCTTAATCCTCTTACGAATCATCTCCACTGCATCGGTCATTTGTTGAATCATCTGTGGACCTTAAACTTGACGCTCTCCAACTTCGTCCCAAAACAAAGGCGTACGATAGCGGCGTCCGTATAAGGCCTCAAATGGTGACATGCCAATGCTGCTGTGGTAACTGTTATTATAAGCAAACTCCACTAACGTCAAGTGGTCATGCCACGCTGGACCAAAATCCATGAATGTATCTTGAAGCATATCCTCGAGAGTACGAATAGTCCTCTCACTCTGCCCGTCGGTCTCTGGGTGGTATGCTGTACTCAAACTCAGAGTAGTGTCAAGAGCTCGCTGGAAGCTACCCCAAAACCTAGAGGTAAACCTCGGATCTCTGTCGCTGACAATACTCAACGGAATTCCATGCAGACGAACCACCTCTTGCACGTACAGACGTGTCATCCTGTCAAAAGTAAAGTCCCAATTGTAAGGAAAGAAATGCGCGGACTTTGACAATCGATCAACAACAACCCAAATAGCATCGCAGTTCCTGGAAGAAATCGTTAAGTGGGTGACAAAATCCATCGTCACATGCTCCCACTTCCACTCAGGAATCTCTAAACTCTGGAGTAATCCACAGGGTCGTCGATATTCTGCCTTGACCTGCTGACATACAAGGCATCGAGATACAAACTGATATACACCGCTCTTCATTCCTTTCCATCAGAACCTTGTACGTATAACCTTGTACATTTTCATGCTACCAGGATGTACAGAAAATCTACTACGGTGAGCTTGAGACAGAATCTCCTCTCGTAATGTGAAATCATCAGGAACTACCACACGTCCAAAGAGACACAACAGACCATCATTCTTCAAATGAAAACCAAAATTATTCCCATTCTGAGCCAAACGGGCTAACTTCTGCGTCTTTAGATCAACGGCCTGCAACTCACGTGTACGAGTATACAAGGCTGGTTCGATAAGTACTAACAAAACGCGAACTCCTTGCTGTTTTTTCTTATGCCAAAAAGTGAAATCCAAGGAAAAACACTCCTCTACCACTCGCGCAACTGAGCTGGTATGAAGCAAACTCACGTATACTTTGCGGCTAAGGGCATCCACAACTGGATTAGAAGTTCCTGGATGGTACTTGATCTCACAATCATAGTCCTTCAGCAAATCCATCCAACGACGTTGCCTCATGTTCAACTCAGCATGAGTGAACAAGTACTTCAAACTTTTATGATCACTGAAGATCTCGAACTTCTCACCATACAAATAATGACGTCATATCTTAAGAGCAAAGACGATGACTGCAAGATATAACTAGTGTACGGGATATTTCTCCTCGTGAGTCTTCAATTGCCTCGAGGCATAGGCAATCACATGACCTCTCTGCGATAACACACATCCAACCCCTGGAGAGAAGCATCAGTGTGAACTAAAAATCCACCTGATCCAGACGGTAGAGCCAACATTGGAGCTGTAGTCAGACGTCGTCGTAACTCGTGAAAAATCTCCTCACACTCTGACGTCCAAACGAAAGGCACATCTTTCCTCATAAGCTGCATCAAAGGCTTAGCAATCTGAGAAAAATTCTCCACGAATCTTCGGTAGTAGCCTGCCATCCCAAGAAAACTACGAATCTCTGAAACTATCGTCGGACGTGACCAAATCAAAATGACTTCCGTATTACAAGGATCAACTGAAAAACCGTCTCGTGAAATTACATGACCAAGGAAAACAACTCGATCAATTCAAAATTTACACTTGCTCAACTTAGCATACAACTGCCTCTCTCTCAGTATCTACAATACTGTATGGAGATGTAAAACGTGCTCGTCCATACTGCGAGAATACACAAGGATATCGTCAATGAACACAACCAAGAACTTATCCAGAAAGCCGCAAAATACTCTGTTCATCAAATCCATGAAGATTGCTGGAGCATTCGTCAAACCAAACGGCATCACTAAGAACTTGTAGTGACCATACCGCGTACGAAATGTTGTCTTAGAGATATCCTCATCTCTAACCCTCAACTGGTGATATCCCGACCGTAGGTCAATCTTTGAGTAAACAGAAGTACCCTGTAACTGATCAAACAAATCATCTATCCGCAGAAGAGGATAATTATTCTTTACCATCGCTTGGTTAAGCTGTCAATAGTCTATACAAAGAAGCATCGACCCATCTTTCTTCTTAACAAAAAGGACTGGGGCTCCCCATGGCGAAACAATCGACCGAAGTTGAATCTGCCACTCTCTCATCTCAAAAGGTGCTAATAGATACAAAGCTTTGGAAATCGGTGATGTCCCTGACACTAGCTCAATGCCAAACTCAATCTCTCTCACTGGTGGCAAGCCTGGAATCTCCTCCGGAAACACATCGGGAAACTCACGGATTATGGGTATCTCCTGGATGTCTGGTCCCTCCAAGGATGAATCGATGGCGTAGATAAGGTAGCCTTCTCCGCCAGACCCTAAAGCACGTCGGGCTTTCAGAGCAGAAACCACTGACATCGGGGGTCGTGCTCACTCACCGTAAAAGTACCATGCCTCACAATCCTCAAGACGAAACTGAACAAACGTCTAATAGCAATCCACTATCGCTCTGTAGGTAGTCAGGAGATCAATCCCGATAATAAAATCAAAATCCTCCATAGCTAGGATTATCAGGTTAGCAGTAAGTTGATACCCTTTAAAATCCAAAGAGAAACCAACCACTAGACGCTTAGTTAAGACTTCGCTACCCATCGGAGTAGAGACCACTAACAACACGTTTAAAGGAATAAACGGCAATCTATACTTTTTACCAATGTGTTGAGATGAATGAGTGTAATGCACCCGTATCAATAAAAACATACGCTGGAAAACCACATAAACTACAGGTACCTTCAATCATACGGTCAATATCTGCCTTCGTCTGCTCCTAGTTAAGAGAAAAGACCTTCCCCTGAACACATGGCCGCAAATAAGAATGACCACGGGAAGAAGTCTGTCGCTGCGATGGATGCGACTGCTGGCGCTGCGATGAGAAGGCTATTGCTGAAATTGCTGTTGTACTGACGTCTGGGATCCTCCAGAACCACTAGCTCCTCCCAAAATAGTAGGAAAATCTCTCTTTATGTGCCCCTCATTCCCACACTGAAAACACGCTCCAATCAATTGAGGACACAGGCCTGGTGGATGCTTATGCCTACACTGACGACAACAGCTCATCCCCTGGCTACCGAAACGTTGCACTCCGCCAGATCTGGAAGAAGAAGAAGAATTACCACCTTGCTTCTTAAAATACTGGCTCCTCGGACCCAAAGAACTAGTCGGTCTGGATGAAAATGAAGGAATCATAGATCGGTTCCTTTGAATACTGTCCTCTTCCTGGTGACAACGGTCCACCAAACCTTCATAGGTCATGTCACTCCCAACAACAATCATCTGATGAATTTCAGGGTTCAGACCCTGAAGAAAATGATCATACTTGGCTACGGAACTCTCAACGATATGCGGGAAATAGGGTTGAAGATCAAAGAACTTCTGCTGATACTCCTCAATAGACATCGTCCCCTGTCGCAGTCCAAGCAACTCATTAGCTTTAGTCTGACAAAGGGCTGGAGGAAAATACAATATCTCGAAAGAAGTACAAAACTCAATCCAATTACCTGCTCCTCTCGTTTCTACAAATAGTGCGAAAGTAGATCTCCGCCACTTCCTCGCTCGCCCCTCTAGCAGAAAACCAAGAGTCTCCATCTTTTTTGCATCTGTGAAATGGAACTCTCTGAAGCAATGCTCTATCCTCTCTAGCCAGTCCTCAGCAGCCTCCGGGGGTCTCGCCTCCTGCTAATGGCTTAGGGCTCACTTGCATAAACCTATGCATGCTGACGGTCCTCCGCTCTTTGCGGTGTCCACGGCCATGTCGACGACCGTCTTCACCATCCCAATGACCATCACCTCCACTGTCGTGGCTCTTGTCGTAACCTGCCATCTGTCAATTGAATAACAGATAACGTATTAATCCGCTTTACTAATTCCCAATTGCAATGCGCTCTGATACCAATAAATGTAGAGACCCTACTCGGATCCACTACCTAATCAGAGTTTAAATAGCGCATGCATTAACATTAAAAGCGTAAAGAGCGTAATATTTAAAATACAACAAATTCAATCGGCAGAATACAATCGACGACAAAAATAGTGTATAAATACTCTTATACAACAAAATCAAAAGTCTTAGGGTAACAAGCCCTACCACTAAGCTCTCACTGCAACAGGTAACAACCTCAACCCTGCTGCGAATCACCTGGACCGTCCAGCCTCAAACCTGCCCCGCCACAAGGAATCCCAAAAAGAAACCAACACAGGGGCGTGAGCGACAATGCTCAATACGAAACCAATAATATATATAGACTAATATGCAGCACGCAAATGAATTAAAATACTGGTTAAAACAGTCTACTCAGGGCGCCATAAATATACAGTACTGTGCTAAGTGTAACGCCCCAAAATTATCTTAATGGACTTTATTTGAGATAATCAGAGATTTTAGAAGTCGAGGGCTGATTTGATTTTGATCAGGGACTAGAATACAATTTTCAGAATTTTCAGGGTCTAAAACGCAATTATTGGATTTATTATATATTCATAAGTGTTGTTGACTTTATAATCACTCCATATTCATCCCCTTCAACGTGATCCTCCATGGAAAGCTCCCCTTTGTGATTTCAAGCTTTGGGATTTCCTTTTTTGCTCGATCCATCCGTTGGAAATTGATCTGAAGTTGATATCTGCGATCACAGCGACGAGTGCTCCGTTTGGAAGTAAGTTTATCTTATTTCTGAGAGGTTTGAAATTTTGGATGTCTATAGAATTGATTTATATTCGGAGAGGATGATTATGAGATAGCTGTGATAGTATATCTAAGACGGTTCGAAGAAATAACGACGATTGGATTTGTTATGAATTTTCTTTTGAATTTTGAATTTGGGGATTTTGAGATGTGTTGGGATTGATTGGGAATGGATGTTTGTTGATTGGAATGAGTTTATTTGATTGATATTATGCTGTATGCGTTTCGGGTTTGTCAGAATATAGCCGTTATGCCGTCAGTTTGAGTTTTGAATATCGTTTCGATGTTTTGATCGTATTGAGTTTGATTGAGCTTTTGATGTCTATATTGATCTTTATGAATTCTTCTGTTAGATTGAAGTGAAGTCAACAGAGTTACGAGATAGCAGCTTTGGCCAGTTGGAAGATTGAAGTCGGTACAGTATCGATTTTATTATTTATCGATTGAAGAAGTTGATTGAGTTTCGGATGAATTTGATTGGATATTGATTATTATCCTTATTATTGATTTCATATTGAAGTACCTTCGAAGCGAATAAGGTAAAAGACTACTTAGACTTGAATGGAACGATTAACTGGAAGTAGACTTGATTCGAGTGTTCCAAGAAATCACATACTTGCATGATTGAATGTTTATTTGAAATCATGATTGAATGTTTATTTGAATTGGTTATTGAATTTATGATTGAATGCATGAGATGACATATGCATTCATATTGAGCAGAATTGATTATTCATTTTGAATTAGACGATCTAGAGATTGTAGTCAAGTGACTTCGTAGGCGATTTACTACTTCGTTGTTTAACTCACTATAATGCTATAGAGTTTAGAGGATTAAAATATGCCTCGTCCACCTCGAGAGGGAAATCGGTGTGATTGTAGGATGTTTTAAGCTCGGGATCCCAAACCGAAGAAAGAAAGAAAGAAGAATTCCATTTGATTATCTGAGTCTGATAATCCAGAAGTTTTAAAGACATGCATATCATTTTAATTCAGTACTTGAATGAATTACTTGAATTGATCTTTATGTGATAAATATTTGGAAGTTCATGAAAGAGTAGGTGCCCAGTGATCCAACTTGTGGCTAAGGGCTTTGATGACTCTTTGTATAAACAATATTTTGTTTAATATAATTTACACTTTTATTAATGGCAATGACTTTATCTTTCTTCATATTGTTATATTGTGATATACTATTGTTGTTTTGATAAAGACCTTGAATATACTATAGTGTATGTAAGATGTGGTAGAACATGGGGATGTCTATCATGAAACACATCTTATAGTCACTGTATATTCTAAACTGTTCCTAGTCGATTGAGTCGTCCGATAATAAGGATAAGGATCGCTCGAGTTTGAGACTAGCATTTGCGATGCAGAGTACCACGGTTCATTGGTAAGGAACATAGAGATGTTTGAAGGATGCAAATGGATATTCATATGATAAATGATCGAACTACACTATCCGGACTTTCCAAGTGGTTATCACTTATCGAGTGGATAAAGTCCGCGGTTTTGGTTGTACACCATTAGTCCTTACTACTTGAAACATCATTGAGACTCTATATGCTAGTACTGTGCTTTGACTCGTTTACCGACTCTATTGGGGTCATCAGGTGTCGGGATTGGGTACAGTTACAACACATATAGGAGTCGATGCTTTGTTGTCAAGGATTCACCACATACTTGCGAGTGTGGATATCCTATGCGATGTGAGGAGATATTAGTGTGACGAATCTCTGGCCAGAGTACATGATGTGATTTAAGAAATGGTTTCTTAGTAGCACATGCGATGTCACTATTTGATCTTCAAGATGTATTGCATAGTTATCGAATCTCGAGCAACTCTCGATATACCAATGGTTGTTGATTCGATCGGGATATATGGATGAAGGGACCGTACTGTACGCTAACCAAAATCTATTGGTTCTTGCAGGCACTATCAGTGATACCTAGGAAATCATGGGGCGATGTTTCTAGGCGCTCATACCATGATTCGATGGGCAAGTCGGAAATTGTTGTTCCGAGTCACAAGGAGTTGTGAGGCCACGGCTAGCTGTATCCCTGAACCATTGAGGGTCACACAGAGTAATGGATTTTTAATCACCGTTGAGATAGTTAAATTTAAAGAGTTAAATTTAATGAACGAAGAAGTTGGACTTCTTAATTATGAGTAGAGGAGTAAGATTTCCTAAAATGACATAGGGATGGACATTTTTGGAAACCACTGAATTCGGATTCAGAAAAATTTATCTTGACTTTTAAAGGTGCAGAAATGGTTTCTGTGCACATTGGTGAAATCGGTTTATCAATCGGAGTCACGATGAATTTTATATTAATTTCTGAACATGCGGGCTTTGCTTGTCGGGCTTGAACTTATGACTAATGGGCCCTAAGCTGTTAGCGGCCTACATTATAAATAAGTTATTGCAGTACAGAAATTAATATAACAGGGTCACAATTTTCGAAAAACCTAGCAGACAATAAAGACAGAAGAAATGTAAATTGGAAGCTCAATGTAATAGGATTGCATTGCATACTGCATATTACCTAGGATTGGACTAAGACTCGTGATTGGCAACCACGGGTCAATTAGAAATGGAATCGATCATCCTATATAATATGTGATATTATAGTTGTATGCATGTTTTAGACAAAATTGTGTGAATCCGAAAAGAATACAAAATTTTTAAAATGATGAGACAAATTTTGAAAATTAAAAATCCCTCATTTTAAATATGATTTAAAATTGATATCAAGATAAATAAAGGAAATTTAAATTTGTTTAAATGTTCCTACCTTCCATCAACGATCAATGTATGAGATGCTACCCGCGGATACGGTCCGGCTCATATTATTGGGGGGGCCCATTCGTCGGAAAGCTGTACATTGGATCGACACATGTTGTAAGTTTGGTGGAACTCCCATGGGATCGGCTCATATTATTGGGGGATCCACATGGCGACCGTCCATCACAACTTAATATTCATGGGTCATCATGACATGTCACAATAAACGGCGTCATATTATTGGGCCCTTATTGGACATGAGGTAAAAACATGGAGGTTGCTTTGGAAGCAATTGGGCTCTACCTTTTGAAAATTATGGTTGGCTGATATTATTCGGGACCATAGATTGTCAATTGGACTCCATGTTCTCACTAAGGAAAATAGTTTCCCGTTTTCACTAGAGGGTAGTGAAATCATTAAAATAGTGGGAGTGAGATTCATAAAATAAATTTCTCCTATTTTATGTCTTAGTAAATTACTTAAACAATCACTGATATTTGTCTGTTTCTTTTCAGTATTTCATAAGATGAATTCGCGTAATCCACTTTTCTCAATCCTCAAACAAAATAAGTTGACTGGCGCAAACTATACGGAATGGTTCCGTAAGTTGAAGATTGTCTTGACTTCGGAGAAGATGCTCTACGTGTTAGAAAAATCTCCTCCGAAGGAAGCACCAGCTGACGTAAGTCCAGAAGAGTTAGCCAAACTTGATACATGGTGGGACCATGATATCAAGGCCAAATGCTATATGCAAGCCTCGATGTCTGATGAACTCCAGAGGCGATTTGAGTACACCGTGAATGCTGCTGACATTCACGTACAACTCAAGGAACTTTTTGGGGCTCAATCGAGGGCTGAAAGGTTCGCTACTGTAAAGGAGCTAATGAAGTGTCACATGCGTGAAGGGACTTCGGTCCGTGATCATGGGGTACGAGTGATTTGGCTCATACAGAAGTTGGTAACCCTTGATTTGGTGTTGGAGCATGAACTCAACGTGGATTTACTACTTCTGTCTCTTCCTTCTTCGTTTGACGGATTTGTGGTGAATTTCAATATGAACAAGATAGAGGCCTCCCTTGAAGAGATGGTCAATATGCTTGTGACATATGAATCCACATTAAAGAAGGATAAACCGGTTTTCTTGGTGGGCTCCTCTTCCTCTGCTAAGAAATGGCCAAGTACAAAGGGTAAGAAACATTCTGCCCCACCCAAGAAAATCGAACCCGAGAAGAAGTACAAGACAAAGGCTTCAAACATGGAAAAATCCAAGGATGTTTGCCATTACTGCAAGAAGCCCGGTCATTGGAAGCGTAACTGCAAGGAATATCTAGAGCAGTTGCGAACTGCGAAGGGTATGTTCTATATTGAAATAAATGTTTCACTTAATACTACTTCATGGGTATTGGATACCGGATGTGGATCTCACATTTGCAATGATTTGCAGGTGATGACAAGAAGTCGCAGGCTTAGAATGGGTGAGACCCAGCTGAGGCTCGGAAATGGTTCCAGAGTTGAAGCTAAAGTCGTAGGAGATGTTTATATAATTTTGCAAAACGGTTTTAAGTTACTTTTGAGAGATGTTTTATTTGTTCCGGATTTAATTAAAAACATTATTTCTGTTTCTATGCTTGATAGAGATGGTTATTCTTGCAATTTTGTGAATGGGATTTGCAATATTTACAAGAATGAATGTTTGATTGGAAATGGACAACTTGGAAACGATCTATATAACTTAAAACTAAAAGACGTTCCAATAAATTATGTTGATAAACCGGCAACAACAAACAAAAGGAAAATCGATAGTCAAAACCCGGCAAACCTTTGGCATGCTAGGCTAGGTCATATTTTCTCAAGGAGGATGAACAAGCTAGTGGGAGAGGGCATGTTTGATATGTCTGATATTAAATCTCTACCTACTTGTGAATCCTGCCTGAAAGGAAAAATGACTAAATCTCCTTTTAAGGGGAAACCTGAGCGTAGTCAAAATCTGTTGGATTTGATCCATACAGATGTTTGTGGTCCATTTAGAGTTGGTACTCAATATGGCCACACCTACTTCATTACCTTTACTGATGATTATTCTAGGTATGGGTATTTATATTTAATGAAATATAAGTCTGAAGCATTTGAAAAGTTCAAAGAATTCAAGGCTGAAGTAGAAAACAAGCTAGGTAAAAGTATTAAAGCACTTCGATCGGATCGAGGTGGAGAATACTTAAGTACCGAGTTTTTGGACTATCTGAAAGAGAATGGGATTCTCTCTCAGTGAAATCCTCCTATGACACCACAGATGAATGGTGTATCGAAGCGTCGTAATCGAACTTTGTTGGACATGGTTCGATCCATGATAAGCTTCACTGAGCTTCCACCTTCGTTTTGGGGCTATGCGCTTGAAACGGCGGTATTGTTGTTGAACAACGTCCACACCAAAGCAGTGGACAAAACACCATACGAGTTATGGAATGGCAAAGCTCCTAAGTATTCGTACTTGAGGATTTGGGGATTTCCTGCTTACGTGAAGCGGACAGTGGGAGATAAGTTGGATAGTCGATCCAGCTTATGTTATTTTGTAGGGTATCCGAAGAATTCAATCGGATATTATTTCTATTATCCTGCTGAAACAAAGGTGTTTGTTTCAAGGAATGCCACCTTCTTGGAGAAGGAGTTCTTATTGGATAAGAAAGGCGAGATGATGGAACTCGAAGAAATTCGAGAAGAACCCGAAATACAAAATAACGATCCTACACCTCAGGAACCATTGATAGACACGCCTGTACCTAGAAGATCCGAGAGGACTTCTAGACCTCCTATTCGATATGGTCTTCTTCTTGAAGGGGATCAAGATGAACCCGATGTTGGATGTGATCCAAGGAACTTCAAGGAAGCAATTCCTGATGCGGATTCAAATTTATGGCTTGAAGCTATGCAGTCGGAAATAGATTCGATGCATACAAACCAAGTTTGGTCTTTAGTAGATCTTCCCGATGGAATTGTTCCAATAGGGTGTAAATGGATCTACAAGAGAAAGCTTGGGCCTGATGGTAAGGTATTGACCTACAAGGCGCGATTGGTGGCGAAAGGTTATACTCAAAGACAAGGAGTTGACTATGATGAAACCTTTTCACCAGTTGCAATGTTCAAGTCCATAAGAATCCTTATTGCCATAGCTGCTTGGTATGACTATGAGATATGGCAAATGGATGTGAAGACTGCTTTTATTAATGGAGACATTAAGGAAGAAATTTATATGAAGCAGCCTGAGGGGTACACATCCATGGGAAGCGAGCATAAGGTATGCAAGCTTCAGAGATCAATTTATGGTCTAAAACAAGCATCAAGAAGTTGGAACCAGAAATTTGATGAAACAATAAAGGATTTTGGTTTCATCAAGAACCCGGAGGAACCATGCGTGTACAAGAAAGTAGTTAAGGATGCTGTGACATTCTTAGTACTTTATGTTGATGACATCCTACTCATTGGGAATGATGTAGGGATGTTGTAGTCAACAAAGATATGGTTATCAGGTAGATTCTCGATGAAGGATTTGGGTGAGGCATCCTATATTCTAGGGATACAGATCTATAGAGATAGATCTAAGAGAATGATAGGACTCACTCAATCAACCTACATCGACACCATATTGAAACGGTTTTCAATGGATGGGTCCAAGAGAGGACATCTACCCATGTGTCATGGAGTTTCTCTATCCAAATCTATGTGTCCCAAGACTGATGAAGAGATAGAGAAAATGACACATGTACCATATGCGTCAGCTATAGGTAGTATCATGTATGGGATGATATCTACCAGACCGGATGTAGCATTTGCTCTGAGTGTCACGAGCAGATATCAAGCTAATCCCGGTCAAATGCATTGGAAAGCCGTGAAGGACATTCTTAAGTACTTACGAAGGACTAAGAATATGTTCATGGTATATGGAGGAATAGAACTAAAATTTGAAGGCTATACCGACTCTAGCTTCCAAAGTGACGTGGATGACTCAAAGTCAACCTCTGGATTTGTGTTCATGCTCAATGGTGGTGCTGTCTCTTGGAAGAGTTCCAAGAAGGACACCACAGCGGATTCCACCACTGAAGCAGAATACATTGCAGCATCAGCTGCTGCTAAAGAGGCCGTTTGGATGAGGAATTTTGTCCAAGAGTTGGGCGTCATTCCTGAAGTTGTTGGTCCAGTCCCGGTGTACTGTGACAACACGGGTGCCGTTGCTCAGGCAAAGGAACCAAGGTCTCATCAAAGATCAAAACACATACTGAGGAAATACCACATCATCCGGGAGATTGTGGAAAGAGGAGACATCACTATCGAAGAGTGGCCTCTGCATACAATATCGTTGATCCACTTACTAAGCCCTTGCCAGGACCATTATTTGACAAACATCGCGAAGCAATGGGTCTACGTAGTATGACTAGTTGGCTATAGGGCAAGTGGAAGATTGAAAGAGTAGGTGCCCAGTGAGCCAACTTGTGGCTAAGGGCTTTGATGACTCTTTGTATAAACAATATTTTGTTTAATATAATTTACACTTTTATTAATGGCAATGACTTTATCTTTCTTCATATTGTTATATTGTGATATACTATTGTTGTTTTGATAAAGACCTTGAATATACTATAGTGTATGTAAGATGTGGTAGAACATGGGGATGTCTATCATGAAACACATCTTATAGTCACTGTATATTCTAAACTGTTCCTAGTCGATTGAGCCGTTCGATAATAAGGATAAGGATCGCTCGAGTTTGAGACTAGCATTTGCGATGCAGAGTACCACGTTTCATTGGTAAGGAACATAGAGATGTTTGAAGCATGCAAATGGATATTCATATGATGAATGATCGAACTACCCTATCCGGACTTTCCAAGTGGTTATCCCTTATCGAGTGGATAAAGTCCGCGATTTTGGTTGTACACCATTAGTCCTTACTACTTGAAACATCATTGAGACTCTATATGCTAGTACTGTGCTTTGACTCGTTTACCGACTCTATTGGGGTCATCAGGTGTCGGGATTGGGTACAGTTACAACACATATAGGAGTCGATGCTTTGTTTTCAAGGATTCACCACATACTTGCGAGTGTGGATATCCTATGCGATCTGAGGAGATATTAGTGTGACGAATCTCTGGCCAGAGTACATGATGTGATTTAAGAAATGGTTTCTTAGTAGCACATGCGATGTCACTATTTGATCTTCAAGATGTATTGCATAGTTATCGAATCTCGAGCGACTCTCGATATACCAATGGTTGTTGATTCGATCGGGATATATGGATGAAGGGACCGTACTGTACGCTAACCAAAATCTATTGGTTCTTGCAGGCACTATCAGTGATACCTAGGGAATCATGGGGCGATGTTGCTAGGCGCTCATACTATGATTCGATGGGCAAGTCGGAAATTGTTGTTTCGAGTCACAAGGAGTTGTGAGCCCACGGCTAGCTGTATCCCTGAACCATTGAGGGTCACACAGAGTAATGGATTTTTAATCCCCGTTGAGATAGTTAAATTTAAAGAGTTAAATTTAATGAACGAAGAAGTTGGACTTCTTAATTATGAGTAGAGGAGTAAGATTTCCTAAAATGACATAGGGATGGACATTTTTGGAAACCACTGAATTCGGATTTATAAAAATTTATCTTTACTTTAAAAGGTGCAGAAATGGTTTCTGTGCAAATTGGTGAAATCGGTTTATCAATCGGAGTCACGATGAATTTTATATTAATTTCTGAACATGCGGGCTTTGCTTGTCGGGCTTGAACTTATGACTAATGGGCCCTAAGCTGTTAGCGGCCTACATTATAAATAAGTTATTGCAGTACAGAAATTAATATAACAGGGTCACAATTTTCGAAAAACCTAGCCTTTTTCTCTCAATAGTGGCCGCCCCACCCTCCCTCTCTACTCGGGAAAATCCAGCCTGTGATTTTGAATTACAGTCTGGTTTAACGGATCAAATTCGTTAATCTCTTTGAAGAAACTTCTGATAGATTTTCTAGTGCAATCTATCAGAGGGATTAAATATCCGTTCGTGGACCTGATTGAAGAACAGTTCGTCCATCAGTTCCAGGGATATACAACAAGAGCAGAGAAATCTGTTGGTGTCCAAACTCTCGATTCGAGATTGAAGGTAAAAATTATAATTGTTATTTAATTTTTACACACACACAATTTAATCGTAAGGTTGATACCCATTATGGAATTGTTCCATATAAAAATTTTAAACTTCCGCTGCACCGGGTATCAATTCTAATTGATCTGAACGCCGCGTTATCCAACAGTTCATACATGTATTGACGTGATTTATATTTGAAGTTGATATATAAGAAGGATTTGTTGTATATCATGATTGATATGTTTGATTGATACTGCATGATAGTCTCTTTTACTGGGAATATCAATTCTCACCGGATTATCCGGCTGTTGTCTTTGTTTGTATGTGTACTTGGCAACATGTGGGGCAGGACGGAGTCAGAGGCAACATGACTAGGTGGTTGAGATGATAGAAGTGAGGCTTTGATGTTTAGGAGTTGTTTACGTTTTCGAACTCCTTTTAGTATATTGTCTAAGTTCTAACTAGAATGAAAGCCTGCTTGATATATTTTGAAGAATTGTATGAACTTAGATTTGAATACTTATATATCATGTTGAACGGAATTTATCTTATTGTTGAATCGATTGAGTTGAGATTGGTTGAAAGAAATAAATTAACCAGATTATTTTTCTCGTGCAGAGTGTCTCGCTCGATCGACGGAATCTTACCGATCCAGCGAGCACCCCACCCCTGTACAGAGGCAGAAGGTTGAATTTTGTTGGCCGCTCGATCGGTAAGACTTCACCGATCGAGCGGGCGTCCCGATTTTTCTGGGCAGTGGCTTGTTAGATTATGGCTACTCGATCGGTAAGAAATAACCGATCGAGCGGGCACTGTTCACTTTTTTTAAAAAAAAAATTAAATTTATTTTTTTTCCATTTTTATTCTTACTTTGATTTTAGTATGGATTATTACTAATTAGATGATTAGAATCTAGGCCTCACATTAAGTGGTATCAGAGAGATAAGATTCTTGGACTGAATTTAGAAGAGAGCGGGGTAGATTGAGTCCGCTTGAATTTAATTCCTCGCATGTGATTGATTAATTATATGATTGAAGAATATGCGAGCATGCTTTATGATTGAGAATTATTTGAATTACTTGAAAATGTGATTTAAATTTTAAAGCATGAATTAATTGTGATACGAACTGTTTCGGGTTACTGGTTGCATTAATACTCTTGAGATCGATTGAGTATGTTGAGTTGAGTTTGTTGGACACCAGATAGATGTATTTGAGATGTTGTGTCCTAATCCTCTTGAATCAGATTTTCTACTTGGCAAGTTTTGAACAGGATTCAACTAGTAGCAAACCCGATTGTACAGAATTGTTCTGTGACTGGACTAATGGATTTCACTCCGACACTGATGGAAGAATTACTGATGAGATTTCAGTCAATTAAACCTACAACTCTGAGGAGTTCTGAGAAAGAGTTTGGGTGTTAAAGCTGATTAGAAGAGATAGATCAGTTGTTTGATTATTTAGACTACACCGACGAACGACGAATTCAGTTAGTTGTTTACCAACTGCAGGTATTGCGAAAGTTGGTGGATATTGAAGAAGAAAGCCTTAGAGAAACAAGGTTTGTTCGTTTCGTAGAGTTTGTTAAATCCGAGTTTCTGCGACAGACTATAGTACTTGCTTTTACCAATGATTTCACATACTCTAACTGCTCCTAACGATGATGAAGCAGGTAACTATTCGATTCTAGTCTTTCGACTCTTTTGCTGTTAGATATTGATGCAACTTTTCTTCTTGTGGAGAAGTTAGATTGATGCTTCCTCTACTATTGACTATCTGAATTAGTTGTGGTGAATTTAGTTCGAAATTTTGAATTCTGTTTCGATGGGAGTTGATTGTACTGAACAGTACTATATTTCGGTTATCAGTTTTTGATTATATTATCGATGTAGTATATTAACCGAGTACAGGGCAACCGAGATTGATTTCAGATTGTTTCCAGATTCGGATCCGAGATGTTAGACAAGTGGATTTTTCCTCCGGTAAGAATTCCTGAGTTAATAATTCCTTTCTTATTGTTTTTTTATTACCGTTGGTTACAGAAAGGTGCGGCGGATTGTTTGATGTATGTAGGTGATGTCTTCAATCAGCCCGTGT
Organism: Henckelia pumila; assembly: GCF_033568475.1. NCBI lineage: Eukaryota > Viridiplantae > Streptophyta > Magnoliopsida > Lamiales > Gesneriaceae > Henckelia > Henckelia pumila. The sequence goes on from NC_133123.1 coordinate 230,510,266, forward strand.
TGGTTGATTTAACAGAGTTGTTGAGTTTGCTGATGTCGTTCTAGTTCAAATTCCAGATTTGACTTCGAGTCGAGAGGATGAGTTCAACATTAATTTTAGATCAGACATCATCGACTGATAATCTGAAGGAAAGAGGTTTCAGAGATCGAATTCGGAATGAGGGACGACCGATTTGAATTTTTATCTTACAGATTGAATTGGAATTACATCTGCAACGTTTACGAGTCCTTGAACCGAATCTTCCAGAGAGTTGTAGATAAGTTCTTGAGTATTCTTATCGATGAATCTCTTATCCTTCGAAGAGCCGTATTGATATTTTAGATTCTTTAAGAATTGTTCGCAGATTTGCATGTCGATCAATTATGCTATTCTTTTGACGTCTGAATCTTTTTGAGACCGAGTTGTCTTTTACTCGATCTTTTCTCTAAGAAGATGGAATTTTATTGAACACCTCAAGACTGGAACTGTTGTGAATTGATCTGGATCGACGTCCTTATCTGAATTTGAAGATTTTTGGATTTAGCGAATTCTATCGCGAATACTTTAAATAATTCTTATTGTTGAGAAGACGATTACTCAGCAGATTATGTTCTTCTGTTTAGTTTGTATCTTTGAGACCATTTCTTATTGAGTTCGATGAGAGATTGAACAGCACCTCAGTATTATTGACCTTTCGGTGCTTTGCACTCCTTCTTATTGAGAATTGAGACTTATTATGTTTAGAAGAACTCCTTGTTTTATTGAGCATCGAATAAGTTGAAGATGCTCGAGATGCAATGTTAGTTTCCGATTTGAGCCTCTCAGAGATCTTATTGCTCGAGAGATTTAGCATCATTTTATTTGCTTGGAAGATTTCAGTAATCTGTTCTGATCTAGGAAGATAGAAGTTTTGATTGTCACAGCCCGAACTGATTTTGTATTGGGAGAGAGAGTTATAGAGGACGATTTATCTGAATGCGAATTTTATTGTTGTCCGGAGAACTGATGGTAACAGCTAAGATCTTAAGCTGTATGATCTGATCTTATTTTATCTACTTCAGTTGTCTTCTTGGACAGATGATTGTTGCACTTATGATAGAGTCTAGAACAGATGGAACGTTTATCTTGACTCCTTCATTCGTCTTCGGACCAGAGTTGATTGAGAACTCTTTGGGATCTGATTCGACCTTTCAGAATCTGATGAAGATAGATCTGATCTGAGTATAATCTAAGATGCAGAATTTTTATTGATGCCTTATTAGCGAATAACTTTTGTGGTGCCAGATGTTTCGGTTTGAGACAGAGTATAAGGAGATTGGCTCTTTGAAGTTTATTTAGAGTTCTTCCAGATGATCGGAAGATGTTTGATGAATTGAGGAATCAGATCGAATAGAGGATGAGGAAGCATGAAGTTCGAAGTATGGATTCTGATGTCTTGAACTGTCAGCAGTCAGAGAGAAAACAATCCAAATTTTTGTTGTACAGTCTATTTTGATTCGGAATGGAATTGGGATCACAATTCGATGATTTTTTAGCAAGGATACTTTGTGAGTCCGAGATGAGATATTATCTGAATATCGTTGATTGAGTAATGGAATCTTTCATTAAGAATTCTCGATTCTAAGAATTATTTATTTATTCTGTTGAATGACTGTTGTTACAGAATAGTATGAACGAACTCTCAAAACTTTACAGTTGATGTATTGAATTGTAACATGTACTGATTGATGTGCCATTGGTTATTGAACGACTGAAGTTGTTCGGATTGAACTTCTAGATTGGTCCCGATTGTCAGAACGAGTTCGACACTGATTGGGGATCCGAATTTTATCTTCAGGGAGTTCGTGAAGAGAACTTTCTCAGAATCGTTTGCGAAATGAAGTAAGGCCGTTTTAAACTTTGAACAGGCCATTTGATTTGAATAATAATCCTGTATTGATGAATAATTTTCTGTTGACCGAATCTCTCAGAAGTATTAGTTGAAATTAGGAATTCTTATTGATGAATTTCTTGCTTTCGGGCTTTGAGAATTGTACTGATCGTACAGAGTTTTCGAAAATCTTTTCAGAATTGTACGCCGATCAGTTGTATACTAATCTCGATGTTTGAAATTTTGAGCGGACCGAATGAATTTCTTTGATCTTATTATCTGATGATGGAATTTCTGATTATCTGTTCTCTTGTATTCTGATTTTCAGTGCTGATGATCTTTCAGTGCTCGGATTCCTTCTTATTGAGATTTTGGAATTATTCTTATTTCAATCGGCAGCCAGTTTTGATTGATTGATGAAATCCGCTACAGTTTTCTGTACAGAATGAATTTGATGAAGAACAGAGAATTGATATCTTGTGAGGCCTCGATTCTAATCATCTAATCTCAGAATAAACAATAATTACGCATACAAGATCTAAGATTAAAAGCAAAGTTTTTTTTTTACACAGGGTAACGCGCGGGCGCGCCACCCGAGGCGTGGGCGCGCATACAGCCCTGCTCGGGCCTCCAAGAAAGGGAGCAGAACGCGCGGGCGCTCCTCACCAGGCGCGGGCGCGCATGGCCTGCTGTTTTAGCTCAAAATAAGGCTCCAAAAGTGCAATCCAACACCCGGAAAGGCTCCGACATGATCCAACTAACACTTTTTCAACAACGAAGTATTCAATTACAAGAAAGAGTAGAACATGCATCAATTCTAAGTTTCAAAATCCAAAATACAAATCGAGTTCGAATACAAAACATATCAAGTTCGAGTTCTAACATGCTCCAATCTTAAACTAGATAAACATGCTAATTCGACTTCTAAACCGAGTCTCACTTCTACTACTTGCCCTCGAAGCTAACCATGCCTCTTCTGACTTGTTCCTGCCCCACCTGTTGCCAAGTACACATACAAAACAAAGCAACAGCCGGATAACCGGTGAGAACGACATTCCCAGTAAAAGCAACATAACAAGTAATACAAGTAACAAACATGCTTTCAATACAATAACGAAATCAATAACATCGTAATGAATGCATGACTTTAAACAGGGATATTAAATCTGATAACGAGGGATTGCAGCTGTGCCTTTGGGATCCCGAGGGTAAGATCATATAACAACTCACCGACTCTCCCAATCGAGGTGGTGCCACGTATCTCACTCCTCTAGACTTTGAGCAACTATAATGAGTATGCTAGCACCAGACGAAACGAATACAACCTGGGCCACTCAATCATAGTTCCCAAACGTATAAACAAAAAGGGCGGTTCTGCCCGCTGAAAACAAGATTGGCTCAAGATGAATGCATAACAGAAACATAAAACATAAGCCAAAACAATCAAACAAAACACATGTTCCTCATACTAGAACAAGTGTAGATGCAAGTACGTGATTTCAAAAGGGAAAACTCAAGAACCACAGTCTCGAGTATGCTATCCCGCTGCGATGACTGCTTTTACCTTTCAATGCAGTAGCTCCAACTCTGGATAAGCTACAAAAGAGATTGTATAAACAACTACACAATCTAACAACAACAAGGCAACGGTTCAAGGAAAACTCTTTATACCGTTCTTCGTCCAACTCTCGACGAACAATGCTGCTAACACAGGGCTCGACAAACTCCAACGAATCTGTAAGAATTCAAGAGTTGATCAACAACCATGATCACTCACACGCCAAGACTTCAATCAATACAAAAACGATTCGAAATCCCAAAACTCAAACCGACGGAATAACGACTATAAACTGAACAAACCGGAAATGCAGACAGCAGTTCAATACCGATATCAACTCATATCAATGCCCAAAACAACAATAACAAAGCAAACCCATCAATCTAAAAATCCACATTTTCGAAAATGGTTTCCAAAAATCATAACAAATCCGAACGTCGCTCTAATTCAAAACCGACAGATAATAAACGATCAGAACTCTGTCTAGAACAACATACTCGAATCTCGAACGATTCTAACAACATCCAAAAACTAGAATGTATCCGATCGTAGAAGAACTTACAATATAACAGAGCTCTCACTGCAGTGATCGATAATCTGCCTTCAGAAATAAATTCCAACGGCCGGATCGAGCTCGGGATGAAATCTGGAAGCTTGAAGAATCGATTTCTTCAACAATGGAGGAGGGAGGCGTGAAGAGGAAGGTGATGGAGAAGAGAATGGGTCTAAAAGCCTTATAAATATCTATAAAAACCGAAATTTGCGTTTTAGTCCCTGAAAAATCCAATTTTTGCAAAAAGGACCCTGATCAAAATCAAACCGGCTCAAGAACTCTGTAATCTCTGATTAACTCAAATAAATTCAATTAAGATAAAAACGGGGCGTTACAATTCTCCCCCACTAAGAAGAGATTTCGTCCTTGAATCCACAAGAACCATAACTCATAAGATAGAATAAAGAACTAAAGACATAAGAAGAACTCACGTCATCCGAATAACTCCGGAAATCGCTGTCTCATGTCAGATTCTGTCTCCCAAGTCGCTTCCTCGACGCCGTGACGGCTCCACTGCACTTTCACCAGTGAAATCAACTTGGTTCTGAGTTGCTTTTCTTTCCGATCAAGGATCTGAATCGGTCGCTCAAAATAGCTCAGGGTCTCGTCTAACTCGGCTTCGTCAGGCTGAAGGATATGAGAAATATCTGGTTGATACTTTCGCAGCATAGAGACGTGAAAAACGTCGTGAATACCAGATAAAGATGGAGGAAGTGCAAGTCTGTAGGCAAGATCGCCTATTTTCTCGAGAATTTCGTACGGACCGATGAATCTCGGAGATAACTTTCCTCTCTTACCGAATCTGACGGTGCCTCTGAACGGAGAAATCTTAAGGAATACACGGTCTCCCTGCTCAAAACTCAGAGGTCGACGTCTGACATTCGCATATTCGCCTGTCTATCTTGAGCTGACTTCATTTTGGTCTGAATGATCTTAACCTGCTCTGACATATCTCTAAGCATCTTCGGTCCCAAATCTGGTGACTCGGACAATTCATCCCAAAACAACGGAGATCGGCACTTTCTACCATACAAAGCCTCAAAAGGCGCCATACCGATACTCGCTTGGAAGCTGTTGTTGTAAGAAAACTCGACAAGAGGCAAAGAATCCTGCCAACTAGTGCCAAAGTCTAGCACTACCACTCGCAGCATATCCTCCAACGTCTGGATAGTCCGCTCTGACTGTCCATCTGTCTGAGGATGATAAGCTGTACTTAGATGCAATTGAGTACCAAGTGCCCCCTGAAGACTGTGCCAGAATTGAGAAGTGAATCTAGGATCTCTGTCTGAAACGATCGACTTCGGCACACCATGCAATCTCACAACATTGCTAACATACAACGCAGCCATCTGATCATGACGATACGTCATCCTATACGGAATAAAACACGTAGACTTCGTCAATCGGTCGATCACTACCCAAATAGCATCGCATCCTCGAACGGATCGTGGTAGCTTCGTGACAAAATCCATAGAAATGTGATCCCATTTCCATTCAGGAACAGATAGGCTGTGCAAAAGACCACCTAGTCGCTTCCGCTCTGCTTTCACTTGCTGACAATTCAAACACCGAGATACAAATCTCGCAACATCGTCCTTCATTCTCTTCCACCAGAACTGACTCTTCAGATCGTTGTACATCTTACGACCTCCAAGATGAATGCTAAACCGACTGCAATGAGCCTCTCGGAGAATACGCTGTCTCAACTCCGAAATATCAGCCACAACAATACGATTATTCACGAACAAAACATCATCTCTAACCTGGAATTCAGACTGATGGACCGATCTGACTTTCTCTACTGAAATCTGGATGCTCGGCTCATACTTTTGTGCTTCTCTGATTGCAACAAACAACTCTGGCTCGGCTTGAATAGCAAGCACTCTGATAGTCTCCCTATCTGTTTCAAACTCTAAACCAGAAGTGCAACAATCATCGATCAACTGGGAAACACCCATAGTAGAAAGAGATAAAGAACAAAGCTTTCGGCTCAAGGCATCTGCAACTGCATTAGACTTCCCCGGATAGTACTTGATTTCACAATCAAAATCCTTCAACAGATCTAACCATCTCCTCTGTCTCATATTCAGCTCTGCTTGAGAAAACAAGTACTTAAGACTCTTATGGTCAGAAAAGATCTCGAAAGACTCACCATAAAGATAGTGACGCCAGATCTTCAGAGCAAAGACGATCGCAGCTAGTTCAAGATCATGGACCGGATAACGAGTCTCATGCGGTTTCAGCTGCCTTGATGCATACGCCACCACATGCTTATGCTGCATAAGAACACAACCCAAGCCTTGGTTAGAAGCATCACAATAGACTGTGAACCCTCCAGTACCCTTCGGAATAGAAAGAATTGGAGCACTGGTCAGTCTCCTCTTTAGATCAACAAAGCTAGCCTCACAATCTGGAGTCCAGAAAAAAGGCGCATTCTTCTGAGTCAGCTGGGTAATAGGCTTGGCAATAGACGAGAAACCCTCGATGAAACGACGGTAATAACCAGCTAAACCCATGAAGCTTCGGATCTCAGGTACTGATGTCGATCTAGGCCAATTCATAACCGCTTCGATTTTGCTGGGATCGACAGAAATCCCATCTTCAGAAATAATATGACCGAGAAAGACAACTAGATCTAACCAGAATTCGCATTTCGATAGCTTGGCAAACAACTGCTCAACTCGCAAAATCTGCAAGACGATTCTCAAGTGCTCTACATGGTCAGTACGGTTCTTCGAGTAGATAAGAATATCATAGATGAAAATAATGACGAACTCATCAAAATAACGCTGAAAGATACGGTTCATCAAACCCATAAAAACAGCTGGAGCGTTAGTCAAACCGAACGGCATGACTATAAACTCAAAGTGACCATACCTCGTTCTGAATGTGGTCTTAGGAACATCTTCCTCTCGCAGTCTCAGCTTATGGTAGCCTGACCTCAGATCAATCTTAGAGTAGACAGAAGAACCCTGCAGTTGATCAAACAAGTCATCTATTCGGGGTAAAGGATATCTGTTCTTAACTGTAGCCTGATTCAATTGGCGTTAGTCAATACAGAGCCGCATAGAACCATCCTTCTTCCGAACGAATAGAACAGGAGCACCCCAAGGCGATACACTAGGTCTGATGTATCCCTTGGCAATCAAATCCTCAAGCTGCTCCTTCAACTTTCTCAATTCAACAAGTGCCATATGATAAGGAGCTTTTGAAATAGGTTGAGTACCTGGCACTAAGTCAATGCTGAATTCGACTTCTCGAATGGGTGGCAATCCAGGAACATCTTCCGGAAACACATCAGAAAAATCTCTAACCACTGGTAAGTCAACCAAAGCTGGGCTAGATTTCAGTACATCAACCGCATAAACCAAAAATCCTTCTGCACCTCTCTGTAACAAACGAGTCATAGATAACACTGAAATCAAAGGAATTCTAGATCGAGAACCCTTACCAAAGAATTTCCACTCGTCTGCCATTTCAGGTCTGAACCTGACAACCTTCAGAAAACAATCAACTGTCGCCCTGTACTTGGTTAAAGCATCTATCCCGACAATACAATCAAAATCTGACAGTCCAAGTACAATACAGCCGAATTCTAACAAATTTCCCTCAAAACAAAGTTCACAGTTCCTGACTAGTCGGACAGAAACAATTCCTCCACCCAAAGGTGAAGTAACAGCTACTACAGTAGGCAACAATTCAGTTGGCAAAGCATGCAATAACACATATTTCTCAGAGATAAAGGAATGGGAAGCACCTGTATCTATCAAGACATGAGCAGAATGACCGAAAATCGAACATTTACCTGCTATGACATCGTCAGGTGCTGCCTGAGCCTGATCCTCTGTCAATGCAAAGACTCATGCTTGCTGTCTCGAAGGCTAATTTGCACTAGAGCTACCTTCCTGTCTGTTCTGCTGTTGCTGGGGTTGGAAAGAGTGCACTGCATATGACTGCCTCTCCGGCTGAGCTGCAGGTCTAGACAAACTCCCACTCTGAGCTCTATCTCTATTACGTTGAGGGCACACTTTAGAGAAGTGTCCCGGTTGCTGACATGTGTTACAATTGCCGAAAACTCCCACACACTGATCCGGTGAGTGTCTTCCTCCACACTTGCTGCAATACAAGGATGATGACCCAGAACTCGGTCCTGAACCGAATTACTTCGAACCACTGGAACTGGACGAACTGTTCCCCTGTCTCTTGAACTGTTTACCTCTTGCCTTGTACTGATCCTTTCTGTTTCCCCCACTGTTTCCACCTTCATACCTCTACTGCTGGTTCTGATGTTGAGGTGGCTGATTCTGGTACTGAGATGGTTGGTTCTGATACTGCCTCTGCTGCTGAGGTGCCCCCTGATTACCTCTTTGCCTCCACAAGCCTGCTTCTGCTCCCTTTGCGTAATTCATGGCATCCGCAAAGTTGCTAGGCCTGTGGGTGTTAACCAACGTGAAGACATCAAGGTTCAACCCATTGATGAACTGATCTGCCTTAGCTTCTTCATCTCCGGCAATTAGCGGTGCAAAATGCAACAGACTATCGAACTTAGCCACGTACTCTTCAATTTTCAGATTCCCTTGCCTCAGATTTGCAAACTCTGCTCCCTTATCCTTACGATACGAGATAGGGAAAAACCGCCTATAAAACTCAGATTTAAAAAGAGTCCAAGTAACCTCTGTACCTCTACTCTCAATTTCTTTCTTTGTCATGATCCACCAGCTCTTAGCACCACCACGCAGCTGATGAATTACTAACCTGATTCGGCGGTCATCTGTGTAGTCAATGGAATCAAACAACTGATCCATATCATCCAACCAACTCTCACAGTCAACTGGATTTTTTGAACCCATCAACAATGGCGGATTGAACGACTGAAACCTCTTCAGCAAGGTTTCCATAGGAGTCGCTGAAGCATCCAACTGATCAACCTCAGTGCTAGCTTGCTCAGTCGCAGGGATAACTGGTGGTGTGTTTCTGTTTATCACTCGAAGAGGACCCATCTGATAATCAAAGGTTAGCACACGAGATATCTCAATTGCTACCGTCAGTACCCTTACAACCGCTTGGAATACCGAATACCAGTTGAGAACAGAAATAGTTATATCTCAAGTAGATCATGCTTTATTAATTTAAATCACACAACCATGTAATTCAAATAATGCTCAAACAATAAAGCATGCTCGCATGGAATTAAGTACACAATTAAATAATTCAAACACATGCGAGGAGTCATTGCACACAGACTCAATCTACCCCGCTCACTCTAGTTCGACCAAGAATCTTAATGGCTTTGATACCACTTAATGTGAGGCCTCGATTCTAATCATCTAATCTCAGAATAAACAATACTTACGCATACAAGATCTAAGATTAAAAGCAAAGTTGTTTTTTTTTTACACAGGGTAACGTGCGGGCACGCCACCCGAGGTGCGGGCGCGCATACAGCCCTGCCCGGGCCTCCGAGAAAGGGAGCAGAACGCGCGGGCGCTCCTCACCAGGCGCGGGCGCGCATGGCCTACCGTTTTAGCTCAAAATAAGGCTCCAAAAGTGCAATCCAACACCCGGAAAGGCTCCAACATGATCCAACTAACACTTTTTCAACAACGAAGTATTCAATTACAAGAACGAGTAGAACATGCATCAATTCTAAGTTTCAAAATCCAAAATATAAATTGAGTTCGAATACAAAACATATCAAGTTCGAGTTCTAACATGCTCCAATCTTAAACTAGATAAACATGCTAATTCGACTTCTAAACCGAGTCTCACTTCTACTACTTGCCCTCGAAGCTAACCATGCCTCTTCTGACTTGTTCCTGCCCCACCTGTTGCCAAGTATACATACAAAACAAAGAAACAGCCGGATAACCGGTGAGAACGACATTCCCAGTAAAAGCAACATAACAAGTAATACAAGTAACAAACATGCTTTCAATACAATAACGAAATCAATAACATCGTAATGAATGCATGTCTTTAAACAGGGATATTAAATCTGATAACGAGGGATTGCAGCTGTGCCTTTGGGATCCCGAGGGTAAGATCACGTAACAACTCACCGACTCTCCCAATCGAGGTGGTGCCACGTATCTCACTCCTCTATACTTTGAGCAACTATAATGAGTATGCTATCACCAGACAAAACGACTACAACCTGGGCCACTCAATCATAGTTCCTAAACGTCTAAACAAAAAGGGCGGTTCTGCCCGCTGAAAACAAGATTGGCTCAAGATGAATGCATAACAAAAACATAAAACATAAGCCAAAACAATCAAACAAAACACAAGTTCCTCATGCTAGAACAAGTGTAGATGCAAGTACGTGATTTCAAAAGGGAAAACTCAAGAACCACAGTCCCGAGTATGCTATCCCGCTGCGATGACTGCTTTTACCTTTCAATGCAGTAGCTCCAACTCTCGATAAGCTACAAAAGAGATTGTATAAACAACTACACAATCTAACAACAACAAGGCAACGGTTCAAGGAAAACTCTTTATACCGTTCTTCGTCCAACTCTCGACGAACAATGCTGCTAACACAGGGCTCGACAAACTCCAACGAATCTGTAAGAATCCAAGAGTTGATCAACAACCACGATCACTCACACGCCAAGACTTCAATCAATACAAAAACGATTCGAAAACCCAAAACTCAAACCGACGGCATAACGGCTATAAACTGAACAAACCAGAAATGCAGACAGCAGTTCAATACCGATATCAACTCATATCAATGCCCAAAACAAAAATAACAAAGCAAACCCATCAATCTAAAAATCCACATTTTCGAAAATGGTTTCCAAAAATCATAACAAATCCGAACGTCGCTCTAATTCAAAACCGACAGATAATAAACGATCAGAACTCTGTCTAGAACAACATACTCGAATCTCGAACGATTCTAACAACATCCAAAAACTAGAATGTATCCGATCGTAGAAGAACTTACAATATAACAGAGCTCTCACTGCAGTGATCGATAATCTGCCTTCAGAAATAAATTCCAATGGCCGGATCGAGCTCGGGATGAAATCTGGAAGCTTGAAGAATCGATTTCTTCAAAAATGGAGGAGGGAGGTGTGAAGAGGAAGGTGATGGAGAAGAGAATGGGTCCAAAAGCCTTATAAATATCTATAAAAACCGATAATTGCGTTTTAGTCCCTAAAAAATCCAATTTTTGCAAAAAGGACCCTGATCAAAATCAAACCGGCTCGAGAACTCTGTAATCTCTGATTAACTCAAATAAATTCAATTAATATAAAAACGGGGCGTTACATATCTTTTCAGAGGTTGTCAGATGTCTTAAATTGCCGAAGTCTGTCGGTCTAGACAGAGGTCCTTGATGTAATTGTTCTTTCGGCTTAGACTTAAAAGAGACTTTTTATTGTTGATTCAACTATTTTTGATTTGATACCCTCAGAACGACGTACAGCCAGATCAGTTGAATCGAACTTTTTAGGAATTTCCATGAGTTGTAGTGCTCGACTTAGCACTAGTTGGCATAATTCTTGATTCTTGTGAAAAACTTCGTACAATGATAGCGATCAGTTGATTATTGAAAGCACTTTCTAGAAGTTGAACGAGGAGAGATGAAGATCTCCTTCCTTTTTGTTATGTAAATTTTGTGTCACAGGAGTTAGAATGAAAGAATATTCGAATTGTGACTGAAATTAGAAGGATTTTCTGACGATGATGAGTTGACGTTTGATAGACGGATGGAATGTTGATGAATTAATCGACTAGAGTTTCTGACTTTATCTATTTGTTGAGATACCGAATTGATTGAGATGATCGATTCAGAGTTTGATTAGAAACAGATTCTGGACTTAGTTCCGAGATGTAAATTCTTATTGCAGTCCTTTGATTCTAGCCTCGACCTTGTGATAGAATCGTGATTGATTTCGAGGACGAAATCGATTTTTAGAGGGGGAGAATTGTAACTCCCCAAAATTATCTTAATGGACATTATTTGAGATAATCAGAGACTTTAGAAGTCGAGGGCTGATTTGATTTTGATCAGGGACTAGAATGCAATTTTCAAAATTTTCAAAGTCTAAAACGCAATTATTGGATTTATTAGATATTTATAAGTGTTGTTGACTTTCTAATCAATCCATATTCATCCCCTTCAACGTGATCCTCCATGGAAACCTCCCCTTTGTGATTTCAAGCTTTGGGATTTCCTTTTTAGCTCGATCCGTCCGTTGGAAATTGATCTGAAGTTGATATCTGCAATCACAGCGACGAGTGCTCCGTTTGGAAGTAAGTTTATCTTATTTCTGAGAGGTTTGAAATTTTGGATGTCTTTAGAATTGATTTATATTCGGAGAGGATGATTATGAGATAGATGTGATAGTATATCTAAGACGGTTCGAAGAAATAACGATGATTGGATTTGTTATGAATTTTCTTTTGAATTTTGAATTTGGGGATTTTGAGATGTGTTGGGATTGATTGGGGATGGATGTTTGTTGATTGGAATGAGTTTATTTGATTGATATTATGATGTCTGCATTTCGGGTTTGTCAGAATAAAGTTATGCCGTCAGTTTGAGTTTTGAATATCGTTTCGATGTTTTGATCGTATCGAGTTTGATTGAGCTTTTGATGTCGATATTGATCCTTATGACTTCTTCTGTTAGATTGAAGTGAAGTCAACAGAGTTGCGAGATAGCAGCTTTGGCCAGTTGGAAGATTGAAGTCGGTACAGTATCGATTTTCTTATTTATCGATTGAAGAAGTTGATTGAGTTTCGAATGAATTTGATTGGATATTGATTATTATCCTTATTTTTGATTTTTCAGATTGAAGTACCTTCGAAGCGAATAAGGAAAAAGACGACTTAGACTTGAATGTAACGATTAACTCGAAGTAGACTTGATTCAAGTGTTCCAAAGAAATCACATACTTGCATGATTGAATGTTTATTTGAAATCATGATTGAATGCTTATTTGAATTGGTTATTGAATTTATGATTGAATGCATGAGATGACATATGCATTCATATTGAGCCGAATTGATTATTCATTTTGAATTAGACGATCTAGAAATTGTAGTCGAGTGACTTGGTAGGCGATTTACTACTTCGTTCTTTAACTCACTATAATGCTCTGGAGTCTAGAGGATTAAAATATGCCTCATCCACCTCGAGAGGAAAGTCGGTGTGATTGTAGGATGTTTTAACCTCGGGATCCCAAATCGAAAAAATAAAGAAAGAAAAATTCCATTTGATTATCTGATTCTGATAATCCAGAAGTTTTAAAGACATGCATATCATTTTAATTCAGTACTTGAATTGATCTTGATGTGATAGATATTTGGAATTTCATACATGTATTGACGTGATTTATATCTGAAGTTGATATATAAGATGGATTTGTTGTGTATCATGATTGATATGTTTGATTGATACTGCATGATAGTCTCTTTTACTGGGAATATCAATTCTCACCGGATTATCCGGCTATTGTCTTTGTTTGTATGTGTACTTGGCAACATGTGGGGCATGTCCGAGTCAGAGGCAGCATGACTAGGTGGTTGAGATGATAGAAGTGAGGCTTTGATGTTTAGGAGTGGTTTACGTTTTCGAACTCCTTTTAGTATATTGTCTAAGTTCGAACTAGAATGAAAGCATGCTTGATATATTTTGAAGAATTGTATGAACTTAGATTTGAATACTTATATATCATGTTGAACGGAATTTATCTTATTGTCGAATCGATTGAGTTGAGATTGGATTGAAATAAAGAAATTAACCAGATTATTTTTCTGGTGCAGAGTGTCTCGCTCGATCGCGGAATCTTACCGATCGAGCGAGCACCCCTATACAAAGGCAGAAGGTTGAATTTTGTTGGCCGATCGATCGGCAAAACTTCACCGATCGAGCGGGCGTCCCGATTTTTCTGGGCAGTGGCTTGTTATATTATGGCCGCTCGATCGGTAAGAATTAACCGATCGAGCGGGCACTGTTCACTTTATTTTAAATTTTTTTTTATTGTTTTCCATTTTTATTCTTACTTTGATTTTAGTATGGATTATTACTAATTAGATGATTAAAATCGCGGCCTTACACTAAGAGAGCGACTCCGCGAGGTACTCGTATATTCTCCTATCCACTATAGCGTCTACTCCACCGTCGTGGTCGCTCCTAGTGATAGTAAAACTAGGGGCTGAGTGTCCCCAGACACGAATCCATAAGGAGTAACTCATCACCGATGGAAACTGTCATGACTCACATCATACCAGATGCAGTCCGGTGTAAAACATAAATGTGCTAAAGCAGTAAAATATGGTAAAACATATAGCACATACTCATGCAACGTATAAGCATATATATATATCATTCCGGCTATCTCGTCATTACTTACGTACCTCTAACACTGTAGGAAAATCCTATCACCACTGGTCTAGATCCCACGCCTACAAGTCCACACTAAGGTGTCTACAATGCAAACATCCATGCATCATTAAATAAGCTCTAAAAGCCTTAACTAAGTTATTCCATATTCCTAAATTTTTAGGAGAACAAAGCTATACCTGCGTCCGTAGTCAGCCCTTTGCTGCCGCTTGCCTCAAAACTAGGCCCCAGCTCCGCTACGATGCCTGGATCGCTATGCCGCTTCCGGATTCCACATAGGACGCCTAGATCTCCCTAGATCTGAGTTAGAAAGCCTAGCAATCGAGAGAAAAGAGAGGATAGGTGTGAGTGAAATGAGCTCTCGGAGCCTCTATTTATAGGAAACGTTTGGGCCGTCCGAACCCAGTTTGGAGACTCTGAGCACAATCGGATTGTCCGATCCTGACTTTGGGCCGTCCAATGTTCCATCTACATGTAAGACATGACGTTACCTTGCTGACGTAATTGATGACGTAAGCCCTATCCATGTTCGGATCCTCCAAACTTGCCGATGGACCGTCCGAACACGATCGTAGCCTGCGAACTTTACTTCGGATCAGCCGAACGTCTTCGGATCCTTCGGTCTTCTCCTCGGGCCATCCAAAAATTAGGAATATTAATTATGATTAATTACTTAATCACTTTATTGGGTTACGGGTCACTACAAGTACTCAAACAAATATTTATAAATTCGTTGTTCCATTGAACCAAGGTTTTGGGATCTCCAATTCTCAAGGTTGGGTTACCACTATAAATATTTTAATTTGTGGATTTTAAGCTCATTCCTCTAATTAGTTTGTACATTTTATCTCTATTTATACTTTTTGTAAGCGGATCCGCAAGGTTTTCCTTTGACTTCACATAGTCAATCGAAATAACCCCATTCGAGATCAATTGTCTTATGGTATTGTGTCTCCGAAGAATATGTCGAGATTTACCATTGTACATATTACTTTGTGTTATTCCTATTGCTGACTGAATGTCACAATGAATAATAATGGAAGACACCGGTTTATTCCAACAAGGAATATCTTTTAGAAAATTTCGAAGCCACTCGGCTTCTTCTCCAGATTTATCTAAAGCAATGAACTCGGACTCCATAGTCGACCGAGCTATACAAGTTTGTTTAGAGGATCTCCATGTTTTTATTTGTTTTGGCTTAGGTACTTATACTTTAGACAAACACCCCCACACTTTGAGGTATTGGTAAGAAGGTTTACGACATTTCCACTGTTCATAAGATGTTTCATCTTTCCCTTTGATTGATATCCTGTTTAGAATGTGAGTTTCTGAGAGAATTGCTTCACCCCACATATTTTTAGGTAAGCCAGAATTTATTAACAACACGTTCATCATATCTTTTAAAGTTATATTCGTGCGTTCTACAAAGCCATTGGATTGAGGTAAGTAAGGGGTTGTCGTTTGATGAATGATGCCCGAAGTTGAGCAAAATTCTTCAAAAGAAGCCACATACTCTCCACCTCGATCACTTCAAATCATTTTAATCTTTGAATTTTGTTGATTTTCAATCTCAGCCTTATATTTCTTGAAACCTTCGACTGCTTCATCTATGCTTTTCAATAAATATACATAAAAAAATCTGGTGCAATCATCAATGAATGTTATAAAGTACTTATTTCCACATCGTGTTTGTACCATTTTTAAATCACAAACATCAGTGTGTATTAATTCGAGTGGCGTAGTACTTCTCGTGACAAAATGAAATGTAGATTTAACCATTTTTGCTTCAACACAAATCTCACACTTATGTTGTGGATTTCTTTTAAACATAGGTATTACATTTAAAAATTTGCAAGTTTTTGCAACGTGTTGAAGTTAACATGTCCTAGACGTTCATGCCATAAATCATAACTTTCAGAAAAGTAAGCAGAACCAACAATTTTATTCTTCGCCTCAGGGCGGATAACATTCAGTACATTCAACTTAAAGAGACCAATATATTGGTACCCTTTACCAACAAATACACCATATTTAGTTAATACAAACTTTTCAAATTCAAACACCAATCTAAATCATGCCTTGATCAAAAGAGAGCCCGAAACTATGTTCTTTTGAATGTCCGGCTCATGCAGCAAATTCTTAAGTGTCACTTCTTTTACCGAGGTCATTTTCAACACCACGTTTCCTACTCCAACAACCTCAAATGTTATGGAGTTTCCCATTAACAGCTTTCGATCCCCAACGGTGGCATAGGTGAAATACATATCGTTTTCGGCACAAATGTGGCTCGTAGAGCCGGTATCAATCCATCATCCTCTTGGATCATCCACCATGTTGGTCTCACAAATAACAGCACTAAGATCAATATCAGAATCGCTAAAGGCACATAACTTTGTTCAACCATGTTTGTTTGATTTAGTTTCTGATTTGTGTTGTTTTTCTTTGGAAGTCGACAGTCCCTTGCCATATGATTTGGTTTGCCACAGTTGTAGCAACTTCCCTGTAATTTCTTCGTTTTCCCCTTTTACTTTCCATCATGCGGATGCTTCCTCTTGTGACTCGTACTAGATTTCGCCAGATTTTCTTTGGTCTCTGTTTCCATCATTTTTTATGTGACTTTGCCTCGATATTTCTGTTGTCCTCCTCGATGCGAAGTCTCACAATCAGATCTTCAAGTTTCAACTCCTTACGTTTGTGTTTAAGGTAGTTCTTGAAATCTTTCCACAGCAGAGGAAACTTCTCAATGATAGACGCGACTTGGAATGGTTCATTGATTTCCATCCCTTTGGCCAACAAGTCATGCAAGATAATCTGTATCTCTTGCACTTGACTCATCACAGTTTTTGAGTCTATCATCTTGAAATCCAGAAATTTGCCAACCACAAATTTCTTTATGCAGGCATCTTCAGTTTTGTATTCCTTCTCCAAGAAATCCCAGAGTTCCTTGGCCGTCTTCACAGAGGATTAAACACTATAAAGAGTGTCATCAAGGCCATTCAAGATGTATTTTTTGCACAGGAAATCGATGTGGTTCCATGAATCAACTGCGGTCCTCCTTTGGGTGTCAGAATCGCCTTCAACAACGACAAGGGGATCCTCCTTGAGAAATCTTGACGGATTGAGTGTGTTCAGATAGAAGAGCATCTTCTGCTGCCAACGTTTGAAGTCGGCACCAGAAAACTTTGGCCGCTTTTCTCCATGTGCGGGGGCGGAAGAGAGCGGAGTGAATGAAACGGTAGGCATCTTCAGAATCCGAGAAATACAAAATTTTGTCTTGCGATTGTTATAAGGATAGTATTTTGAATTCTAAACACAATAGCACTAACAACAACAACAACAATTCGAGGTGAGATAATCTCTCTATCCGCAAGAATAAGTTGCCTGTTAAAAGTACTTAAACATTGCGGCAATCGTCTCTAAGATACAACGAATTTACAATAAAGATATAGCAGCACAACAAATATCTCGATCTTCGTCGAATGAAAATATGTGTCAACTTGACTTTTGTGAGAGAGAGGGAAGAATTTGCAGAGAGATCTGAAGTATCACATTATCAGATGTTACCGATTAGTTTCTCTACGTTATAACAGTCTATATATATATACTATGACTTCAAAGAACACGTTTTATGGCTTAAAGATGCAATACATGACAGAAAAAGCCCAGAAAGAGTCGTGACTTTTTGGACTGCAGGCAGCGCGCTCGAGCGGTAAAATTTAACCGCTCGGGCGCCCAAATTTTGCCAAAATTTCTATCCTGCTTATTTGACGATGCGCCCACCGCTTGGGAGCACACAAAAAAATAATAATAAATATTATTTTTAATTAAATTATATCCAAAAATAATAATAGGATCATATGACCTCGCCTCGCCACGCCGGCCAGCCGGCCGCGCGCGTGTTTGTTGCATCGATTAGTGTATTTCCCCTTTATAAAACATCGGTGCCATAAGGACCCAATCCCATAATCCAAAGTTGGATTATATACGATGAGCAATACATTGGAGTTGTTCCAATGTGGGACAAATTTTTCTAAAATTTATTTCACCAAATTCAAATTTTGCAACACTTGGGACAAGCATTTCAAGCCCATTTTCAAGCCATTTATTCCAACAATTCATTCAATATTTTTTCCAACATAAAATCCAAATGGCCGGGGAAGATAGTACATAAAAAAATTAGTGAAATAACATACACGAACAATTAAGCCCCGGTAATAAGCCCAATAATAGGTTGATGTTGTTGTTATTATATTATTATTATTATTTATAATTGTTGTTATTAGAGAAATGATATCAAAATTATGGGCTCTTGAAAAATGAAATTAAAACAAAATATCTCTAGTCAACTCAATATCAACATTTCTTCTGCAAGAGAAAGAAGCTCCAAAATAAAAAAAATAAATCACTCACAAAACACAATTATGATTATTAATTTCCTATTATGTAGTATATTGAACAACATGAGTAAGGCAAACAAACTATGATTAGAGCAAAATTCAAAGGGAAAATGAAAACTTGAAACAATCCTGAAAATAAACTACTGAAGCAATTAGTCTTGTTAAACATGTGAATACCAAGTGATGAACGTAAGATGATGCAACTTCGTAATAAATATTGGAAAGAAAAAAAAAAGACAATTCATAATCATATCAAATGCAAGAATATTTAATATGGACCATTTAACCTACAATATATAAGATTTTTCTTCTGTTGAATGTGCATTAATTTGCAATAAAAATAAACCATGAAACAATTTTTCATTAATTAATTTATGTTTCAAGTTTTCCTATATCTCTTGGAGAATCTTGAGGCCATCAATGATGAAAAAATCACCATAATTGTACATGTATTGTTCTGATATTGCATTTATGGATGAAAATGTATCAATATATATGGAGTTCACTGAAAAATAATTAGCACACATGTATTGAAAAATCTTCATCTTTAGATGTTCTTTGAGACAATGCATGTACATGTAGGATCAGAATTACCATCAATGATGTTGTTATTGGATTTGTATGTTAAGCAATAACAAAGACAAAAAGAAAATACTAATTTAAGTAACTCAACTGGACAAAGTTGGACAACTAAACTTAGTTCCTTAACTTGACAATTCAGTCGAGGGCAATCAATTAGTCTCTATGTTGCAACTAAGTTTATATGACTGGACTAGATGATTGAATTCATCAAGAGTCTCAAAAGTGATATAGCAGATTTTTTTGAAAACTGAATTCTGAAACTAAACTTAGCATCTTGACTGAATCATGACTGAAATATTTTCTCAACCAGTCAAGGTGCTCGATTGAAGCTTAGAACGACTGAAAAATATTAGAATATTCAAGAACATCAGTCAAAGGTCTTAAACATTCCCAACACGATCGGTGTGCTTCAAAATTCGTTTTTAAATATTTATGGAAAATGAAAAAATGCATTGCAGACGTCACGACATTGGTAGTGAACATAGTTGTACTATATTCCAAAATTTGTCTCCAAGACTTACAACTAAGGGAAAAGGATAATTATTGTGAGGAAAAAATATTTTTGACTTGATGAACATTTGAAGAAGGCTTTCCAACTCTCAAGAATTCTAAGCTATCTTCATATTTAAGCATTCAGTCGAGCATTCAATATCACAAGTCTACAAACAACTGAAAAGCACACTCATTCAAGTTATTTATTTGATCATTTAAGGATCACATGGTGCTAAGTTTTTCAAGTTCACATTTTAATTTGTAAAACCAATCGAGGACAGTGCACTATAAAAGTTATGTATTAAGAGTTTCAGTCAAAGACAGTGTTAGTCTTTAACTAAATTAGGGTCTTGCAAATTTGTTGTAATACTCAAATCTTCTAGTTAATCCTTCTTAAAATGAAAAAAAGGTGACGTAGGGGTCTTTAATATCCAAAATCCAAAAACATATTATGTGTTACTTTCATTTCAGTCGAGTTATTCACTTTGTGTTCAATATGTCAGACGATCTTATTCTGCACAAACAATCTTGTTCGTTGATTGATATTGACAGCGAATAAAGAGCAAAAACTTGATTTGACATCTCAATTAAATTAGTTGTTCAAAAAGAAAATTTCAATTGGTGTATTCGCCCCCTCTTCTATACACACTAAACTATCCAACAAATGATACCCATTCAAATCCGACATACTTTCTCTTTCTTTAACTTTTTGCATCTCTACCATCAGAACCTAATATTTAATTTTGAAACACATATCATAGTAAAGCCAAGGGCACACCAATGGATATGGAGTTGGCCAATGTTAAGTAACTTCATTGAAGCACTTGCAATTCCACAACGGAGAAAATAAGAAAAGTTTCAAGGAGTATTTGCTTGTGGACGAACCATCCTTGAAAATGATGCTATTGGCATTCAAATGCAATTTTAGAGGGTAAAATACTACATTTTCTAGAATGCTGAAAATAGAAGTAGAGAATTTGAATAAGATATTAACATTTATTGTCTAGGGTGCAATGTGTAGTGACTACTTTGTGATTACCTAGTAATCAGAATCTTAAGTTTGCAATAATCTTAATCAAACATAAGCAGAAAATAAAACAAAAACCATTAAAATTTATACAAACCCAATAAAAAGAAATTTGAATATGAAATTTAATGCAACCATATCGAATAAATTCTCAGTATCAATACTAAAAAAGTAATGATACCCCTTCTGGAACATACTCCCACTAGCCGCCAAAACCTACATCTAAGTCTTTCTTGAGCCTCTTGTTCCATCCAACTTGAGGACTTCCCCATGGAATGGGTTGTCCAAAACAAATCACGTGAGAGATAAAAATGCTCAGAACGAGAGTATGAGTATATAAATACTATATGAGAATAAATGCAAGTGCAAAGGGTACCAAGACTCAAGGTCAAGAATCCTGCTCATCAGACTCGGCGTCAAGGTATGTAGCACTCTGTATCGTCGCACCAGGAGGTGGCTCACATACCTAAGAGTGGATATAGGTGACCTGATCACGAGTTCATGTGTACATCCATCCACTAACAAGATAAGGTGAGCACCATACTACAGGCTATCTCTGAGATAGAAGCTCAATATGTCAATGCATGAAGCATAATATCGTGGAATATAATATACAGATAAAATCATGTCATATAAATAATGCAACACATGACATGCATACTCACTTAGGGTATCTCAAACAGTACTTTATTACCTCAATAAAACCAGTCTAGCTACTCCAGCTCTACTTTCCAATACTATAACCATGAGATTGATATATCACTAAACATCATTTAAAATTCTTTAATAAGCAAATAAATACTCTCAAAATATTTATAGCATTAATTTAATTCCTTTGTGTGTTTTCAGGAGTTTAGGACTTGCTGAAGTGAAGCCCACAACAATCGCATTGTAGCTAACCGATAGATCTATCAAATATCCACGTGGAATCATCGAGAATGTTCTAGTAAAATAGATAAATTTATTTTCCCTGCGGATTTTGTGTTGTTAGACATGAAAGAGGACATATGGCATTGATATTGGGGAGATCATTCTTGACTAATTCTAAAACCAAGATAGGTGTCAAAAAAGGAGAGCTGTCGATAGGAGTTGATGGTGAGAAGGTAATTTTTAATTTATTCAAGGAAGCTAAAAATCCATCCATGGAGAAGGTGTTCATGATCGAACAAATTAAACAAAGAAGACGGAATGCTGTCGTGCAGATGCTAGTGCCGTAGAATTTCCAAGGGAGAAGGATTCGAAGGTGCGAAATAAAAAGAAGAAGAAATAAAAATCTAAGTTCAAAAGGGTCATTGAGTATGTTTGGATGGTTAAAGAGAAGAGAAAAACCTCCAAAAAAAAATGGCAACGGGCTAGATTCGGAGTATAGTTGGACTATAGACTATAAACTAAGAGCTTCTTGGGAGGCAACCCAAGCTAGTATTTTTATTTGCTTTATTTTTTATTTTATTTCAGTTGTTTTTATTTTTATTTTTTATTTTTTGCATGAGGAGACTATACATTAATAATAATTTAGAGTTGTATAGGTGAAAAGTGCGAAGCTCCAAGAGGTTAGACACCACCCATGAAAAATAAGAGCATTGGATGATCAAGATGGTGCCGAGTACTGACGCTCGGTGCCAGGTACGTGTTCTTGTTTTTAATTTGGGGGTGTGTGTGAAAATTTGGAAAAAAAATTATGAGTTAGTTTGAGTTACAGACATGATGTGTAAATGTGATGGTCTATGATGATGAAAATAATTTGTGTTGAGAAGTCAGTGTTAGCTATATTTAATCTTGAGTTCTCACTCATATGCACAAATGCCATGATTTTTGATACTCCTAGAAATTAGAGAACAATTTGTGGATTTGTGATTTGGATTAGAAGAATTGATTCTTAACTCTTGAGATTTTTGCTTGAGACTGAGGTAGATATTTATGAACACGTAAGTGATTTAGGCGTTTTTTGAATCAATTGAGCCTTTTTAACCACTTTATATTCATTGAAGTACAATTCAAATTGAGTAGCTAAAAATTTCAAAGGAAAAAAGTAATGACATAGAAAGTAAGTTGAGGGGAGGCCTTGGAAAAAAAAGATTAAAATTCTAATAAAAAAATAAAAGAAAAATAGATGGATAATGTATGGAGTAGAAGGAAGCCAAGATAAATATCTGGCAATGAAATTCAAATAATAAACTTAGCTACTCAATACTACCCAATGCGGAAAAAAATTCCAATCCCGTTGCTTGAATCCGTAGTTCCAGATTACCATTGATATATATCTCGATACTTATCTCTTGCCTAATTTGATTGAACTTAATCTTAACCAAAAAATTCCTTTTGATCTGTGCAAATAAAGATTGACCTTGGTTTATTGCATTTTGAAACTTGAGAGGTCGGAGCTAATGATTTTATGAAGCTTATGGTTTTCATGATTTTATCAAAAGTTGGGTGTGTAGATGGGATTGGAAAATCAAACACACATGAGAACTATTGAGAAAATTAGTCGACACATGGATTGAATTATGGATTTAAATTCGGAGGCCAATTGTATTGCACATTATTATTTTGCTCGGGACTAACAAAAGTCTAAGTTTGAGGGATTTGATAAGTGCATTTTATGCACTTATTTGAATATGATATAACTTGGATTTTGTGATGTATCGAGTGAGTTTATGTGTGTTTGTTGTTGTTTTTGTGACATGCAGGAATACACAAAAGATAGATGAAAAGGATAAGAAAATGGAAAATTTGGAATTCTGGAGCAAGCGCTGAAGCGCTAGGAAATAAGCACTTCAGCACTCGAAGTGTGTATATGAGAATAATTATGGCGCTTAAGCTATTAGGAGAAGATCAGAAGCGCTTGTGAGGATGTGAAGGAGAAGCGCAGAAGCGCTTGATCTGGGCAAAAGAAAGGAAAGAGTGAAGAGCTTTAGCGCTTAATGGAAGAGCTTCTGCGCTTGAAACTCGAGAGAGACGAGCTGAAGCGCTGGTTGATAAGTGCTTATGTGCTACTGTGTAGTAAGGAAAAAGATCAGGAAACAGAGTTTTTTATTTTCAAACTCTCGACTTTGTTGGGCTTTTATTTGGCGGGCTTCGAGCACATATAAAATGGCCTTCAAGAAACACAATAGAGAGGGGTTGGACGCACAACAGAAGAAGCAACACACACAACAACAGAAATGAAAGAGTGAAAGAAGGTTGTGCAACGTGAAGAAGAAAATTGGAAGCGAAGAGAAAATACGAAGACGATGGAAGCGCATGCTACTTTGGCTTTGTTTTCCTTAATATTTTCTTCTTAATTCTGAATATTAATGTCTAGATTTCAAAACATGCTTAGTTTTTGTTTTGCTCTAGTCATGAAATAAATTCTTAATTCGAGAGGTTGATGTAGCTTAGTCGATATGACTTCTATGATTTTTTGATTTATTTGATTGAATTTCCTTAATTTAATTGTGGTTTCTAGATTTGATTGTCTTTCAATTACTTGATCACTAATTGAAGTGTTACATTTATTTGAAATCCGTCATTCGGGAGAGAGGATTTTTAAGATGAGCATTAGAAAATACGCTGTTAATGTTTATATAGTTCAGGAGTCGTATAAAGTTAATAGAGCTTGTGTAAGAACATCGTTTATCACATATCATTAAGAATATATTTTTAATAGGGATATTGTAAACAAAGTTTAATTGATACATTCTATTCGTTACTCGAGAAAGGGGAATATAAACAAATAAGTATTCTTGGATATTCAATGAATGGAATTCATGAACATAAATTAATTAAAAATAGTTGTTGTCGAGACTAAGTAGAATCAAAACCTCTAGATATTTTCTCTCATTGATATTTCTCTCAAGTATGCTATTTTTTAATCAGTTTGCTAATTTATTTATTTATGTTTGAAAAGACTTATTATTTAATTTTATAGATAAAATTTAGCCTATTTTAATTATAAATACTAAATAATTTTCAAAGCATACTCCTCTTGAGAATGATACTTTACTCATTCTTTATTAAAACTTGACAACTGTGCGCTTCCGAGCGGAAAATACACAACATTCCTCAACACCTTGTCTTTACAATACAAAATACGCAATGATTTATCCACATAAGTCAAATCAGTATCCATCTGTACCACAAACGGCTGCAATATGTGAGACTCATCTTCCACATATCGTCGCAACAGTGATACATAAAACACATCGTGGGTGCTAGACATATATGGTGGCAATGCTAATCTGTAAACTAAATCTCCAACACTTTGCAAAATCTCAAATAGACCAATGAACCTTAGAGATAGCTTTTCCTTGAGACCAAATCTCAAAATCCTGCGGAACGGTGAAACTTTCAAGAACATTTTTTCACCAACCTAAAACTTTGAAGGCCTGCTCTTAGTGTTAGTGCAGCTGGCTTTTTGATCCTTTGTAGTTCTGATCCATTTCTTGATCTGATCAAATATATCAACAACCTGTTGAACTAGCTCTAGTCCTTCCATCTGTTGCTCCCCCACTTCTTCCCAGAATTTTGGAGTATGACATCGACGCCCGTACAACGCTTTAAATGGTTTCATACCAATACCAAGATGATAATTGTTTTTGTAGCAAATTCAAATAATGGCAAATGATCTAGCTAAGTTGGACCAAAATCCATAGCACAAGATTGTATCATATCCTCAAGAGTACGGATAGTACGCTCTAACTGACCTTCAGTCTTCGGGTGGTAAGAGGTACTTAAAATTAGTGTAGTACTCAAAGCACGATGAAAACTTCCCAAAAATCTAGAAGTAAATCTTGGGTCTCGGTCACTGAACATGCTCACAGACACTCCATGGAATCGTACAATCTCCTGAATGTATGATAAGTGTATTTTATACACTTAATTTATATATGGTTTTAATTGTTAATTGTTTGTTTCGAGCAGATTTATGTGTGGGTGTTGTTGTTTTTGTGATTGTAGGAAATTATTGATTTTATGTGGAAAATGAAGAAGAAAATAAAGGAATTAAAATAATAAAGGAAAAGAAAAGAAGAAAGAAGAGAAAAGAAGAAAAGAACGTACAGACAAGAAGAGGAATAAAGATGGCTTTCACAATTGGGTCTTGCCTTAAGCGCTAAAGTTTTGTCAACAATGCTTAAGGGAGAGCTATCGCTCTTCAGAGGTGAAGAATTGAGAATCGAGACAGAGAAGTATGCGCGCCCTCCCGTCGCTGTCAGTGTTTTAATCGAAAAGGAAACTTTTTATTTTATTGGGCTTGATTTTTTGGGCTTTTGTGAACGATATAAAAGGAAATTTAAGTCTGAAGAATAAAAATATCCGCCACACACATTAACAGAATATCAGAGAATTGATCGTGATTTGCTGAGGATTTTTGGAGCTTCATCGTGAAGAACGAAGACGGAGTCGATAGACCGGACACGCCGTCGACGACGGATTTGTTTCTTTTATCTTTTATTTATTTAATTCTGAATATGCGTCACACTAATATCTCCTCAGGAATCCTTGACAACAAAGCATCGACTCTTATATGTGTTGTAACTGTACCCAATCCCGACACCTTATGACCCCAATAGAGTCGGTAAACAAGTCAAAGCACAGTACTAGCATATAGAGTCTCAATGATGTTTCAAGTAGTAAGGACTAATGGTGTACAACCAAAACCGCGGACTTTATCCACTCGATAAGTGATAACCACTTGGAAAGTCCGGATAGGGTAGTTCGATCATTCATCATATGAATATCCATTTGCATACTTTGAACATCTCTATGTTCCCTACCAATGAAACGTGGTACTCTGCATCGCAAATGCTAGTCTCAAACTCGAGCGATCCTTATCCTTATTATCGGACGGCTCAATCGACTAGGAACAGTTTAGAATATACAGTGACTATAAGATGTGTTTCATGATAGACATCTTCATGTTCTACCACATCTTACATACACTATAGTATATTCAAGGTCTTTATCAAAAAAACAATAGTATATCACAATATAACAATATGAAGAAAGATAAAGTCATTGCCATTAATAAAAGTGTAAATTATATTAAACAAAATATTGTTTATACAAAGAGTCATCAAAAGCCCTCAGCCACTAGTTGGCTCACCGGGCACCTACTCTTTCAATCTCCCACTTGCCCTAAAGCCAACTAGTCATACTACGTAGACCCATTGCTTCGCGATGTTTGTCAAATAATGGTCCTGGCAAGGGCTTAGTAAGTGGATCAGCGATATTGTCTGCAGAGGCCACTCTTTCGACAGTGATGTCTCCTCTTTCCACAATCTCCCAGATGATGTGTTATTTCCTCAGTACGTGTTTGGATCTTTGATGAGACCTTGGTTCCTTTGTCTGAGCAACAGCACCCGTGTTGTCACAGTACACCGGGACTGGACCAACAACTTCTGGAATGACGCCCAACTCTTGGACGAAATTCCTCATCCAAACGGCCTCTTTAGAAGCAGCTGATGCTGCAATGTATTCTTCCTCAGTGGTGGAATCCGCTGTGGTGTCCTGCTTGGAACTCTTCCAAAAGACAGCACCGCCATTGAGCATGAACACAAATCCAAAGGTTGACTTCGAGTCATCCACGTCACTTTGGAAGCTAGAGTCGGTATAGCCTTCCAATTTTAGTTCTCTTCCTCCATATACCATGAACATATTCTTAGTCCTTCGTAAATACTTAAGAATGTCCTTCACGGCTTTCCAATGCATTTGACCGGGATTAGCTTGATATCTGCTCGTGACACTCAGAGCAAATGCTACATCCGGCCTGGTAGATATCATCCCATACATGATACTACCTATGGCTGACGCATATGGTACATGTGTCATTTTCTCTATCTCTTCATTCGTCTTGGGACACATAGACTTGGATAGAGAAACTCCATGACACATGGGTAGATGTCCTCTCTTGGACCCATCCATTGAAAACCGTTTCAATATGGTGTCAATGTAGGTTGATTGAGTGAGTCCTATCATTCTCTTAGATCTATCTCTATAGATCTGTATCCCTAGAATATAGGATGCCTCACCCAAATCCTTCATCGAGAATCTACCTGATAACCATATCTTTGTTGACTGCAACATCCCTACGTCATTCCCAATGAGTAGGATGTCATCAAAATAAAGTACTAAGAATGTCACAGCATCCTTAACTACTTTCTTGTACACGCATGGTTCCTCCGGGTTCTTGATGAAATCAAAATCCTTTATTGTTTCATCAAATTTCTGGTTCCAACTTCTTGATGCTTGTTTTAGACCATAAATTGATCTCTGAAGCTTGCATACCTTATGCTCGCTTTCCATGGATGTGTACCCCTCAGGCTGCTTCATATAGATTTCTTCCTTAATGTCTCCATTAAGAAAAGCAGTCTTCACATCCATTTGTCATATCTCATAGTCATACCAAGCAGCTATGGCAATAAGGATTCTTATGGACTTGAACATTTCAACTGGTGAAAAGGTTTCATCATAGTCAACTCCTTATCTTTGAGTATAACCTTTCGCCACCAATCGTGCCTTGTAGGTCAATACCTTACCATCAGGCCCAAGCTTTCTCTTGTAGATCCATTTACACCCTATTGGAACAATTCCATCGGGAGGATCTACTAAAGACCAAACTTGGTTTGTATGCATCGAATCTATTTCCGACTGCATAGCTTCAAGCCATAAATTTTAATCCGCATCAGAAATTGCTTCATTGAAGTTTCTTGGATCGCATCTAACATCGGGTTCATCTTGATCCCCTTCAAAAAGAAGACCATATCGAATAGGAGGTCTAGAAGTCCTCTCGGATCTTTTAGGTACAGGCGTGTCTATCAATGGTTCCTGAGGTGTAGGATCGTTATTTTGTATTTCGGGTTCTTCTCGAATTTCTTCGAGTTCCATCATCTCGCCTTTCTTATCCAATAAGAACTCATTCTTCAAGAAGGTGGCATTCCTTGAAACAAACACCTTTGTTTCAGCAGGATGATAGAAATAATATCCGATTGAATTCTTCGGATACCCTACAAAATAACATAAGGTGGATCGACTATCCAACTTATCTCCCACTGTCTGCTTCACGTAAGCAGGATATCCCCAAATCCTCAAGTACGAATACTTAGGAGCTTTGCCATTCCATAACTCGTATGGTGTTTTGTCCACTGCTTTAGTATGGACATTGTTCAACAACAATACCGCCATTTCAAGCGCATAGCCCCAAAACGAAGGTGGAAGCTCAGTGAAGCTCATCATGGATCGAACCATGTCCAACAAAGTTCGATTACGACGCTCCAATACACCATTCAGCTGTGGTGTCATAGGAGGAGTCCACTGAGAGAGAATCTCATTCTCTTTTAGATAGTCCAAAAACTCGGTACTTAAGTATTCTCCACCTCGATCCGATCGAAGTGCTTTAATACTTTTACCTAGCTTGTTTTCTACTTCAGCCTTGAATTCTTTGAACTTTTCATATGCTTCAGACTTATATTTCATTGAATATAAATAACCATACCTAGAATAATCATCAGTAAAGGTAATGAAGTAGGTGTGGCCATATTGAGTACCAACTCTAAATGGACCACAAACATCTGTATGGATCAAATCCAACAGATTTTGACTACGCTCAGGTTTCCCCTTAAAAGGAGTTTTAGTCATTTTTCCTTTCAGGCAGGATTCATAAGTAGGTAGAGAGTTAATATCAGACATATCAAACATGCCCTCTCCCACTAGCTTGTTCATCCTCCTTGAGGAAATATGACCTAGCCTAGCGTGCCAACGGTTTGCCGGGTTTTGGCTATCGATTTTCCTTTTTGTTTGTTGTTGCCGGTTTATCAACATAATTTATTGGAACGTCTTTTAGTTTTAAGTTATATAGATCATTTTCAAGTTGTCCATTTCCAATCAAACATTCATTCTTGTAAATATTGCAAATCCCATTCACAAAATTACAAGAAAACCCATCTCTATCAAGCATAAAAATAGAAATAATGTTTTAATGAAATCTTTGGCACAAATAAAAAAATCTTTCTCATAATACAACTTAAAATTGGTTTGCAAAATTAAACAAATATTTCCCATAGCTATGGATTTAACTCTGGAACCATTCCCGAGCCTTGACTGGGTCTCACCCATCCTTAGCCTATTACTTCTTGTCATCATTTGCAACTCATTGCAAATATGAGATCTACATTGGTATCCAATACCCAAGAAGTAGTATTAAGAAAAATATTTATTTCAATGTAAAACATACCCTTTGCAGTTCGCAACTGCTCGAGGTATTCCTTGCAGTTACGTTTCCAATGATCGGGTTTCTTGCAGTGATGGCAAACTTGTTTAGACTTGTCCAATTTTGCATGTAACATTTGGCCTTGAGATCATGGTCCAACCATTTCTCTAGTTTGGCCAACCTTTCGGCAGTTACATCAGCCGAGGCTGTTTTCGAAGAAGCCTTTTCTAACACTTAGAAAATCTTTTCCGAACTTAGGACAATCTTAACTTTATGGAATCATTCTGTATTGTTTGCGCCAGTAAGTTTGTTTTGTTGGAGAATTGAAACATGTGGATTACGAAGATTCATC
Source organism: Henckelia pumila (assembly GCF_033568475.1). Classification (NCBI taxonomy): domain Eukaryota; kingdom Viridiplantae; phylum Streptophyta; class Magnoliopsida; order Lamiales; family Gesneriaceae; genus Henckelia; species Henckelia pumila. Next base: position 230,540,617 of record NC_133123.1, read on the forward strand.
ATAATGATATACTGAGATGAAACAGACAATTATCGATGATTGTTTAATTAATTTACTAAGACATAAAATAGGCGAAATTTATTTTATGAATCTCACTCCCACTATTTTAACGATTTCACTACCCTCTAATGAAAACGGGAAACTGTTCCTTTAGTGAGAACATGGAGTCCAATTGACAAACTATGGTCCCGAATAATATCAGCCAACCATAATTTTCAAAAGGTAGAGCCCAATTGCTTCCAAAGCAACCTCCACGTTTTTACCTCATGTCCAATAAGGGCCCAATAATATGACGCCGTTTATTGTGACATGTCAAGATGACCCATCAATATTAAGTTGTGATGGACGGTCGCCATGTGGATCTCCCAATAATATGAGCCGATTCCATGGGAGTTCCACCCAACTTACAACATGTGTCGATCCAATGTACAGCTTTCCGACGAACGGGCCCCCCCAATAATATGAGCTGGACCGTATCCGCGGGTAGCATCTCATACATTGATCGTTGATGGAAGGTAGGAACATTTAAACAAATTTAAATTTCCTTTATTTATCTTGATATCAATTTTAAATCATATTTAAAATGAGGGATTTTTAATTATGAAAATTTGTCTCATCATTTTCAAATATTGCATGCTTGCCGGATTCACACAATTATGTCTAAAACATGCATACAATCATAATATCATATATTATATAGGATGATCGATTCCATTTCTAATTGACCCGTGGTTGCCAATCACGAGTCTTAGTCCAATCCTAGGTAATATGTAGTATGCAATGCAATCCTATTACATTAGCTTTCAATTTACATTTCTTCTGTCTTTATTGTCTGCTGGGCCCACCTCCATCTTCAAATCTTCATCTCCCACTAAATCTAATGTATTTACAATAAATAACAATGACAAGTAGGGGATACATTTTTAAGGGGTGGGAACGAGCCATAAACCAAGCCCACTTTTATTACATATGACAATTCATATTGGGCCATAAACCAGGCCCATTAATAAATCCAACAACAATAAAAACAAATGTAAATTCCTAACATACACCTACAAAATTGGTCATGGCAATCGATCATCCTTATCCAATAACATTTAATTCAAAATTAATTTATTGGATAACATGCAATGGAAATTTAAATTTAAAAGGATAAAATCATATTTCATATATAAAATCTTATTTACATACAAAATCATATTTTATCTTTTTATCAAATAAAATCATATTTTATCTATAAAATCCAATTTTATACATAAAATCATATTTTACTCAATATATCCATAAGATCATATCTTATCATCAATTGTACCAAAAATAATTAATTTCAAAATTCAATTTAACGGATAAAATATTTAAATTTTCCAAAAATTCAAATTTATCCAAAAATCAATTTTAAAATTTTCGGACTCGAACAATTCGATCCGACCCCTCGTGGACCAATCAAAAACAATTTTCGATCGGACCAAAAATAAAATTTTAACATATTAAAATTTAATTTTAAAATTAAAAAACTAATTTTTCCGCGGGCCGCCCGGGACACTCCTGGGCAGCCCGGCCCCAAAGGGCTCGGGCCGGGCAGCGACGATCGCTGCCCTGGGCAGCGATCACATCGCTGCCCGGGTTTTGCCCGAAAAAAAATTTTAATTTTTAAAATATTTATTTTGTTTCAAAAACCGAGGCTTAAAAATTTTTGTACAATCGATTAATTTAATCGCTTGATCTGAGCAACCTGGCTCTGATACCACTGTTGGAGAACGCGGCGATCAGATCAATCAGAATTGATACCCGGTGCAGCGGAAGTTTAAAAATTTTATATGGAACGATTTCATAATGGGTATCAAAACTTAACGATTAAATTGTGTGTGTAAAAATTAAATAACAATTATAAATTTTTACCTCCAATCTCGAATCGAGATTATGGACACCAACAGATTGCTCTGCTCTTGTTGTATATCCCTGGAACTAATGGACGAACTGTTCTTCAATCAGGTCCACGAACGGATAATTAATCCCTCTGATAGATTGCACTAGAAAATCTATCAGAAGTTTTTACGAAGAGAATTAACGAATTTGATCCGTTAAACCAGAATGTAATTCAAAATTCACAGACTGGATTTTCCCGAGCAGAGGGGAGGGGGCGGCCACTGTTAGAGAAAAATACTAGGGTTTTCGAAAATTGTGACCTGTTGTGTGTAATTTCTGTACTGCAATAACTTATTTATAATGTAGGCCGCTAACAGCTTAGGGCCCATTAGTCATAAGTTCAAGCCCGACAAGCAAAGCCCGCATGTTCAGAAATTAATATAAAATTCATCACGACTCCGATTGATAAACCGATTTCACCAATGTGCACATAAAAAATTTCTGCACCTTTTAAAGTCAAGATAAATTTTTCTGAATCCGAATTCAGTGATTTCCAAAAATGTCCATCCCTATGTCATTTTAGGAAATCTTACTCCTCTACTCATAATTAAGAAGTCCAACTTCTTTGTTCATTAAATTTAACTCTTTAAATTTAACTATCTTAACGGGGATTAAAAATCCATTAATCTGTGTGACCCTCAATGGTTCAGGGATACAGCTAGCCGTGGGCTCACAACTTCTTGTGACTCGGAACAACAATTTCCGACTTGCCCATCGAATCATGGTAAGAGCGCCTAGCAACATCGCCCCATGATTCCCTAGGTATCACTGATAGTGCCTGCAAGAACCAATAGATTTTGGTTAGCGTACAGTACGGTCCCTTCATCCAAATATCCCGATCGAATCAACAACCATTGGTAAATCGAGAGTCGTTCGAGATTCGATAACTATGCAATACATCTTGAAGATCAAATAGTGACATCGCATGTGTTACTAAGAAACCATTTCTTAAAACACATCATGTACTCTGGCCAGAGATTCGTCACGCTAATATCTCCTCAGATCGCATAGGATATCCACACTCGCAAGTATGTGGTGAATCCTTGACAACAAAGCATCGACTCCTATATGTGTTGTAACTGTACCCAATCCCGACACCTTATGACCCCAATAGAGTCGGTAAACGAGTCAAAGCACAGTACTAGCATATAGAGTCTCAATGATGTTTCAAGTAGTAAGGACTAATGGTGTACAACCAAAACCGCGGACTTTATCCACTCGATAAGTGATAACCACTTGGAAAGTCCGGATAGGGTAGTTCGATCATTCATCATATGAATATCCATTTGCATGCTTCGAACATCTCTATGTTCCCTACCAATGAAACGTGGTACTCTGCATCGCAAATGCTAGTCTCAAACTCGAGCGATCCTTATCCTTATTATCGGATGGCTCAATCGACTAGGAACAGTTTAGAATATACAGTGACTATAAGATGTGTTTCATGATAGACATCTCCATGTTCTACCACATCTTACATACACTATAGTATATTCAAGGTCTTTATCAAAACAACAATAGTATATCACAATATAACAATATGAAGAAAGATAAAGTCATTGCCATTAATAAAAGTGTAAATTATATTAAACAAAAGATTGTTTATACAAAGAGTCATCAAAAGCCCTCAGCCACTAGTTGGCTCACCGGCTACTCTTTCATACAATCTCCAAAACGATACGAATTCTGTCAACTCTGAACTCCACAGCCTTCAAACCAATCTAAAAAGAAGTAATCAAGCCTTGAGATCAAAGTTCAACTCAATAGAAAACTCGGTTCAAACAATACAATCCAAACGAAATCCCAAAACTCAAACCGACAACATAACGACTATAATTCGACAAATCCAATATCACAGTCAGCAGTATAATTATCGAACTAACTCATACCAATACCAAATCATCAATATCCACTCAAAACCAAAAAATATCAAAACCCAACTTTTTGAAAATCACTCAAAAATTCATAACAACTCCAATCGTCGTTCTTTTTCCGATCCGTCTTCAAAATAACGATAAGAACTAGCTCAAGAACAACATACTAGAGGTACCCTGAAGTTGGTCGAACAAATCATCAATCTGTGGCAAATGATACTTGTTCTTAATTGTAGCTCGGTTAAACTGTTTGTAATCAATACAAAGACGCATAGAATCATCCTTTTTGTTAACAATGAGAAATGGCGCTCCCCAAAGTGAAACGCTCGGTTGGATATATCCCTTACCCAACCAATCCTGCAACTTCTGCTGCAATTCCCTCATCTCTGCTGGTACTAAATGATAAGACTCACGAGAAATCAGTGTCGTCCCTGGAACAAGTTCAATCCCGAACTTGACTTCTCTAACTGGAGGGAGTCCTGGAATCTCATCCAAAATAATATCTGGGTACTCTCAAACCACTGGTAACTCCTATACTATCCTGCTTGTTGTGGATGTATCAATCTCATAGATAAGGTAGCTTTCCCTCACTCACCTCTAAAGCCTGAGTCCTGCCCCGTGGAATGGGGTCTCAACACAAAACCGAGGACGTGAGCATAACAATCTCAATACTAAAGCATGAGTATACAAGTACTATGACTTTTAATGCAAATGAAGGGTACCGGAAGCCTATCCAGAAATCACTGCTCAGTCAAAGGCGTTAAGGTATGTAGTACGCTGGACCGTCGCATCAAGAGGCACTTCCATAACATAAATCCGTGGACATATCCGGATTCAAAATTATGGTATCCATCCACAAAATATAACGGAGTTGAGCGACCTCTCTACTGGTAGTATCAATGAAATATCGGATAGTACGTCCGTACCTCAAAGTAACCAACCTAGTGATACAAGTCATCTAGTTCAAGCCTATAAGCAGACAATCATTGTATCACTATTTATCCTCTAAATTTCTTAACTAGATTAATAGATACTCACTTAGACTGGAGATGACCCCAAAACATGGGCACAACTCCGCTACAATCTCGCTAGCACCTCGCTATCGACTAGCCTCTGAAAAAATGCCCAAAAGACTCTAAAGCTAGTAAGGAACGAGAGAGGAAATTTGGAAATGAGCAACTGAAAATGAGCTCTCAGTCCCCTATATATAGACGGAGATTGGAACTTCCGATCGTGCTTTCAATCATTCTCCTCCAATCACGTGTCTTCGATTTGACCACTAGACTACCGACAGTAGTTCGGAACTATAGATACTAGCAAGAAGTTTTTGAACTCCTTGTCCAATCACCCAATCAAATCTCATCCCATGTCCGATTGTCACACGATTGAAACTACCGATCTCACGTTCGGAACTTTCGAACTGTTCGTAGCATCCGATCAGTCATGTTAGCTTCCGAACACAATTGGAACTTCCGATCCTCCTTCGGAATATCCAATCCCTTCCAAATATTCGAAGTCTTAGAAACCATTTTTAATCATTCTTAATTCGATTATAAATTCCTTAAGCTCAAATTAGCAACCCTTAATCATATTAAATAATATATTAGCTCAAATAGGAATCGGGCTACTACAGATATTAAGTTTCTTTTAAGTTCAGGAATGTACTTGAATTTATATAGGACTCAGTCTACGCCATCATGTATTCTTAATTTGATGGATCCATTCACTTTCACTCTACAAGATCTGTTATTTTCCATGAGAACCAGCCCTTCATCAAATTCATTCAGCCCTTCAAACCAGGATTTATTAGGACCCATATGAAATGTGCAACCTGTGTCCAATATCAACTCATTATCTAATTCTTGGTTAGACACCACCAAAGCTTCTGTTGAGTCATAGCTTTCAGAGACAATTGCAGCCTTGGCATTTTCCCTTGGTTTTTCATTTGTATTATTTCTTTCAGGAAAATCTCTTTTGAAGTGGTCTTCTATATGGCATTGAAAACATTCAAACTTTGTACGACTCTTGGATTTGGATTTATCCCTCTTGAACTCTGGTGTTCTCTTTTCTGTCCTTCCTCTCATGACCAATATGTCACCTTAAGATTCTGATTGACTGAGTATTTTTCTCTGCAGCTCCTTAGCTTGGATAGCTAATTTCACTTCCTCGAGGGTGATCGACTGCCCTCTGCCATATAGCATTGCATCCTTGAAGTTTTCGTACAATTTTGGAAGAGCATTTAGTAATATCAAATCCTTGTCTTCTTCTTCCAGTTTCACTTCAATATTCTCAAGATCTTCTAATATCTTGATGAATTCATCAATATGATCTATTAGATTATTTTATTCTCGAATTTTGAATGAATATAATCTCTGCCTCATGTAAAGACGATTGGCCAACGATTTTGTCATGTGCAGGTTTTCGAGCTTAAGCCGCATAGAAGTTGTTCTCTCCTTTGACACTTCTCACAATGTCTTGTCTCCGAGACATAATATGATTGCATTCAGTGCCTTATCTTTTATATCAATCTTTGCCTTTTCCTTTTCCTGATCTCCATCCTTCTTTTTTTTATACCAAATGGTCCATCGTATTTATTTAGCGCATCAATGAGGCATTGTTGGATCGAGATTGCTCTCATCTTGATTCTCCATAATCTGAAATTGTTTATGTCATTTAACTTCTCGATGTCGTACTTCATTGTTCATATCTCGCAATTCGATTTTCCCACAGACGGTGCCACTTGTTATATTAATTGCAAGATGTATCAATGATAACTCTAAGAACTCAATTTGATCGAACCCCATTTCCGCTTGTAATACTGAAGATGCTCTTCTCTCAATCTCTCTCGATGAACAAGAACAACAATCAAGAAATCTCTCAAGCTGTGAGACCTCGGCTCTAAACATCTAAACTCGAGTTAAAAAATAACTAAGCATACAAGATCCAAAACTAAAAGCACTAAAAAAAAAATTTTTAGAAATAGTGTCTCGCTCGATCGGTAAGATCTTACCGATCGAGCGAGCAACTTAGAAAAAGTCACTGCCCGAGAAAACCAACAACTCCGCTCGATCGGTAAGATCTTACCAATCAAGCGGCCACCAAAATTTCAAAACAGCAACTCAGCAAAAGGACCTTCGCTCGATCGGTTAAATCTCGCCGATCGAGCGGTGACAGCTCTGAAGCAAAAACCAGCAGAAAACTTGCTAAAACTTAAGTCCAATACATTCAAAATACCATCATGCATTACAATCACAAATTCTCCAATTAATACATGAAATTCTGGAGTTCAACAGCTGCTCAAAAGTAGAGAACATGAAACAACAACATAAATACAAAGTTCGATAACTAAACATGTTCGAACATAACTAGGTTAACATGCTGAAATCGACTTCTAAATCGAGTCCCACGACTAACTCTCCCTCTTGTTGCTAATCGGACCTTCGCTGACTCAATCATGCCCCACCTGTTGCCAAGTACACATAAAAAACAAAGCAACATCCTGATAAACCGGTGAGAAAGACATTCCCAGTAAAAGCAACATAACAAGTAATATATAAACAACATGCTATCAAAACAACATATTCAAGTCAAGGCTAATGATATGCATGTATTTAAAACCAGGATATCAATTCTGATGAACAAGGGAGTGTTGCTGTGCTTTTGGGATCCCGAGGATGAGATCACGCAACTACTCACCGACTCTCCCAATCGAGGTGGTGCCACGTATCCCAATCCTCTAGACTTTGGTGCGACTATGAGGAGTATGCTGACACTAGGTGATCTTCTACAACCTAGGCCACTCACAACATAGCCCCCAAAAGTTTAAACAAAAAGGGTTGTTCTGCCCGCTGAAATCAAAGTTGGCTCAAGATGAATGCATAACAAAACATAAAACATAAGCCACATAATAAAACTCAATCAATCGACAAATACAAGTTCCACATACTAGAACAAGGATTGATGCAATATGTGATTTTAAGGGAAACTCGAGAACCAACTGTCCCGAGTATGCTATCCCACTAAGGCAGACTGCTTTTACCGTTCAATGCAGTAGTTCCAACTCTGGATAAGCTACAATAAAATATTGTATCAAAGACTATACAATCTAAACAACAACTACGGTTCAAGGTAAATCTCTTTACCGTTCTTCGTCCAATCTCTTGATGATTAAATGTTGCTAACACCGGGTTTGAAAAACTCCAAACGAATCTGTTCAGATACAAATAAATGATCAACAACGACGATCAATTCACAAGTCAAAGATCAACAACTAAAAAATGGTTCAAATCTCCAAAACTCAAACCGGCGGCATAACGGCTATAACTGAACAAACCGAGAGCGCAGACAGCAGCTCAATATCGATATCAACTCATATCAATGCTAATACAACAATAACAAGGCAATTCCAACAAATCCCAAAAACCTCATTTTCGAAAATGGCTTCCAAAAATCATAACAAATTCGAACGTCGCTCTATTTCAAAACCGACAGATAATAAATGATCAGAACTCTATCAAGAACAACATACTTGAATCTAAAACGATTCTGCAACATCCAAAAAAATAGAAAGAATCCGATCGTATAAAAACTTACGATATAACGGAGCTTTCGCTGCAGTGATTGCTAAACTGCCTTCAAAATTAAATTTCAACAGACAGATCGAGCTCTGAGAGAAATCCCAAAGCTTGAAATCTCAAAAGGGCACTTCAATGGAGGTGGCGTGCAAGGAGGAAGAAGATGGAGAGAATGAATACTAGTCTCAAGTCAAGATAATATATTAAACTCCAAAATTGCACTTTAGTCCCTGAAATTTCCTAAATTTGCAAAATAGACATTGATCAAAATCAAGTCGGCTCTTGAACTCTAGAACTCTGATTATCTCAAATAAGCTCATTTAATATAAAAAAAATGGGGTGTTACAATTCTCCCCCTCTAAGAAAAGATTTCTTCCTCGAAATCAATAAGAATCGCAACTCATAAGATAGAATAAAGAACTACAAACAATAAAAAGAACTCACGTCATCCGAATAACTCAGGAAAACGCTGTCTCATGTCGGATTCTATCTCCCAAGTCGCTTCCTCGACCCCGTGACGGCTCCACTGCACTTTCACCAACGGAATCAACTTGGTTCTGAGTTGCTTCTCCTTCCGATCAAGGATCTGAATCGGTCGCTCGAAATAGCTCAGAGTCTCGTCTAACTCGGCTTCGTCCGGCTGAAGAATATGAGAAGGATCTGGATGATACTTTCGCAACATAGAGACGTGAAAAACTTCATGAATATCAAATAAAGACGGAGGAAGTGCAAGTCTGTAAGCAAGATCTCCTATCTTCTAGAGAATCTCATACGGACCGATGAATCTCGGAGATAACTTCCCTCTCTTACCAAATCTGACAGTACCTCTGAAAGGAGAAATCTTTAGAGTTATTCACAAACAAGAGGTCATCTCTAACCTGGAATTCGGACTGATGCCCAGATCTGACTTTTTCTACTGAAACCTGAATGCTCGGATCAGACTTCTGCGCTTCTTTGATCACAATAAACAACTCTGGCTTGGCTTGAATAGCAAACACTCTGATAGTCTCCCTATCTGTTTCAAACTCTAAACCAGAAGTGCAACAATCATCGATCAATTGAGAAACACCAATAGTAGAAAGAGATAAAGAACAAAGCTTTCGGCTCAAGGCATCTGCAACTGCATTCGACTTTCCCGGATAATATTTGATTTCACAGTCGAAATCCTTCAACAGATCTAACCATCTTCTATGTCTCATATTTAGCTCTGCCTATGAAAACAAGTACTTAAGGCTCTTATGGTCAGAAAATATCTCGAAAGACTCACCAAAAAGATAGTGACGCCAGATCTTCAAAGCAAAAACGATCGCAGCTAGTTCAAGATCATGAACCGGATAATGAGTCTCATGCGGCTTTAGTTGCCTTGATGCATACGCTATCACATGCTTATGCTGCATAAGAACACAACCCAAGCCTCGGTTAGAAGCATCACAATAGACTGTGAAATCTCCAGTACCTTTTGGAATAGCAAGAATCGGAGCACTGGTCAGTCTCCTCATCAGATCAACAAAGCTAGCCTCACAATCTGCAGTCCAAATAAAAGGCGCATTCTTCTGAGTCAGCTGGGTAATAGGCTTGGCAATAGACGAGAAACGCTCGATGAATCGGCGATAATAGCCAGCTAAACCCATAAAGCTCCGGATCTCAGGTACTGATGTCGGTCTAGGCCAATTCATAACCGCTTCAATCTTGCTGGGATCGACAGAAATCCCATCTCCTGAAATAATATGACCGAGAAAGACAACTCGATCCAACCAAAATTCACACTTAGATAGTTTGGCAAACAACTGCTCAACTCGCAAAATCTGCAAAACGATCCTCAAGTGCTCTGCATGGTCGGTACGGTTCTTTGAATAGATAAGAATATCATCGATGAAGATAATGACGAACTCATCTAAATAACGCTGAAAGATATGGTTCATCAAACCCATAAAAACCGTTGGAGCGTTAGTCAAACCGAACGGCATGACTATAAACTCGAAATGACCATACCTCGTTCGGAATGCGGTCTTAGGAACATCTTCCTCTTGCACTCTTAGCTAATGATAACCTGATCTCAGATCAATCTTTGAATAGACAGAAGAACCCTGCAGCTGATCAAAAAGGTCATCTATTCGGGGAAAAGGATATCTGTTCTTGACTGTAGCTTGATTCAGTTGACGGTAGTCAATACAGAGCCGCATAGAACCATCCTTCTTCCGAACAAATAGAACAGGAGCACCTCAAGGCGATACACTAGGTCTGATGTATCCCTTGGCAATCAAATCCTCAAGCTGCTCCTTCAACTCTCTCAGTTCAATAGGTGCCATATGATAAGGAGCTTTGGAAATAGGTTGAGTACCTGGCACCAAATCGATGCTAAATTCGATCTCTCGAATAGGCGGCAATCTAGGAACATCTTCCGGAAACACATCCGCAAAATCTCTAACAACTGGTATATCAACCAATGCTGGGCTAGATTTCAGTACATCAACTGCATAAACCAAAAATCCTTCTGCACCTCTCTGTAACAAACGAGTCATAGATAACACTGAAATCAAAGGAATTATAGATCGAGAACCCTTACCAAAGAATTTCCACTCGTCTGCCATTTCAGGTACGAACCTGACAACTTTCAGAAAACAATCGATGGTTGCCCTGTACTTGGTTAAAGCATCTATACCGATAATATAATCAAAATCTGACAGCCCAAGTACAATACAGTCGAACTCTAAAATATTTCCCTCAAAACGGAGTTCACATTTCCTGATTAATCTGACAGAATAATTCATCCACCCAAAGGTTAAGTAACAGCTACTACAGTAGGCAACAACTCAGTAGGAAAGACATGCAATAACACAAATTTCTCAGAGATAAAGGAATGAGATGCACCTGTATCTATCAAAACATGAGCAAAATAACCAAAAATCCAACAGTTACCTGCTATAACATCGTCCGGTGCTGCCTGAGCCTGATCCTCTGTCAGAGCAAAGACACGTGCCTGCTGTCTTGGAGGCTGGTTTGCACTAGAGTTACCTCCCTGTCTGTTCTGCTGCTGGGGCTGGAAGGAGTGAACTGCAGAAGACTGTCTCTCAGGATGTGTTGTAGGTCTAGATGAACTATCACTCTGAGCTCGATCTCTACTATGCTAGGGACACACCTTAGAAAAGTGTCCCGGTTGCTGACAGGTGTTGTAATTTCCGAAGACTCCCACACACTGATCCGACGAGTGTCTACCCCCACACTTACTGCAGTACATGGATGAAGATCCAGAACTCTTTCCTGAACCAAATTGTTTGGAACCACTAGAACTAGAAGAACTGTTCCCTTGCCTCTTGAACTGTTTCCCCCTTGCTTTGTAATGATCCCTTCTGTTTCCCCCACTGCTTCCACCTTCGTACCTCTGTTGCTGGTTCTGATACTGAGGCGGTTGATTCTGATGTTGAGATGGTTGGTTCTGAGACTGTCTCTGCTGCTGAGACACCATCTGATTACCTCTCCGCCTCCACAAGCCTGCTTCAGCTCCCTTTGCGTGGTTCATGGCATCCGCAAAGTTATCTGGCCTAGCAGTGTTCACCAACGTGAAGATGTCGGGATTCAAGCCGTTGATGAACTGATCGGCTTTGGCTTCTTCACTGTCGGCAATGTGCGGTGCAAAACGCAACAGACTATCAAACTTGGCTACGTACTCCTCGATGTTCAGATTCCCTTGCCTCATATTTTCAAACTCTGCTCCCTTGTCCTTTCGGTACGAAACAGGGAAAAACCTCTTATAAAACTCAGTTTTGAAAAGAGACAAATTGACAACTGTACCTCTGTTCTCCATGGATCTCTTTGTCGTGATCACCAGTTCTTGGCAACACCACGAAGCTGATGAATGACTAACCTGGTTCAGCGGTCATCTGTGTAATCAATGGAATCAAACAACTGATCAATGTCATCCAACCAACTCTCACAGTCAACTGGATTATCAGTACCCATCAACAACGGCGGATTAAATGACTGAAACCTCTTCAATAAGGTTTCCATAGGAGTAGCTGTAGCATCCAATTGATCAACTTAAGTGCTAGCCTGCTCAGACGTAGGAATAACTGGCGGTGGGTTTCTGTTTATTACTCGACGAGGACCCATCTGATAATCAAATGTTAGGACACAAGATACTCAATCGCTACGATACAGTGCCCTTACAACCGCTTGGAATACCGGATACCAGTCGATAACGGAAGCAGTTATATCTCAAGTAGTTCATGCTTTATAAATTAAATCACAAATCATGTAATTCAATTAATTCTCAAACGATAAAGCATGCTCGCGTGGAATTAATTAAACAATTAAATAACTCAAACACATGCGAAGAGCCAATACATGCGGACTCGAACTACCCCGCTCACTCTAGTTCAACCAAGAATCTTAACGCTCTGATACCACTTAATGTGAGACCTCGGTTCTAAACATCTAAACTCAAGTTATACAATAACTAAGCATAAAAGATCAAAGATTAAAAGCAATAAAAAATTTTATTATTTTTTTTGAAATAGTGCCTCGCTCGATCGGTAAGATCCTACCGATCGAGCGAGCAACTTAGAAAAATTCACTGCCCGAGAAAACCAACAGCTCCGCTCGATCGGTAAGATCTTACCGATCGAGCGGCCACCAAAATTGCAAAACAGCAACTTAGCAAAAGGACCTTCGCTCGATCGGTTAAATCTTGCCGATCGAGCGGTGACAGCTCTGAAGCAAAAACCAGCAGAAAACTTGCTAGAACTTAAGTCCAACACATTCAAAATTCCATCATGCATTACAATCACAAATTCTCCAATTAATACATGAAATTCTGGAGTTCAACAGCTGCTCAAAAGTAGAGAACATGCAACAACAACATAAAGACGAAGTTTGATAACTAAACATGTTCGAACATAACTAGGTTAACATGCTGAAATTGACTTCCAAACCGAGTCCCACGACTAACTCTCCCTCTTGTTGCTAACTGGGTCTTCGCTGACTCGATCATGCCCCACCTGTTGCCAAGTACACATACAAAACAAAGCAATAGCCGGATAAACCAGTGAGAAAGACATTCCCAGTAAAAGCAACATAACACGTAATATATAAACAACATGCTATTAAAACAACATATTCAAGTCAAAGCTAATGATATGCATGTCTTTAAAACCAAGATATCAATTCTGATAAACAAGGGAGTGCTGTTGTGCTTTTGGGATCCCGAGGATGAGATCATGCAACTACTCACTGACTCTCCCAATCGAGGTGGTGCCACGTATCCCAATCCTCTAGACTTTGGTGCGACTATGAGGAGTATGCTGACACTAGGTGAACTTCTGCAACCTAGGTCACTCACAACATAGCCCTCAAACGTCTAAAAAAAAAGGGTTGTTCTGCCCGCTGAAATCAAAAATGGCTCAAGATGAATGCATAACAAAACATAAAACATAAGCCACATAATAAAACTCAATCAATCGACAAATACAAGTTCCACATACTAGAACAAGTATTGATGCAATATGTGATTTTAAGGGAAACTCGAGAACCAACTGTCCCGAGTATGCTATCCCACTAACGCAGACTTCTTTTACCTACTATATGCAGTAGTTCCAACTCTGGATAAGCTACAACAAAAGATTGTATCAAAGACTATACAATCTAAACAACAACTACGGTTCAAGGTAAATCTCTTTACCGTTCTTCGTCCAATCTCTTGATGATTAAATGCTGTTAACACGGAGCTTGACAAACTCCAAACGAATCTGTTCAGATACAAATAGATGATCAACAACGACGATCAATTCACAAGTCAAAGATCAACAACTCAAAAACGGTTCAAATCTCCAAAACTCAAACCGGCGGCATAATGGCTATAACTGAACAAATCGGGAGCACAGACAGCAGTTCAATATTGATATCAACTCATATCAATGCTAATACAACAATAACAAGGCAATTCCAACAAATCCCAAAAACCTCATTTTCGAAAATGGCTTCCAAAAATCATAACAAATCCGAACGTCGCTCTATTTCAAAACCGACAGATAATAAATGATCAGAACTCTGTCAAGAAAAACATACTCGAATCTCAAATGATTCTAACAACATCCGAAAAATAGAAAGTATCCGATCGTAGAAAAACTTACGATATAACGGAGCTCTCGCTGCAGTGATCGCTAAACTACCTTCATAATTAAATTTCAACGGACGGATCGAGCTCGGAGAGAAATCCCAAAGCTTGAAATCTCAAAAGGGCGCTTCAATGGAGGTGGCGTGCAAGGAGGAAGAAGATGGAGAGAATGAAGACTAGTCTCAAGTCAAGATAATATATTAAACTCCAAAATTGCACTTTAGTCCCTGAAATTTCTAAAATTTGCAAAATAGACCCTAATCAAAATCAAGTCGGCTCTTGAACTTTGGAACTCTGATTATCTCAAATAAGCTCATTTAAGATGAAAAAAAAAAAATGGGGCGTTACACAAGCGATATAACAAACAAAATGAAAGTAATTCAAGAGCACACACACGAATTTACGTGGTTCGGCTATGAAAGCCTACATCCATGGAGAGCAATGATCTTTTATTGATCCAAAACAAATTAATATACATGCTTTACAAGTAAGGAGTTTTAGACCAGAAAGAAATTCACACTCTCTGATTTCCTCTATTCTCTCTTTTGTTTTCTCTATATTGTACTTGTTTTCTGTGTTAAGACTTCTGTGATCAGCCTTATTATATATCCTCGCACCAGTTTCCCTTTTTTCTTGTTACCTGATGCTTCTGGCTACCCTTAACTGATTCCTAACTAATGCAGTAGTTTTGTAACCTGGATTACTATTGTGGCCATCAACTCTGGACCTGAAGACTAACTACTTGCAAAAGTAAACGAATAAGTTAGCATTGAAGACACTTATACCACAATTTTTATTTATGATGTTGGAATCCACGTTTTCAAACCCCGTACCCTGCAAACCACCCTAGATAAAAACACATTTGGATAAAACCTGACAAAACATGTTGTCCCAGAAAGTGTTGGAATAAGAAATTGAACTCGTAACCATCAATCAGGCACTTATCCAACTACTCTATCAGCTCAAACAGACTTCCATTTCTTAAAGATATGGGATGCGTCCTTCGTTCCGGGCACTTGGAACCGTTGGATCACTTGTTCTTTGGTTGTAATTTCTCTTCCCGGCATTGGTATATGGTTAGGGATTGGTTTCACATCCATTATTCTATGATTACCAATAAGCATTCTCTTGCATGATTTATTCTAACTGAAAACTTGCAATTACTTGATATTTGAAGGTGTTCACCCTAATGGTGATGAGAAGTTCATCAACGATAAAGTTTTTGCCCACAAATGCCTCTACTCTCCTACTCCAGT
Source organism: Henckelia pumila (assembly GCF_033568475.1). Lineage (NCBI taxonomy): Eukaryota > Viridiplantae > Streptophyta > Magnoliopsida > Lamiales > Gesneriaceae > Henckelia > Henckelia pumila. Next base: position 230,556,359 of record NC_133123.1, read on the forward strand.
TGGATCCATTTTAAAGGGACATTACTCTTTTTGGTTGATAGACCAGACTGGTTATATCAAGTGGCACGGCCTGATGAACTTTGATTAATTACTAACAAATAACCACACGCATTCAAAAAAAAAATTGAGGATAATTTGTGTTGGGTTGAAAAAGAGATTTCACCAAGATCTGAAAAATAAGAAAAACGTTTCAAAAAAAAAATAAGGAATGAATATGTTAGGTACTTGGAGGAACGTAAGGAACGTTGAAACAGTGGAGAAGTGGTGAAGGTAATTTAGGTAGTTTAAAAAAAAGACCAATTCAACATTTAGCTAGTCTACTATACGCAATCTATATGTACCTATAAAAGTATGGATATTGAAGGGTGTTTTCCAATTGTGTAATAACGTATTTAGTCTTCTAACAAAACTTCTATATTTATATCATTACACCCACTAAATTATCCACTAATATAATTACTTATCATTAAAACATTAAAACTAAATTACCCACATTTTTCTCAACTAACTAATTAACTATTCCCACTAATATAATTATATTGTTTATAATCCCACTAATATAATTATATTGTTTATAACTTTTCAGTTATTTGTAACATCAAATATCATTAATAATTAAATTAAACCATAAAAAATTAATATTGGTTAATGAATAATAAATTATTAATTATTGATAAAATTAAAAATTAAACATAAAATTCAATATAACTTGGAAGGTAATATTTTGATCTATTTTTTAAAATCAGCACATTATGGTTTGCCATATGTACACTCTCGAATTAAACTCTATTTATTTTCATCTTAAAAAAAAAGCCAAAATATTGTATCCAAAAAAATTACATGTAATTTTAACAATCGGATTAATAAGTAATTATCAAATAGTACTTAATCATAAAAACAATCTCATTACAATTTATTAATTTCATACACATAAAATGATAATTATATCGACAAAAAGGCAATCAAACATTAACTAATAAACAAATACAATAAACAAATAATTTGAATAAAAAATATAATATATTTGGGCTCATTCACCAATACTTAATCATAATAATATATCAATATAATTGTAATGACATGCAATGAATGTTAAAAAGAAACAATGATCACCAAGTTTTAATTTTTTAGACATTTTTTGGTAACAAATTTTCTATTTATTAATAAAAAAATGAGTTGATATATGACATATTAGTATCACACGTTTGTTTCAATTACTTTGTAGCCACGTGCATATGTTCACTTGTAATTTGAAATTATACCACTTTATTAATGGATAAATAATTAACTATAGATAAAATGGAAAAATTAATAAACAATTAAACTTAAAGTTAATGTGATATTTTCAATAGTTTATTTTATTTTTCACATTTTATAATTTATTATATCATATTAATTTGAGTGATATAATTGTCCTAACATAATTGTACCCAATAAAATACATAGTTAATTTAATTTAGAATTTATTAAATGGAGTACATAAAATGACATCATAATTGTAGTTAGCAGAATACCACCTAATTATATTATATATTCATTATTTGAAATTATACAATTTGGAAATCATGAAAAAAATCTAAAAACTTGTTCAAATTTTTTTATTAATATTCTAATTTATTGGTAATAAACCAAGTATCATGATATATCAAAAATTAAATTAAATTAATAAAATCAGTCGTACAATATCCAATAGTTTCTAATAACCAATAATTATGAATAATTAAAAATAAATTATTTGTCTCTTCCATATAAATGTACAAAAAAAATTAACAGGATAGAAGATAGTTTAATATGTTCAATTTTTTTGATAAACTCTTTTTATTGGTTAGTTATGAACATTATAGTTTGATACATATTAATATGATCATTAGTTATCATTATATATCTATCTAAATTATTGATTTATTCTATTTTGTTACTCTTTTTTTATTGTATGATTTGTGGATGTATAAATATTTTGTATTCAATTCATATTGTTCTATATAATTTTCTTATAACACAAGCTTCATATATTCAATTTTTTAACTATCTATATGTTTTTAATTCATATATATTTAATTGATGTAAACGTGCATTGCACGTTCTTTTTGCTAGTTTTAATAAATAGTAAAATATTACCGGTAAAGAAAATTAAATTAAAAAAATTCATGCTGGTAAAATAAAAAGACTTTGACAATGAAGCTAAGCTCGAGTTAAAGTACAGCAAATATGAACATATCCGGCATTTTCTCAGCTTACACTCTCTTCTATATCCGTCAAAATGGGAAGTTTGGCATGATTAAGTTTAGTAGCCAAAACTAAAAACTCGGTGGTGAATAGTTTACAAGAAAACAAACCCCATCAATGGAAAATTGAGGACTAAGTTCCCATGCCCTATGTGTATAAGTATAAATCTCGAAGAAATCCAATGAAGCACGCGATACATGAATGAGATAGGGGAGCATCCCGAGATTTGCAGCCATACGATTAAAAAAAACAAACCAACATTAATCCACTTGCGCGAGATATCGTCAAACGAGCCATTAGTATCCACTTCCCTTGCACAAACGTTCCAAAGTTGTGTTAACTTAGAGGTTCTTCTTTTTGTCAATGGCTGTAACCTGCCGTTGCTTTTTCCTCCAGGCCGGCATCTTACCGGGGAACGCCCATCTCAATAACCTTTCCCACGTGTAACAAACCAAAAATGCAAGAAAAGCCCAGATCAGCAGCTTATTTCTTAATGATTTTGGCAGAGGGACTAACTTTAACCAATCGTTCAAGTCCCTGAATAAATCGGAGGCAATTACTACAAAGAAGACAACAGCGGCTGAAAGAGCATATAAAAACGGCCTGTTCTCAGATATACTCTTGTTGAAAGGATGGCCCATGTAGTTCACAGCAAATGTTGCGACCTGCAACATCATTCCCACCATGTAAGAAACCGTGTTCACGAGATTGGGATGGAACGCTGCGTCGGGTTCGATACATTCATCTGGCATGTACTTCTCTGCCTCTTTCACTGATGAAATCAGGAAGAAAATGTGAACTGCAAACTGCCCGAGGAGGGAGAGGAATACATAGTAGCAGAAGATATTAGGATGAGGGCGCTCAGCAGAAAGGTAGGAAGCGGAGATGCATGCGAAATGAAGAGAAAAAAGGCGGCTGTGAAGACCCCACTGATCGTGGCTTGGACATCACCCAATTTCACACCATCCAAGTACATCACACTCAAGACATAAGCAGTAGCGAGGCAGTTGAGTCCGAGTATCTTGAACATTTGGAGGGTAGTGACAAGAGTACTACGACCCTGGCGAATTATGTCGGTGGTAGGGGCAACTGAAGCATGCTTTGCAGTAAAAGGTGATGCCATTGAGGCATCCCCAAGCTTAACAACAGGGGCTGATCGACCATCACCTTCTTCATTTAGCTCGTTCATTAGTTTCTTCAACTTTTTCCGCTGAATCTCTGCAGCTGTCAGATGCCGATTAGCAGCTTGGTTTCCGGTTGGTTCCAACTTCGATATTGCCCTGCTCTTTGAAGTATTTTCTCCATTTTCAATGTTGGACTTGGATTTTTTTGATTTGTCGGACTTAGCAATTTCATTTTTAGATGATGCTTCAGAAGCAGATTTGTCCTTTTGAGTCGGAGGTACTGCATTAAGTAGAGCCACTCCCACGTGTGCCTGTGAAAAACAAGTAATTCTCATTAATACTGCACAAGCGATAGCAGATATTACTTAATACGTCAAATTTGTTTTCATTTCTCTGGTATTCTAGAAGGCCAAGCTTAATTCAGCTTGAAGGGAAACATCACCATGTCGTAATACATTAAATAAGCATTTCCAAACACTATCTTAGACTGCTATCGTGCATACAGAGTAGGCAACAGAGAATAAAATGTAATACCTACAAACTAGGAGAAAGATTATTCAGAGAAGACATTCTTGAAAGAAACTTGGAGCAAGTTTCCTGTTGTATCTTTTGACTTAATTATCTATAGCTATTAGTGGATACTTTAAATCTATTCAACCAACCTTGCTCTGTGCCAACAATTGCATCAAACAGAAAAAATAATAATAATAATAACTGTTCTCAACCTATCGTTTTTTGTACTTACTACAGTTTAAAGTAGATCTACATCATGAATTTATCTAGGGCCCCAAAACTAAGAAACAAAAATAAGCTGAAAATTCCTGCTGCAGAGAATCAAACAAAGATATGCCCTTGGCCATGAGATCAAAAACATGTGGTTAAGAAATCAGTGACAAAGTAAACTTCTCTTCAAGCTAATGGCATTATTGTAGATGACAAGTATTCTTAGACTTTTCTTAGTGCACTCAAACAAGTCATTGCTCGTGAATGCCTACGATTTCCTCAAGAAAGCAATGACCACTGAGTGTTAGCAATCATAGAACTTACACGGACAAAGTTTTATTCATTCACACGACTTCTTATCATTTAATACCTGCTTCAGTGCTCCAACATCATTGGTTCCATCACCACACATCAGGGTAACCCTTCCTACTGATCTAAAAGTGGTAATGATGAGTTCCTTTTGCTCAGGAGCCACCCGGGCAAACACCTGATGCATGTGAAACAAAGTTCAAGCCAAAAACAAAGGAGAGAGGGAGAGAGATGTTTGATGTGGGTGCCATGAGTAGCTACCTTAACATATGGAATAACTTTCAAGATTGCAGAAGTTTGCTCCAGCATTTCAATGCAGTCACCGCCAATGCAAAGATCATGCACCTCAGATAGAGCTTCAACCTCATTCTCCCTGTTAAAAGAGTTCGAGAAGAAACACGATTGAAACAGTGGACAAAAAGGGGAGCAAATGTGCAAACCTCTAAACATTGTCAGAAGTATGAGATTACAACCACATAACAAAAGACACAAGCATCAATAAGAGAAGAACTTTAGCTAGTCAATCCAAGCTAAAATGGAATTGAAACACAACAGGGGAATAAAAAGAATCAGATCCAAGCAAGCTTGAAATTCTTCGCATAAAAAAGTATTCTTGCCTGTATGTAACAATGTGCGACTCATCTGGAGAAACCCATTCATATCCTTCATTACTTTTTACGCGGCCAAGAATTAGGGCTGGTTTTGAGATAATATTAACTTGTCCAGCAACATGGCAAGCTGTCAAAGCTTGGTCTCCAGTAATCATCACCTGAAAAATAAATTATTAAAAAACACAAACAAATTCTAATTGGTGCTATCGCCTAGTATATGTGGATGGAAATAGATCAGCCAAAGTAAGTTCAGAAAAACAAAATCCTTAGCAGGCTCACTTGTGACCTTTTATCGTCAAGTATTATTTTCAGAAGAATGAACTCATTTGTTTTGTTTTTTGGTTTTCCTATTTTTTTATTTCATTTCCCTTCCCAAGTATGAATCTTCGCCCTCAATCCTGTGGCCCAATTTTGCCACAATTAGTAGGACTACAACTGACTTGAAGGAAACAAGCAATTCCAGGGTCATTGGCCTTCCATAATAAGCATGGTTATTAAATCAAGCCTCCACAATTTACAGTAATTGGAATGGTTTGCAGCAGATTTTTCACTGACATTTTTCAAGTAGAGGCCATTAGATTGATGCATGAGAAAAAATGTAAGTGCAGTTATGGATTTGTTGGGGTTGATTTGGCATACAAGAGAAGCACATGAGATGTAATTTCCCATATACACATTCCAGCAAACTGGCATCAGGTAAAATTTCATCAAAGCTTATGCTGCCCAGACAAATTGCATGCTCGCCATCATCATGAAACTGACATTCAAGTGTCAATTGAATCAAGAACAGTTGAAATACAACTTGTCAGCAGTTGGTATCAGAAACAAAACAAAACTGCTCACCAAATCATGTGAAGAACTTTTTAATTCAGACAGCACTGAGGCTGAGTCTCCACGGATGGGGCAATTAAAAACCTGATTTGCAAAAGAAGGCGTCACACAGACAAACAAAAAACATTAAACAAAAACATCCACAAAAAAGTGAAGAACCAAGTAATGAAGTTTCCTAAGAGTTTATGCAGAAAACATGTCATATACAAATGAATATTTTTTTCTTTTGGGGACAATTTGTTGGGATGATACATATGATAGGGTATAATGACAATGATTACCGCAAACCCCGCAAAGGTGAGATCACTTTCTACCATGTCTCGTTCCAAGCTTCTTGCTTCACTAACCTTCAAACAAGTATTTAGCAATAACTTAAATAAGAAATAACCAATATAACCATTGTGGGGAAATATTGAGCACATACAATACGAAAATACCACAACCAAGCAACTTACACATGTGAAGACTGTAGTGTGAAAAGGAATGAATATAATTTAGCACTTATATTATTAGACAAATGCACAGGAACTGTACTTGGAAGCCTTCTATAGATATTGAATACAGAACCAATTCCTAGCTTTGAGAATAAAATGCAAGAATATATACTTTAGGAAAGTGACTGCAATATTCAACTTTTGATAGAATGTATCTGTATATATAAGTCATTTGAGAATTGAAAATGCAGTGGTTACAGACAATTGGTAAGCCATTGAACCATGAAAGCAATAAATCTATTTGTTTTCCTAATTTCATTTACAAACATATAAATGTAAAATTGGATACGAATTCAACCACCCAATCAAAATTTCAAAGATTTTTAATTGAATTGTAGCAATAAAATATATTTTTCTCATATTTTTCACTAATAAATATAAAATCTAAAATTGGATAAAAATACACTAACCCATTAAAAATTACAAAGATTTAATAGAAAACCCAACCAGTAATCAGTTATGAACTAAACCGAGTTCCTTCGTGGAATCATTTTTCTAATTGTCTCCAAAGTTCAACTCATTCTTAATTTTCTCCAATATGAATTGTCTCCTTGTGTCCTTCCCAAAATCTACTCATCATTTGTAAGCAATAAATTTTATAATTGCTTAATTTTGTTCAAATCTTTTATTCCTTGCTTCCTCTTCCTTACATGGACCTGCTTCAGAAAATTGCTCACGAATCATTTACGGATGGACATGCAATATATCTATATTCTCGTTCACTTTCTTTTGTAGCTACACTTGGAGCAAATTGCTTTTGAAAGTCACGCACTTAGATTCACTTGGTATATTTAAAAGCTAAGCAACAGCTGATCTGCAGTTATTATATTATACAAATTTTTCAAATTTCTTAAATCATTTTTCACAAGGAATCTAGCGTGAGTCAATAACATGTGATAAGGCTTAAATTTGCTAATTTAACATGAATTGTGATGTATATTAACTCAAAGAAATTATATGCAATAAAATCATGTTAATTAAACCTACTTTTAACACTGAATGTGAGCATGGCAACAAATTTTCAGAAGCCACGGTACCTCGAGAATAAATTTTTTGGTTCTCTGTTAGTTTTGCAAAGTGACAATAAAAAATGGGAAGGAGAATCTAATTGGGAGTTTGGGGCAATGCTTGAGTAGTTGAAATGTAACTATGGACGTTAAAATTTTCAAATATTTTGGCACCCGTAAATCGATAATCATATTAATTTCTGAAAGTATTTTTGTCAAACAGAATATAGAAACTTTCACAAAACAAATTCTCAAGCATCCACAACTTACAAAACACCCACCTTTAACTTTATGAGTAGAAAATTATACAAACTATTCCCAGAAGGATTAATAAAATCTATTGCATTATATTTGCGTTCCTAAAGATAACTGGTCTGAGAAGAAATTTTAAATCAAAATTGCATAACAAGAGAGAACGGTATCAAATTAACTCACGAGCCATCAAACACAAAATGGTCGTGCAAGGAACCCAGAAATTAGCGTTACATGAACACAATCAGTTGACTAGTAAAATTATTGAAATGGTTAAAAAGACGAAGTTGAATGGTAGAAGAGAAGCTTGGCAACAAAGACACTCAAACGGCCAAGACAAGAATCTGTAGAGACAAAGTGAACCGAAAAAGACGAGAACCGAGTAAAAAAATGATAGAGACTAGTGATCCACTAAACATGAATTCCAGCCTTGATGATGGCACATCAGGAGTCCTGGACTACTCATATGACGCAGCTTGTCAGCATTACTGAATATTTTATAAGCAACGACAAGCATAAGACAAGATCCTTTAGGATTTTCTGATGAATTTTAAATTAAAGAACTTCACTGAAATGCGAATTTTATTCCTAAAATTCAGCGATTTTATTCCTAGTAATCATGAGACTGTTCTTGTATAAATATGAGGTCTTGTTTCTAATAAGGTTTCAAGTCAAACTCCGTATCCATTAGACTACTACAGTGTAAAAAAGCAGCAGAATAAGCAAAGTTGTAAGGCATAAGTGGTAGAGAGGTAATAGCTAGTAACTCAGTTTTCAAGCTACGCACTTGCATCATTCCAACTTCTTGTTGAAATGGTCTTATGATAGCAACAATGAAACTTTGTTCTGACAAAGAAAATACTTTTGCAAATATTTTGAGCATATCATAAGCATGTGTTATACTTAACTAGGATTCAAGTAACATGAAGAGTGTTGTGGCTCCCTGTATGATATATAAACTAAACGACGACTAATAACATTCTGATTCCTGATGGCAAGTTAATACCTATTTTGGATCCATGGCGGATATTCGCATTGCCATTTGGTGGCATGGGATCAAGTATGTAGACCAAAAGATAGAGGACTCGGTATCGGGAACATTGGCCTTAGAAATAGGGCTCTTCTGGAGAAAAAGTGGTGGAGGTTTGCGGTGGAGTCGTCGGTATGGAAGAAAGTAATAGTGAGTAGGTTACATGAGAACGGTTGGGATGCAGGGTTAGCAAGGAATGGTATATATAGAAGTCCTTGGAAGTATATATCTAGAACTTACACGGCTTTTCATCAAATAGTGAGGACAATGGTTAGATGGGGGTACAAGAGTTAGGTTTTAGGAGGACAGGTGGTGGGGGGATTCGTCTTTTCAGGATTTATTTCCTTGTTTCAGATTCATAAGGTGCCGATTTCTCATTTTGCTCAGTCGTTAATTTGTCCTCTTCTTCTTTATTGTGAAACTTGTATTTCCGTAGGCTGCCAATGAGGGATGTAGAAGTTGACGAGTTGAGTGTTCTCTTGGGAGCTTTAGAGAGGGTCAGGTTGAGTGAAGGAAGGGATGATATCAGAGTGTGGAGTGGGGACTCGTAATGGTCTATTCTGAGTGAAATCTTTTAATGAATCTTTCTTTATTTTCGATTAGTAGGTTTCCTTTCTTTCCGCTTTTCCATTCTATTTGGAAAGTTTGGATTCCACCAAAGATTCAAGTATTCTCCTGAACTGCTGTTTTGGGTAAGTTACCGACTTGCGATTCCATGCAAAAGAGGTGGTCATCTTGTGCTCTCTCACTGAACGGAGTGTCCTTTGCCGGAAAGAGACAAACTCAGAATCACGTGCTTCTTTTTTGCCCTTACACGACATCTTCATGGGCCAGAGCTTTGGGGGAAATGGGATTAGTGTGGGTAGCACCAAGATCCACACAAGATCTCGCTTCGGATCTTGGTCGACTTTTGGGAAAGAGAGGGAGAATTCTGTGGACAATAGCAGTGCATTATATTTGCGGTTGGGAACGTAACAAGAGAATCTTCGAAGGTATTGAAGAATCAGCTGATGAGGGCTAGGACAAGATCAAGATTCATATATCAACTTGGATAAGGAAGAGCTTAGAGTTTAGGAACCATTCGATCTCGGATATTGTGAGGGATTGGAGGTTTATTTGTTGTTGATGTGATAGGGCTTTTGTCCACCCTTTTGTCTGCGGTGGACTTCTTGCTCGCTTTTTGTAATTATTAATTTCAATACTAATAGATCACCGCTTCTTATCCAAAAGGGAAAAAAAACATATGCACAAGTGTGACACATAGAAATGGAGTTAGCATATTATTAAGCCCTCTCGATGGGCATAATGTGAAATAAGTACTAGTGATGTCATTCACGCAAGAAAAGTAAACCACAATTACTTAAGTTTGTATATATACTCTGTCCATTTCATTCTATGCTTTGTTCCGATTAAGTTAGAGGTTTAAAATTATAATCAGTTGTCTCTCCAAAATTATGCAATGTAATGTTTTCACCATTTTTTTGTATAACAAGTTAATATTTGTGATGGCTAAGCTAACAAGTAGCCCTCTGCCTTGAAACATTTTCATTTCAATTAAGTTAGCAAAAGACCAAGAGTAGGGACTTGTTTTTAGGGATGTGACAGATAGATTATATAACATCTTTAGATTAGCCAATTCCATTGCATTTTGTTCAGATTTTGCCTTGGCCGTTTTTGAAGTAGAAAGCTTAGTTCCGCAAGTTAATCCTTTTTTTCATGACTTGTTTTGTTCCGCTTACACATTTTATTCCATTTACATAGCTTGTCCCACTCAAAGTTACTGAGCTCTGTGTTCTGCTAATATTAATTTGTTCTTTTCAGTTCAGTGTTCTAAATGGCGGTCGAGGAGCGCCTTGGCATCAAGAGGCCCCAAGCTGTCCGGCGGGCGAGGCAGGCATCAAGGTGGTCAAGGCCTCGGTGGCGGGCACTCGGGCAGGTGACAAATTTTAAATTCCAGTCAAAGGTCAGAGTCGACTAAATTTAAAATTCTAGTCAAAGTCAATTAATTTTAAAAACCCAGTCAAAGTCTACAAATTTTAAAACCCTAGTTATTTTAAAAGATGTGCTACAACCAAGGAGGAGTGCAAGGAACATCCCCATTAACGAACTTAATGAGAATTTAGATACATCGGAGGAGGAGAAGGAAGAAGATGTTGATTTTGAGTCCGGTGATGAGAGGAATATGAATGTTGTTGATGGTGCATATGTAGATGATTTAGAAGAGTAGTTATGTTTAGTCTAATACTTATTGCCATAGTACCATAGTGGATTGAAACTTTGAATTTTAAACTTATTTTTTGCTAAAAGTAATTATATTATTTTGTTAGTATTAATATGATGATGAATCTTTATTAATTATCTTGCTAGTTTGCATTTATATATTTATTTGCCCTTGTATAGATGGTATTATATTATGAAGTTTTTTTATGCATAAAGATTATTTAATTACACATCTTACATAAAAAATTATAATTATTTTTTTATTACATTGCATGACTATATATGATTACTTATAAAAAATTGCTAAAAAACATTCAACTGCCTAGGCGACCGAGGCAGTAGGCGGTCACGGACCGCCCTTGCCACCGCCTCCCGCCATTTACAACACTGGTTCAGTTTGAACATATGTACATAAATTAACAATTTCTCAGGAAGATAAAATTTAGAAATCCATGTTTCAACTATCATTTCTGTTTGCAAATAAATTCCATGTGTGTTCAACGCCTTGCATCAGCAATGAGCATGACAGGAATTACCGCAGTTGTTATTCGGGTTTTCGGTAAGGGGACATCAATGGTCAGTTAGAACAAAATATATATATATATATATATATATATATATATATATATATGTTTATACATGTCTTATTTTAATGAGAAACAAAAAAGATTCAATAATAAACTAATTATCCACATAATAAACTAATTTACGGTGGCAAACAAGAAATGCCTCTCTTATTGCAGATAACAAGAAATTATCCCGAGAAGAACACCCACATTGCATTCTTTTCTAGATTGAAACAATCCAGAATTACTCTAGCATAGATAAATACAATCCAATTTTTGACTCCATTCCTTTAAACCATATAGTATAAACACTATTAACCTACGCTTGTGCGTATGGGATTTTTTTTTTTTTTTGAGGCACTTATGCGTATGGTTATTTCCATACAAGGAGAGGGAAGAAAAAAGCTTTGGTGCCTCAACAATTTCAAGCTTAGAAAGTGATAGAAAAGTCTTAGGCTCCGTTTGGTAGCATATATTATTAATCTGTGTATAACTCATCTTATCCAATCTCGCGTTCTTCTCGTCATATTATTTATCCATTTATTAATTATTTATTTTATATCAATCAAATCATTAATTATTTATCTTACATCAATCAAATCATTGAATATAAATTACTATATTACCCCTCATATATAATATTATTCATATTTTATTTATTCTTAAAAGGACAAAATGATAATTTATCATTTTTATATAAAATTTAATCAATCAAATCAAATCAAATCAACTATAATTCATCAATCAAATCAAATACTATATTAACTATCATTTTTTATTTTTTTTATTACATTCTATTACTTATCCATGTACATTTATTTCATCATACCTACCAAACGGTACCTTAGCTAAATGGCATAAATGACGTGGATGGTTCAGGCACCATCAGTCACTTGGATTCTTTTGCAAGAAAACAATAATAAAACCCAGTAGTGTATACTTGCAATGCATCTACTATCATTGACTCGTCAACAAAACAAAAAAAAAAATTCCAAAATGATCATCATATCCTTTCAAATCTGACACTCACTACACAACAAATATCGAGCATGCACCGACATCACAAAGCTAGCACAAAAAACAGGCATACAAGACTGCTGTTAACAAAGGGCAGAGCTCATGCATAATTTGTTCTCACAAAAATACCCCGATACAAAGGAGACCATACTACCATAGATCAGTTTTTATCCATAAAACATGGCCCAGTTCAGAAGTGGAGAAACCATGCATGAAGGTAGATGTTCCCAGTAAGGGTGAAACATTTATTTGCAAGCAAGAACAAATCTTATTTTCAGAGATACAACGATAATTTCAAAAACTGAATTCTTACTGTCATATCTGGAAGAGATTTGTATGCCAAAGCCAAAACACGAGATCCTTGACGTGTGTGTTTCTTGTATGTCTTAACATATGATGCTGGCACATCAACAAGTCTTTCTTGAATGGTTTCAGGGGCACCCTGACATTGCCATTGGATTGAAAATTTACATATTCTAGTTACATGTTCTATTAATAAAAAGTATATAAACAAACCAAGAATGGTAACAGTTGAAAAAATGATAATCACCCATGACAATGTGTTTGGGGGCTAAATTAAAGGGAGTGTATTTTGCAATCAAAATCACATACAATAGCTGAATAGCACGTTGCCAAATAGTATATAATTATTTGATGAATCTAAATTTTATTTAGATAAAGTATACCGAAAGATATATACAGGATCTGAGTAAAAAAACAAAATTCATTAATTTCATACAACTTTAAGTTTGGATCTAAGAGAAAAATAGGAGTAAAAGCGCCATTTAAATTTTTGAGTGAAAAATCGAGAATTTCTTCCTCGTTCATTTCTTGTTTAAAGTCATTATTCCAAATGAATAAAACGCTATCAAAGGAAACACAGACATATCAGAGGAAAGGCTAGCTAGGCTATTTTATTCGCACCAGAAAAGTTTTATATAGCTTGAGAAAGTTTAGCAAGATCTCAGATAAAATTCTTTCCTCAGACATTGGTATAAACATGAACCTGATTACTTTTGTAATAAGATTTGTGTGGTTATAAGCACTAAACCAACAGTTTTGAAGCCGTTATAACACCATATCTCAGAACCCTCAGCATTAAATTTAAATAAAGATAAGTAACAACCAGCGGATAGGAAGGAAAATTGACAGGTCAAAGTTAAGAGAGAGAAGTAGTGCTCAGATTAAAATCAGGCTCAAGGACTTCATTCATCCCGAGTTGTTCAGCTGCCATGTCTCGTACGAGGGGAAAAAACAATAAATGAAAAGATCTAGCTCAACAGCTTCATGAACCTAAATGTAGTAACGATTTTCTCAAGCGGTTTTCTTCTAATTCAAATGGGCATTATAAAATTATAAGCAAATACTAATTGGTTTGGAATTGATTAGATGTTGCCCCATGGCCCACATGGCCACATCCAAGTTTAGATGGTTGGTAATGGAGATGAAAGTCTTCAACATGGGAAAGCATCTATACCCTTATACATGCTTCCATTTTGCCTTAGAATTTCCCGTTTTGCACGAGTCCTTCTAAGTGAAAACTCAACCTCATGCATATGGATATGATATTTCATGCAGGGAGAGGAAATTTCAACTCCAAATGTATTGGTTATTCTGAAAGCTGTAAAATTATTAATGTCCAAGACTCAAAATTATGCTCTTTCAAGACGTAAAATACATGTGTTCAAATTCACAGAAATGTAACAAATCGCTTGCGTTTTGAATGTCAGTATAAAATATAAATAGTGCACTACTTCTTTTAATGATGTTTGATTGAACAAATGAAATAGCAGCACGTAGCTCCATACCTTGACAAAAGAAAAAAACTGCTCCTGAACACGAACAACAACTGCCATTCTTTTTAGATAAGATGCAAAGTGGTGTCTTTGTACAATCTGGACAGGGTTGCCACCACCCCTGTAATGTTTCCAAACCAGATAATTACAGAAAGTAGATAAAGGCATCCATGCAATAATTTTGCAAATTTTATAATCATGAGAAACACACATGCAACACATATCCATTCCCCATGCATGAAACATTTATCAAGAGAAAATCTACGCGCATAAAATCAAAAGACCTTTGATAAAGATGCACATAAAAGTAAGGAATATCTGCACTTCCATCATTAATTAAAACCAAAAGCCAGAACTTTCTCGAACCGTGAGTTACTTAATCAACATACAATAATTACATCTGATAAAATTTCACATCCTACGAGGTAACAATCGTCCAGTTAAGCCTTGGTATCTAACGTATTTCCATTCAATCCAAAGAAGCATCTCATTACATGACCACTGAAAAGCAAAGAAATTCCAACACACCAAGGTAAAACTAGAGGCGCAAACGAGTCAAGCTACTCGTGAGCAGCTCGGTCAAAACTCGACTCAAGATCGATTTGACCGAGCTCGAGCTCGAGTAGCTCACATAAATCGAGCTCGAGCTCGAGCTCGAGTATTAAATATGTGTTCGAGCTACTCGATAATATATTTTTTTTTATAAGAAACAAAATATAAATATAATATAATATAAATGTATATAATATAATGCATATAATATTATATATTATTTATTTATTCATATTTATTTATATATATATATTTATTTTTCGAGCTCGAGCTCGAGTAACTCGAAATATACACGAGTCGAGTTCGAGTATGAAATTAGTTACTCGATCGAGTTCGAGTAGACAAATACAAGTCGAGCTTGAGCTCGAGTAGTATGATACTCGACTCGGCTCGACTCGTTTGCACCCCTAGGTAGAACACAGATACTGTAAAGAGAATTTTTCTCATCACAGAAAAGTATATTTGACAAAAAAATTTGAATCCCGAGTTCCATTACCCTTGATATAATTTCGATGCCATGAAAAGACATCATGAATGATTCTTATGTCTATCTAAACAAAGTGCTCAATTTTTTTCCAACTGCTAGGTTCTAAAATATTTGGAGCAATAAGATGACAGCTTCCACTAACACACACTTAGATCTTGCCCTCTTAACAAAGAAAATCCAAAGTTAAATTCTACTCCTAGAGAGCAAGGCATGTCTGATCATTTGCAATCTTGAAAAATGCACATAGAAATTCCAAAGAGAGAACGAATATAAAGAATTGGAACCCAAAAAAATTTAATAAATTGCAATTATCACCTCGTGAAATATCGGAAAAGCATAAAACCCTAATGTTAAATTAAAGTTCTTCTACAGCCCTTTGTTTTTTTTTAAATCAGGCACATTTACCCCATTTGCAAGGGTTTTACGCCTGATTTTTGAAAACACGATGATTTAAAAGAGAATTAACTTCATATAAGTGGTTGTGTGTTTTTTTAGATTTTCACATAGGTGCTTGAGCTATTTGCCCTTGGAAGTTGGAAGTAATTCTTTTTTTCAAATACCATTCATCAATTAAAACAACATAGAATACTTTTTGGGAGTGGCCTTTTCATCTGATTTGTAGGTCCACTCAATTCCTTTCAGTGCTGCCTTCTCAAGAGGATCACCAACCTGCATACGAGTGTGAAGAAAAATGTAATCATACAATACAAGGGTTCAGTAAGATGGCAAGGACAACTTAAACTCTTTAAACCAGGGATAAATAATACGAGATCATACAAATATAATATAGCTGGCTGTCCAGAATAAAGTAGACCAAGAAAGAAAATTCTTCCAAGTTCCAACAGATTTTTCCCTTTCTTTGTCCCCTTAAGAAACACCTTGCTTTCTCGAAAAAGAAATGATGGTTATTAATAAACTCCTTTGAAGCCCCTCGCAAACAGGGACACCATATTTTTCCTGTAATCTTGCAACCATGGGCGGGGAGGGTTCGAAAAACTAACTTAATGGAACATTTTCTATCCATGCCTTGATGGTTATAGCTGAAAAATCTCTCTTATCTGGAGTTTCTAGCCCTACTTTCTTCCTCCTCTCGAATCTTTTATTGCCCTCTCAATACATTCGTAGAAAATAATTAAAGTTGTGAATATTTTTACAAAAGTTAAGAATATATTTAACACTAAAGATTGGAACTATAGGGCAAATAATGTAAATTTCACTTTAACACAATAATATATGAGTCAATAATAATTATATCAATCGTAACATCACAAGATAGTAAAGTAGCGAGAAACAGTATCATACCAGCTTATTGTCCACAAATACCAAAGCATGGCAAGAAGCTAGTATTTCCAGAGTGCGATCAGACACATTAGGCATTTCTGTTATCAAGTCTTCACTGTCTGTTAAACCACCAACTCCTGAAAACTCCTGGAGATACAAAGTATATATATATTTATAAGTATAGGATCAAACACAAGTGGACGCATTAGACCTTGAGCTGCCTAACCATGTCATCAGATGTTAGCGTCCCAGTCTTGTCAAAACAGCACATATCAACCTGCAGAAGAAGGGAAACATCAAACTATGCTGAAGACTAACACTCTAGAAAAGCAAATGGAACATCCCATCCACAAGGATAAAACACACATGTTGTTCCTAAGGAAAAGACCAACATTCAGTTTATTAGTTCAATTGGACAATTAAAACAATCACTTCAAAATACACATCTTCGTCAAAGAGGAGTGTTAACAATTCATTTCAAACAATATCAAACATTAAACTCTCACCTTTCCAGCAAATGGGATTCTAAATGGTTCTGTGCAGTATATCCCAAGTCGTGCTAGTGCAATTAATGAAGTATTAACAGCAATTGAAAGCTCCATAGGCAGTTCAGGTGGGATCACAGAAGTAATAATTAAGGAACAGCTCAGAAGAAGCTTGTATCTACTCCTTGTTGGATCCTCAAGCCCCTATACAAGAGTTTCATGTGATCATCCAACCAGTGATATTCTTGTAGAACAGGGTATCTATAAGAATCTGTTTTACCTTTTTAAGTACATATCCAGCAGCTATCAAAGCAAATACCACTAAGAACAAGATAAAGAGCCCACTTTCCCAGCTATTCGCTGTAACCTACAAAACACATATAATTATAAACACAAGGGATGTACAAATGATAGATCAGCTCACAACACTCAGAAAGCACCAATGCGATTTCAAATCCTTACCCTCTCAGTAGAAAATAATATTGTACGCATTAGCTTCCCTTGACTTGTTTCAAATCCAGTTCTCAGAACAACTGCCAAGCAACCACCATCAGGGGCTTTCAAATGAAATGTCTGACTCGAGAAGACAAAAAGAAAGAGCCAATTGTAAAGGTTAAGCTCCTGGATTGTTAACAGCAAGCCAAGCAATATTTATATTTTTTTTCTTTTTTGGAGGGGTTAGGGTGTGTTCTTTGGGGTGGGGGGGAACCTTGTCTGCTGTATGCTGTAATATTTTTGTGCCACCAAAGAGAACATGTGCTTTATCTCGTCTAGCTGAGAGTCTCTCATCCATTCCTCTACCCATTACTGAAACCTGAAAAGTATACATTGGTTCTTGAAAATGAACATTTAATAAGTGAATAAAGAATGTAAAAGCTAAACAAGGACAATATATGCCATCATGATCCTAGACACCCATCTGGCTCCAATGTCTTACCAAACACATAGCTGCCACTCTTAAGAACAACAGCAGGATTTTGAAAAAAAATTTAGTTCCGTCTAAACAATTTTAAGGTGGGGAGTAATCCTTTCAAGAGTGAATTCCACCAACTCCCTAGGTCCCATTGCAAAATACTTAGAAATATTGATCAACTTATAACTGCTGTAGATAGTTACATATGTTTGGGAATTTTAAGAATTAAAATAAGGCAAAAAAATCATAGAGACAAAAGAAAACCTAACCTTCCATTGGGGAGTAGACTCCCCAGTTAGAATAGCTTCATTTACAATAGCACTTCCAGCTAAAATTAGCATGTCTGCAGGTACAGACTTGTCTTCTCCACTCGTACCAGTTGAGCGCCCAATAGACACAACATCCCCAGGTAGCAGTTCTGTCCCAGAGAGTTTAACCCACCTAAATATTAAAAGTAAAGGAGGTTCAAGCATTTACATACCGCATAGTAAAATAACAAGGGAAAAATAATGTCTGATTTGAGTGACATACTTCCCACACCGATAAACCATCAAAATCTGACTATCCACTTTTACTCGTCTAAGCTCAGTCAGGGTCTTCAAACGGCTTTTTGCCATTGTTGACTCAAACATGAACAGCATGAATAGAGTGAACAAACTGTAGTACCAATATTCATCTAAACACCATAGACCCACGCAGAAAACCTAAAAATGCAAGTAATGACATCGTATATTAGAAAATAACTCAGTAAATAGTAATATTTACACTAAAACTTAAATAGAAGTATTGCACAACTCAAAAGAACAAAGAAATCAAGATTGTACCATGTCGAATTAAATTTAAAAATAATAACAAACCTGAAATACAAAAAATGGTTCCATGCATTGCTCCTTCATCAGTTTCTGGAATGTGGGTTGAGGATATTCGAAACTGCATTTCAGGGCATATATTAAAAAAGAACAGAAATAAACGATGTGCATGTGATTCCTATCCCAGCTCAAGAAACCACTGTCAATTACATGGAGAATTAATACAAAGTAATAACACCTAGTTAACAAATTAATAAATTGGCATGATGTTCACTATCCAATGTAAATTTTAGATATTGTCATACTCATTATATCCATATCGGTAATCAGATGATAATATGTTCATATCCGTGCAGGATAAAGCTGAAGCTGCAATTGGCCATGCACTGTGAGATGCCATCCATAACCACATGAATGGTTTCACAGTAAACTCTTTAGCAAATAAAATCTAAAATTGGAAACATCATGCACACAGTTCTTTGAAATCCAAGCAGTCTGTTACTATTGTAAGAAAAAAGGCAACAGCACTCAAACATACTGCTTGAAAGTATGAAAAATTCCAGCATATTGAATTGAAGCAACGAAGAAATTGTGCGCTAAATATTGACACATGAGTTCTGAAAGGGGAAAAAAACAAGTCCAACAACATAAATGGACGCAACTTACACATTCCTTCCCCATTTGTCAGTGGCGGCCAAAACTTTAGCTTCAGTTCCATAGCCAGTATTTTTTAGATAATATCCTATTGTTTCCTTGGAAGGATAAGGAAGTTTTGAAAAGGTATTTTTCCCATTTGAGTAAATAAAGCGCTGCTTCCTAAAATCAAAGTAGATCTCTTCCATATCAACGGACGCAGAAGAAGCTGCCAGCTAAAGAACATAACTTATTGATCAGATTTTAGTGAAAGGACGATAAAACTTATGCACAACTATTGATTTTCTATAGAAGGTAACTACTAAAGAAAAATCACCATTGAAGTTGAACAAACAAACCAATGAACAAGACACCCACCTGATGGCAAGGTTGAAGTTTTGATTTTTAGAAGGTAAATTGCAGTAATGATAATGTAGACAGACAGAAAATTAATGTGACTGGAGATACTTATTGTGTATTCCAACATAGTCAACCCTGCACACAGTTGATTTAAAACCTACCATGTGCGTGTGTGCATGAGTGTTTTGCCATACTTATTACAGTACGATCCCTTCTCGTGGACACATCACATGGTTCTTTTCGAAGCTTACAAAAAAAGGAAAGATAATAACGCATTACAATAACCATTCACAGTTTAATAATCAATTAGAGATTTTAATAAACAAAATTATCACCGCTAACAAGCACCACAAAACTCTAGGCTCTAAGTTTATCATTCAAAAATTTGCCCAACAATAGAAAACACAAAACAGTTAAATTATATGCTGTTAAGATTCTCTTTGTTTTTATTGAAGTTTTGAACAAATGCTTCTTAATTTAATACAAAATATTCAACTTTGATCAGAATAAAATGAAGTGTTAGAAAGTCAGAGAAGGAAATTGTGAGTGCCTTCATTTTGCATGAGCACGCGGCCGTAACATTTTATTTGCATGCATAGACATTGAATTTTGCTGCCAGCTCATTTAACTACAAATTTGTTTAATATACAGTCCCTCTACAAAGTAAGGTGAGAAAAACATCAGTTATAATAAAAACCAATTAGAATGGTGTAATTGATCTGGTATGTAGAGCGTATAGCTTAAGAATTATCAAATATTTTGTATTGAAAAGTGCACGTGATAAGGAGGAACATGGTGAGAAAATATTAAAATAGAAAATGGCCACAAGTCATGCAAGAGCATGCAAAACAGTTGTTGTGAGAATGAGGAATGGAGTTCAACCTTATGAAAGTGAAGGGTCACCACTTCTTTGGAGCCAGAAAATTTAGTTGGAGTAATTTTGCAAGCATCAGCATGATGAATGTCCTTAACCTGCCACAGAAGCAGTCATAATACCTACCATTCAAACATACTGAATCATAAAGTTAAAGCACGATACAACAACTTCAGATCATCTGTACCTTTCTAATTGTTAATGAGGATTACATACCTAATATTAATCTCTTGCCAACCGTAACCAAATATAACTAAACCAAAGAATACAACCAAGGTTCATTCATATACTTCAAAACTTATATAAATTTGAGATTCATGCAGTATATAAATATACAGCTGAGTCCTATCAGTAACCAGCAGAACTTCCCCAATTAGGAATTGCATTCGAGTTTGTTAGAACTTTCAGATTCACAACTGTCACGGAAAGATATCATATCTAGATATTTTGAATATGTGAATATACTGGACATACAGTAATCCTATAAACCTGACCCACTAACTACAGTAGCATGTCAGTCAGCACAAATAAAAACTTCTTTTCATAATCTGACCTCTCCCCCATTATTCCACTCTCCCCAAACAATTACAATCAATAACATTTGAGAATAAAAAGTATTTTAGAACAAACCACCACAAGAAACCATTTATTTCCCAGAGAAAGCACTTGCCAACTCTCCACACTTCTCTCTAATGGATGAAACAAAATCTAGTGACAGGAACAATTTACAAGAGAGCTAAACAGGAGAATGTCAGTAGACCGAGCAAAAATATGTTGGATCGCACAAAACGTACCTTAGAGTACTGAACAAAACATTTGAAATCCACAGACCAACCAGTGAACAAGAATACAAGAATATGAGATGCTCCAATGCAGCCCAAAACTATTGAAGCATCCCCAAAATCCAAGCTCGGGACCACAGCTAACGGCCACAACCCATAAAGAACTGCAAACGGCCACAAATCCAATCGCCACGCCCAATGCCTTCTTCGCAGCAAATCAACAGTATCCACCACTTTTCCGCCAACATGAAACCTTGACATCCGATTTTTCCGTTGCTTCTACTCCAATTTTTCTGCGATTTCACAAGAAATGGAAAATCAAGGAACTAACCAAGAGAAATTATTCATGAGATTTTAGCTACATTAAATTATCTGGAAAAATTACTGCAATCGTTGCAACTTTGCATCTTCACCTTCACTTTTTTCTTACAATATATATATATATACTTTAAGCTTTCGTAAAGAGAACAACAAAGCAACCCATTGATTCGAACACAGAATAACTAGTCGGAGCAAATTCCTCACACAGAAGAAGAAGGAATCAGCAAACCTGTTGCCGGAGGAGAGCGGAGGTCGATTGATCGAGCAGCCCTAGAGGTTTTCAACTGAGCGGAGTTGTAATTGGAAGCTAAGGTATTTAACTAAAATAAAATAATAAAATTCATTGACACTAAAAATTGATTCCAAAAATAAAAACTTTAATTTTGACCCAACAAGTGAAAATTATATATAAAAGGGAAATTTGAATTATTCCCAATGTTTCATACATCACTTGAAGTCGTGATTGTTCGTAAAGTCCAAATGAATTGAATCGAGCCGTGATAAAATTTTAAGACTCGAATTCGGCTCGATAAGAGTATATTTGAACTTTCGAGCTCATTCGTAGCTCGATAATTTTAAATATTTTGGCTCGAGTTCGGTTCAAAATGAAGTTCGAGTTCGGATCGATTGCTCGGATATTATGGTTCGAAAACCTCGAAATGTTTGAAAAGTTCAAAATGTATATATATTTATTATATAATTATATTATCTATTCTATCTATTCTATATTATAATGCATGAGGGTGCTAGAATAACCGTTTTTTGTCATTTTAATGGTTGTACCAAATTACCCCCACAAACATATAACTACCCCACTTTCTCACATTTTTCTCATGTTATTTTTTTAACCACCTATTTTTTAATAGTGAGAAATAAATCACGATAATATATATATATATATATATATGTAAATACATAGGATTATATATTATATCACACGCGAAGCGTGTGCATGGATACTAGTATTAATTAAATATTAAAGCTCACGAACTATTTGCGAACTATCGAACAGAGTAATTTTGGCTCGAGTTCGGCTTGAAAAAAAGTTCGAAAATGTTCGAATTCGGCTCGAGTTCGATAAGCTCGAATACGAATCAAATATTTATCGAGCAGACTCGTAAAGCTCACAAACAGGCTCAGTTCGTTTGCACCCCTAGTTGTCCGATCGTATATATTACTTTCTCAATATTTGATATGGTTAATGTCGTTGTGAAAATACCGGATATGTGATCTTTATTGAGACTTATATGTGGTAATCAAGTCTAGTAGGATCGATGAATATTTAGAAGTAGGTTGAATAACACTCACAACAATTTCTTTTTATAAAAAATAAATTTAGTCGGGTTAGCAACCGAACTTTCAATTCTCAAGTGTCAATATCAGTTTGACTAACAAAAGTGTGCATAATAAAACCTGACTGGCAGAATAAAACAATTCAAATATGTCTTGTAAGTGCAGAATTAAAAGATAAATCAACACAATATTGTTTCTGGAAGTTCGAAGAATGTAATAACTTCTATTTCACCCTCTCTTTCACTCAGTGAGGATATTCACTAGAAAACTGTAGTAGCTCGGCTCCATTTTACAAGATTAATTACGTAAAAATGGTTAAACATGGATTAAGTGCTTAATTTGGAATTTATTTGGACAATTTATAAAAAAAATCGGGTCAAGGTAAGTTCGGACCATCCGAACAAGGATCGGAGGATCCGAACCACTTCGGAGGCATGACCAAGGATCGGAGGCTACGGAGAGATTGGACCGTCCGAACCCAGATCGGACCGTCCGAACACAGATCGGACTGTCAGAACTCAATTAGGCCATGCAGCTGATGAGGTGTCAAGGTTGAACAGACACCTAGCAGTTCGGAGCGTCCAAAGGCAGGATCGGACCGTCCAAAATTCGCCTATAAATAGGTCATCCGAGGATCACATTTTGGCACACCATCTCAGCTTTTTCTCTCGTTTTTGGTGTTTTCTAGGTGTTTAGGAGTGATTCCAGCCTTCCTAGGCTTGGTCCAGAGATTGGCAAGGCGTTCCGGGCTTGCAGCGAAGAGGTACCCAAGTTCTGGGGCAGTCGTCATCAGCGGGCTGAAGACGGACGCATGTATAGCTCTGGCTCCTTATAGTAAACATGGAGTATGCTATAGCGTAGTTAAGGCTTTTAGAATAAGGTTATAATGCATGAGTACTTTGCATTATAGTGTAGACAATAGGTTTGGACATAGTGATGGTCTAGCTTGCCTAGTTTATGAGGTACAGTGGTATTATTCGAGATATCCAGATTGAGTATGCATGTATTATGTGTTTGAATATATTATGTGATTGCATGATTTATATGATACAACATGTCATGACTGTATGTTACATTCATGAGCATATTGAGCCTGTTTCTAGAGTTATCCTGTAGTAGGGCGCTCACCCTAAAACTATGTGGATGGTTGGATACGTAAGTCTTGTGCTAGGTCACTGTGATAGTTGAACACATGTTGTGACGCATGGGGCTGAGGAGGCGGGGAGTGATCGCCGATGCCAAGAGGTTGCACGGACAATGAGCGGCTCCTGGTAGGCTTCTAAGTGGAGGAAGACATGAATGAACCGATCCTGTTGGAATGAGAGAGATTCTAAGACTGTGTAGGTATGCGATTGCATAGTTGAGGAGAGCTTAAATGATTTCATATGTACTACTTAAATCAAGAAGATGCATCTCTTTTTGAGAGCTCATCACATAAAAATTTCAAAGTTAAGCGTGCTTAACTTGGGAAAATTATAGGATGGGTGACCCCTGGGAAGTTTCTCAGGTGCGTGTGAGTGAGAGTGAGGACATAAGCATGCTAGAAAGACTCGTCTTGATATAGTAGGTCATTACACATGTACTAGTTTTAGGTCACCATTATCCACTGGGTATATGAGTCACCTCCTGAGGCGACGACGCAGCGTGCTATATACTCTGGGCCCGGTCTTTAAGCTTGTTTCTTGACATGAGTGTCTTGGTATCAAGTTCACTTGCATACATGCACGTATAATACTGTATACTCATACTCTCGTACTGAGCTTATCATGCTCACGTCCCGTACTTGTTGTATCTGGACACCCTATTCCATGGGGCAGGTCTGCGGCTGGATGAGGCGGGTGGTTCCAGGAGAGCTTAAGCGATGGAGGACCAGCAGGATTTTGTCTAGGCTTTTGTTATGATGTATTTGAGTTAATACATTTGGAATTATTCGATATAGTTGTATAACAATATTTAATTGTTGTTCATGCTTTTTTTGCTGATTATTCTGATGTTTTATTGGATTAAGTTAAATGCATGCTTAAGCTTTCTGATTAGTAGGTGATCACGGTGCGGGTCACTACATTTATGATTCAGAGCATGCATAGTAATCTTGGGATTTAGATTATTGGATCTGGGATTAACCTTCAATCATCGTGTAGATGTCGGGTTATGGTGAAGAGAGTAGCCACGACAGCATAGGTGGACACTGGGGTGATCAGGACGATCGAGAGAATCATCGGGGCCATCATCACCATCTCAACGATGATCACAGACATTTCAGTATGCATAGGTTTTTGAAGATGGGTCCGAAACCCTTGGTCGGAGGAGAGTCATCGGAGGATGTGGAGAACTGGTTGCAGTGTATGGAGGTATGCTTCCGAGAGTTCCGATGCACTGAGGAGCATAAGATAGAGACTCTTGATTTCCTCGTTGAGGGACAAGCACAAAGATGGTGGAGATCTGCATCCGTACCATTTATAACAGCCCGAGGAGTTGCTACTTGGGAAGAATTCCGCACAGCTTTCCACAAGCTGTATTTTCCTCCCACTCTCCGACAGGCGAAGGCAAGTGATTTGTTGAGTTTGCGACAGGGATCGATGACAATCAATGAGTATCAGTTAAAGTTCTTCGAGTTGCTGCCCTATTGCCCCCAGATTGCTGACATCACGGAGACGAAGTATAATCTGTTCCTTCAGGGCCTTAATCCGAAGATCCATGATTGATTGGCTGTAGGGGATGACATGACTTACGAGAGAATAGTGAGTCGATGTCACCAAGCTGAGGACATTATTCACCGTAATAGGTCCTTCCTTTCATCTAGACCTGCGAGCTCTTTGGGTACTCGTGCTCAGTCGTTCAAGAATTCTGGTTCTACATCTTCTTTCACAAGATCTGGAGAGGTGATGCGCTTTGGCAGAAAAAATCAGGGTCCTTGCCAACATTGTGGTGGGAATCATCCTGTCAACCGGTGCCGGAAGGTCTCAAGGGCATGTTTCTGATGTGGGGAGATTGGACACCTGAAGAAGGATTGTCCACAGGCTTATGGGGGAGCTGGTTCTGGCTCAGGTTCTGGTTCTTAGGCTTCAGTGCAGCAAAGACCACAGGAACAGTCGACAAGGGGTTCTAATCTGAAACCTCGTGTTTCCAGCCAAGTGTTTGCCCTGAGGCATGATCAGGTGGTGGATGAGAATGAGAAAGTTATAGCGGGTACGTTCTTGTTATTTGATATACCTGCTTTTGCACTCATTGACACTGGTACATCTCAATCTTTCATTTTAGCACGTTTTGTTAAGAGTTATAAGTTGCCTTACATCTCACTAGACACAATGGTTGTTGTTTCTACTTCGACGGGTCAGTTTGCATCAGCTAAGCGTCTAGTGTTGGGTTGCCCTTTAAAGTTTAAAGGGAATGTTTTGATGGTGAATATCATGATATTAGCAATGGAAGATTTCAATTGCATTCTGGGTATCGATGTGTTGACTACATACCGAGCTTCAGTGGATTGTTACTAGAGATTGGTAAGGTTTCATACGGTTGGTGATAATATTAGTTGGTTCTTCTACAGTGAGGGAGCGCGACTTCAGATGCCATTGGTATCAACTTTGAAATCTTGTAGAGCTCTAGAGTCTGGCGCGAAAGGCTACATCATCTACGCAGTTGATACATCTTGTGGAAGTGTTGGTATTGAGAGT
The DNA here is from genome assembly GCF_033568475.1 of Henckelia pumila. Taxonomy (NCBI): domain Eukaryota; kingdom Viridiplantae; phylum Streptophyta; class Magnoliopsida; order Lamiales; family Gesneriaceae; genus Henckelia; species Henckelia pumila. The sequence goes on from NC_133123.1 coordinate 230,583,029, forward strand.
ATTCCAATTGTGAACGAATTCCTAGATGTGTTTCCAGATGAGATTCCAGGATTTCCTCCTGTGCGTGAAGTCGAATTTGACATAAATTTGATTCCACAGAATTTGCCTATTTCTAGAGCACCGTATCATCTGGCTCTGTCAGAGATGCGTGAGTTGAATCAGCAGCTTCAGGATCTATTGGGCAAAGGTTCTATTTGTCCCAGTATTTCTCCTTGGGGAGCGCCTGTTCTGTTCTTGAAGAAGAAGGATGAGTATATGCATTTGTGCATTGACTATCTTCAGTTGAACAGGGTAACAATCAAGAATAAGTATCCTTTGCCTCGTATAGATGATCTGTTTGATCAGTTGCAGGGTACTTTGGTTTACTCGAAGATTGAGATCTGGATATCATCAGATGCGAGTCCGCGAACAGGATATAACCAAGACAGCATTCAGGACCAGGTATGGGCATTATGAGTTTCTAGTAATGCCATTTGGGTTGACTAATGCACCAGCTGTATTTATGGATCTGATGAACCGAGTATTCTGGGAATTTCTGGACAAGTTTGTCGTAGTGTTCATTGACGATATCTTGGTATATTCACAAGACGTGAATTAACACTCGTATCATCTGAGGCTTGTGTTGCAAACTCTGAGGGATAGACAGATGTATGCCAAGCTGAGTAAGTGTGAGTTCTGGCTGGATCGGGTGGTATTTCTTTGCCACATTATATCCAGGGACGGAGTTTCTGTGGATCCGAGCAAGATCGAGGTTGTTATGAAATGGTCGCATCCGACGACGATAGCTGAGATCTGTAGTTTTCTAGGTCTAGCAGGGTATTATCGTCACTTTATCGCGAATTTCTTGCCACTAGCTCGACCCTTGACACAACTTACTCAGAAGGGTGTAAATTTTGAGTGGAACTCAGAATGTGAAGAGAATTTCTGTGAGCTTTGTAGACGGTTGACTTTTGCGCTTGTGTTGGCTTTGTCGTTTGGATCTGGAGGGTATGTGGTATACACGGATGCTTTTCTTTAGGGACTGGGATGTGTCCTGACTCAGAACGGGCATGTGATTGCATATGTCTCTAGACAGTTGAAAGTTCACGAGAATAACTACCCAGTGCATGATCTTGAGTTAGCAGCTATTGTCTTTGCATTGAAGATCTAGCATCACTATCTCTATGGTAAGAGATTTGAGATCTTCATAGACCACAAGAGTCTCAAGTATTTGTTCACTCAGGCGGAGTTGAACATAAGACAGAGACGTTAGATGGATTTGCTTAAGGATTATAATTGTAAAATCAAGTACCATGCAAGAGATGCTAATCTCACTGTTGATGCCTTGAGTCGCAAGGTGCGAGTGTCTGCACTTCAGATTCGTTTTTTGGTAAGTGCAATTGAAGATTGTTGTTCTTCAGGGTATACCTTCAAGCATAAGAAAGGTATGCAGAGTATCCAGATGTTTGAGATCTTATCTGAGCCAGTTTTGTATTCTCAAATTTGAGATGCTCAGATGTCTGATCCGAAGACCCAGCGTTTGGCTCGTTTAGCCAGAGATGATAGTACGTTTGGATTCCACTATCAGTCAGATGATTTTCTCTGTTTCTCTGGTCGTATTGTTGTTCCGGAGGATGATACTCCGAGGGAGGATATTTTATTTTACAGATTTTGACTACTGTGACGCCCGGGGCTGAGGAGGCAGGGAGTGATCGCCGGTGCCAAGAGGTTGCACGGACAATGAGCGGCTCCTGGTAGGCTTCTAGGCGGAGGGAGACATGAATGAACCGATCCCATGTCGGAATGAGAGGGGATTCTAAGACTGTGTAGGTATGAGACTACATAGTTGAGGAGGGCTTAAAAGATTTATATGTACTGCTCATATCAAGAAGGTGCATCTTCTTTTCGGAAGCTCATCACATAAGAACTCCAAAATTAAGCGTGCTTAACTTGGGGCAATTATAGGATGGGTGACCCCCTGGAAAGTTTCTCAGGGTGCGTGTGAGTGAGGACATAAGCACGCTGAAAAGACCCGTCTTGATACTGTGAGTTGTTATAAATGGTATCAGAGCCGACCTCTCTTAGTACGGTATGGTTTGGGGACGAACCAAGCGGAAGCTGGTGGGCATGTGACGCCCGGGGCTGAGGAGGCAGGGAGTGATCGCCGGTGCCAAGAGGTTGCACGGACAATGAGCGGCTCCTGGTAGGCTTCTAGGCGGAGGGAGACATGAATGAACCGATCCCATGCCGGAATGAGAGGGGATTCTGAGACTGTGTAGGTATGGAACTACATAGTTGAGGAGGGCTTAAAAGATTTCATATGTACTGCTCATATCAAGAAGGTGCATCTTCTTTTCGGAAGCTCATCACATAAGAACTTCAAAGTTAAGCGTGCTTAACTTGGGGCAATTATAGGATTGGTGACCCCCTGGGAAGTTTCTCAGGGTGCGTGTGAGTAAGGACATAAGCACGCTGAAAAGACCCGTCTTGATACAGTGGGTTGTTATACCTACACTCAGGTTTTCCTTTGAAAGGAGGTTTAGTCATTTTTTCTTTTAGGCAGGACTCACAAGTAGATAGAGAGTTAATATCAGACATATCAAACATGCTCTCTCCCACTAGCTTGTTCATCCTCCTTGAGGAAATATGACCTAGCCTAGCATGCCAAAGGTTTGCTGGGTTTTGACTATCATTTTTCCTTTTATTTGTTGTTACCGATTTATTAACATAATTAATTGGAACGTCTTTTTATTTTAAATTATATAGATCGTTTTTAAATTGTCCATTTCAAATCAAACATTCATTCTTGTAAATATTGCAAATCTCATTCGCAAAACTGCAAGAAAAATCTTCTCTATCAAGAATAGAAATAGAAATAATGTTTTAATGAAATCTTGGTACAAATAAAAAACATCTCTCTCAAAATATAGCTTAAAATTGTTTTGCAAAATCAAAAAAATGTTTCCCATAGCTTTGGATTCAACTCTGAAATCATTCCCGAGCCTTAACTGGGTCTCACCCATCCTTAGCCTATTACTACTTGTCATCATCTGCAACTCATTGCAAATGTGAGATCTACATCTAGTATCCAATACCCAAGAAGTAGTATTAAGTGAAACATTTATTTCATTATAAAATATATCCTTAGCAGTTCGTAACTACTCGATATATATATTCTTTGCAGTTGCGCTTCCAGTAACCGGGTTTCTTGCAGTGATGACAAACTTATTTAGACTTGTTCATCTTTGCATGTAACATTTGGCCTTGAGATCATGGTCCTACCATTTCTCTAGTTCGGCCAATCTTTCCGAAGTTACATCAGCCGGGGCTATTTTCGGAGGAGCCTTTTCTAGCACGTAGAAAATCTTCTCCGAACTCAGGACAATCTTTTAACTTATGGAACCATTCCGTCCAGTCAGTTTTTTTTGTTCGAGAATTGAGACATGTGGATTACGAAGATTCATCATAATGATATACTGAGATGAAAGCAGATAATTATCGGTGATTGCTTAATTAATTTACTAAGACATAAAATATGGCGAGATTTATTTTATGAATTTCACTCCCACTATTTTAACGATTTCACTACCCTCTAGTGAAAAACGAGAAACTATTTTCTTTAGTGGGAACATGGAGTCCAATTGACAAATCATAGTCCCGAATAATATCAGTCAACCATAATTTTCAAAAGTTAGAGCCCAATTGCTTCCAAAGCAACCCCCATGTTTTTATCTCATGTCCAATAAGGGCCCAATAATATGACGCCGTTTATTGTGACATGTCAAGATGACCCATCAATATTAAGTTGTGATGGACGGTCGCCATGTGGATCCCCAATAATATGAGCCAATCCCATGGGAGTTCCATCCAACTTACAACATGTGTCGATCCAATGTACAGCTTTCCGACGAATGCCCCCCCCCCCCCCCCCAATAATATGAGCCGGACCGTGCTCGCGGGTAGCATCTCATACATTGATCGTTGATGGAAGGTAGGAACATTTAAACAATATTTAAATTCCCTTTTGTTTATCTTGATATTAATTTTAAATCATATTTAAAATGAGGGATTTTAATTTTGAAAATTGTCTCATCTTTAAATAATTTGTATGCTTGTAGGATTCATGCAATTTAGTCTAAACATGCATACAACAATAATATCTTATATTATATAAAGGATGATCGACCCCAATAACTAATCAACCCATGATTGCCAATCATGAGTCTAAGTCCAATCCTAGGTGATATGCAAGTATGCAATGCAATCCTATTATATTGAGCTTCCAATTTACATTTCTTCGGTCTTTATTGTCTGTTGGGCCCACCATTGTCTTCAAATCTTTATCTCCCACTAAGTCTAATAAATTTACAATAAATTTCGATGACAAGTAGGGGATACATATTTAAGGGTGGGAACGGGCCATAAACCAGACCCACTTTTATTACAAATAACAAATCAAATTGGGCTATAAACCAAACCCATTAATAAAACCCAACAACAATAAAAACCAAATGTAAACAACCTAACATACACCTATAATATTGGTCATGACAATCGATCATCCTTTTATTCAATATTTAATTCAATAATTAAATCATTGGATAACATGCAATGACAATTTAATTAAAAATATAAAATCAAATTTTATCTAATATATTCATAAGATCATATCTTATCATCAATTGTACCAAAATAATTAATTTTATAAAATCTAATTTAACGGATAAAATTTATAAATTTTCCAAAAATTCAAATTTATCCAAAAATCAATTTTAAAAATTTTGGACTCAAACAGTTTGATCCGATGCCTCGTGGACCAATCAAAAATAATTTTCGATCGGACCAAAAACTAAAATTTAAAAATTCTAAAATTCTTTTAAAAAATCAAATTTTAATTTTCCGGGCTGCCCGGGATGTTTCCGGCCAGCCCCGCCTCCACGTGGGACAAGGCTGCCCACGTGGAGCTGGGCAGCTCGTCGCTGCCCTGGGCAGCGAGCGACGATCGCTGCCCGTGTTGCCCTTCAAAAATTTAATTTAAAATTTTGTTTTGTTTCAAAAATGGAAGCTAAAAATTTTGTACAATCGATTAATTTTAATCGTTTGATCTGAGAGCAATCTGTCTCTGACGCCACTGTTGGAACACGTTTTCATATCATAGATCTGATACCAGGTGCAGTGGAAGTTTAAAATTTTTTTATATGGAACGATTCCATATCATGGGTATCAAATCCTAACGATTAAATTATGCAAGTAAAATAACAATAACAATTAATATTTTACCTCTTCAAGCTATGGCTTGATTATGGACTCCAACAGATTAAATCTGCTCTTGTTGTAAATCCCAGGAACTGATGACTTGCTCGATCAATCTCTGGAATTAGGTCCATGAACAGAAAACTAAAACCCTCTGATTGATTGCACTAAAAATCAATCAGATGTTTATCGAAGAGATTAAACAGATTTGATCTGTCATATTAGAATGTAATTTTTCATAAAAATCACAGACTGAATTCTCTCAAAAAGGGAGAAGGAATTTCAAAAATTATCTTGAGACACTCTCTCAAATTTTCGAAAATTCCTTTTAATATTTAAATGTGATTTTCAAAAATTTCAAGATGGAATTGCATTGTTTTCGAAAATTACACACACACATATATATATATATAATTTTTAGACTGGATTAAGTTATATGTCTATTAGGACACTAACTCCTTAGGGCCCATAATCCATAACTTAAGCCCAACAAGCCAAGCCTGTTATTATAGAAATTAATATAAAATTTATCATGACTCCGATTGATAAACTGATTTCACCAATGTGCACAGAAACCATTTCTGCACCTTTTAAAGTAAAGATAATTTTTCTGAATCCGAATTCAGTGATTTCCAAAAATGCTCATCCCTATGTCATTTTAGGAAATTTCACTCCCTTTAGTTAAGAAGTCCAACTTCTCTTTCATTAAATTTAACTCTTTAAATTTAACTATCTCAACGGGGATTAGTAATCCATTACTTGTGTGACCCTCAATGGTTCAGGGATACAGCTAGCCGTGGGCTCACAACTCCTTGTGACTCGGAACAACAATTTCCGACTTACCCATAGAATCATGGTAAGAGCGTCTAGCAACATCGCCCCATGATTCCCTAGGTATCACTGATAGTGCCTGCAAGAACCAGTAGGTTTTGGTTAGCGTACAGTACGGTCCCTTCATCCATATATCCCGATCGAATCAACAACCATTGGTACATCGAGAGTCGTTCGAGATTTGATAACTATGCAATGCATCTTGAAGATCAAATAGTGATATCGCATGTGCTACTAGAAAACCAAGTAATCTAAATCACATCGAGTACTCTGGCCAGAGATTTGTCACACTAATATCTCCTCAGATCGCATAGTATATCCACACTCGCAAGCGTGTGGTGAATCCTTGACAACAAAGCATCGACTCCTATATATGTCGTAACTGTACCCAATCCCGACACCTGATGACCCTCATAGAGTCGGTAAACGAGTCAAAGTACAGTACTAGCATATAGAGTCTCCATGATGTTTCAAGTAATAAGGACTAATGGTGTACAACCAAAACCGCGGACTTATCCACTCAATTAATAATAACCACTTGGAAAGTACGAATAGGGTAGTTCGATCATTCATCATGTGAACATCCATTTGCATGCTTTGAACATCTCTATGTTCCATACCAATGAAACGTGGTACTTGGCATCGCAAATGCTAGTCTCGATCTCGAGCGATCCTTATCCTTATTTGCGGACGGCTCAATTGACTAGGAACTGTTTAGAATATACAGTGACTATAAGATGTGTTTCATGATAGTGATATCTCTTTATTCACTATATCATCTTACTTACACTATAGTATATTCAAGGTCTTTATCCAAACATCGTATAATACGTCACAACATAATAACACGATAAAAGATAAAGTAAATGTCATTATAAAAAGTGTAAATTATATTAAACAAAAGATTATTTATACATAGAATCATAAAAGCCCTTAGCCACAAGTTGGCTAACCGGGCACCCACTCTTTTAGAATCCTGTTTTTTAATTCCATAATCCCTCAACTGTTGTTGAATCCAGAGCAGTTGAGCACAACAACTTCCTGCAACCAAGTACTCAGCTTCAGTTGTAGAGGTTGCAATGGAGGTTTGTTTCTTGCTAAACCATGAGATCAGTCTATCCCCAAGGAATTGACATGATCCACTTGTATTTTTTCTATCCAGTTTACATCCAGCATAATCAACATCTGAGTATCTAACTAGATTGAAGGAGTTATGCTTAGATACCACAGACCAACATTCTGAGTCCCTTTAAGATACCTTAGTATCCTTTTGCCGGCTACGAAGTGGGACTGCTTAGGATTTGACTGAAATCTAGCACATAAGCAAATTGCAAAAACAATGTCAGGTCTACTGGCTGTTAAATAAATCAATGACTCTATTAGACCTCGATACATTGTTGCATCAACTGATATTCCCCCTTCGTCTTTGTCAAGCTTAATCGATACACTCATGGGAGTTTTTGCAACTGTGCAGTTCTCCATACCAAACTTTTTGATCAGTTCTTTGGTATACTTAGTTTGGCTTATGAATGTCCCATTTTCCATTTGACGAACTTGTAATCCGAGAAAAAAATTCAATTCAACCATTATGCTCATCTCGAAATTTTCTTGCATTAGCTTCAAAAATCTTGTGCACAGTTTGGGGTTAGTTGACCCATAGATAATATCATCAACATATATTTGAACTAATAAAGTGTGATCACCTTTCGTGAATTTGAACAATTTTTTATCAACTGTGCCTATTGTAAACTCGTGTTCAAGAATAAATTTAGTTAAAGTGTCATACCAAGCTCTAGGAGCCTGTTTAAGTCCATAAAGAGCTTTGTTTAGGTGATAAACATGGTTTGGAAATTGATGATTTGTGAAACCCGGTGGTTGTTCAACAAAGACTTCCTCTTGAAGTTTTTCATTTAAGAAAGAACTTTTAACGTCCATTTGATAAACTTTGAAATCTTTGAAGGAGACATACGTAAGAAATTGAAACGACCCTAAATCTCTAATAAATAAATATGCGGAAATTTTTTTTTTTTTTTTAAATAAACATAAGTACATATATGCCCATACATATATGCACTAAATAAAAATACTCAAAATAAACTTATAAATAAACAAATGAACAATTTTAAATACTTAATAAAATGTATTCTTAAAAATAATTAAACCACTGAGTCAACCCTAGAAATTAAAAATATGCTGCATAAATAAAATAAATAACAATGTGCATGCACTGGAAATATTTCATGAAATATTCCAAAAACTACAACCAATAAAATAATAAAAAATGTATCAATAAATATCAGCACGGTGACTCAGAAGCTGTCACGGTCACGGGGCTACTGCGGAGCTGCTCATACATCCTCACCACCGGTAGGAGTAACCTGCTCCTCTACGTACTCACCTGCACCATATCAGTGTAGTGAGCCTAGAGGCCCAACATGTATACTAACAAGGGTTTAAAATAATTTAAATCAATTTAATACTAATACATACATATACATGAATGAGCATGCTTAAAAATTGATAACATAAATTACATAATTAAACATACATACATACATAAGTTCATACATACATAAATTGTTGAGCATTTATTTTCTGAACATCGTATGGTCCTATCCGTAAGTGTGACCCATAGTGCGACTGATCAGTCTAGGAAACCATCGTACGAGGCTGGTGGCGAACCACCCATACATAAATGGCAGAAAACTGCCCATACATAAATGGCAGAAACTGCCCATACATAAATGGCCACACTACTTCAATTTCCACCTAAAATATTTTTATTGCTCAACCTTAGAAAATAAATCATAGCATAAAAATTGATTTCATGAATGCATGTACTTAAATAAATTGTGTGTCCTTCATATATATTTAATTAAATTTTTCTTACTAACATATAAATATTAAAATAACTTTAATGCATAAAAATAATTAAATATATAATCAGGACACATGCGGTTTTCTCATGGATGGTTCTGGACTGCTGGCCCTATACTCAAGCCCAATAACTTAAAAACTTAGCCCATTATCATATCAAAGTCTATTAAAATTATCTTAGGCCCAATAACACTGTCCCTGGCCCAATGGGCCCAAAAGCCCATTTACAGGCCCAATAAATTTCATGGGCTCCCAAGCCCATACAAATTTCTGGCCAACTTAAAAATTTAATAAAAATTATAAAAAGCCCAAAAATAATTAACTTAACCCAAAATAATTTAATTGACACCAAAATAAATTAAATGGCACTAATTAAATTTTTGGGAATTTAATTAGTCCATTTAATTCCTAATTAACTTAAAAACTTAAAAATTAAAATACCCGAACCCAAAATAAAATAACCCGGACCCGGACCCACTTAACTTGACCCACATTATTTTAGACCCGACCCGGACCCCTCGACCCGACCCGGATGCCATCTGAACCCTAGAACCCGAACCCTAGCCTCCCTATGCTTCGGCCGTGTGCAGCAGCCATTCTATGGCTGCTGCCGGCCTGCTCCGGCCACCCCTGGCCGGAGCGCCGCCGCCCGGACGTAGCCCACGTCCGGGCGGACCTAGCCTGACCAGGCCCCCAGCCCCATGCACGACCCAACCATGAACCCGAAGCCTCTGAACCTAGAAACCTAAACTGCACTCGGCCGAACCCATTACTGATGAAGGCGACCACCTGGGCTCGTTTGGCTCGAACCACTCGAGCCACTCGAGCCCAGACCACGTTCACACACTCCCTGGAGCCTAGCCATCAGTCGAACCAAGCCATGGTTAGCCAAAACGTGAGTATGCTTAGGAAAAATGAAGAACCGTGCGCCTAATATCACATCCAACCGAAATTTCTGAAAAAAGTCTTGAAAGATTTAGATGTATACTATAATTTGCATGATATGTATTCTGATATAGCCAAAAAGAACGAAAAGAACATGCCTTTCACCGTAGGACGAAGAGAAACGAGCGTGAGACGACTTCCGGGACGACGGGACGACGAGCAACCTTGAAGCTTCGAAGAAAATTGGTTATGGAGCCTAGGAGGTGACCTAAACCGATGAAGAAGATGATGATGGGGTGTCGGCTGCTTGGGAGGAAGAATGGATCGGCTAATGCTAGGGTTTTGGGTAGAATAGGTTAAATTCTTGGTTAATTAGAAAATAGATTAATTAATAGAATAAAAAGATTTTCAAAATAATTAAAGACACAACTTAACTCTTAAAATCTGATAACCTAAATAAAATTTCGAAATAATAATTTAGGGGAAATTTAAAAATACTAAAAAGTCAATATTTTGACTAATTTTGAATAAAAATGACCCCTAAAATTAAATAAAATTAAATACTAAAAATTTTGAGAAAATAAAACTCAAAATAATATTTTAAGGCTCTAAAAAGGCTCGTAAAATAATTTGGGTGAAAAGTTGTCGTCTCGCCCGTCCACGGTCCCGTCTACGCGATTAAATAATAAAAATACTAGAAATCATAAAATTCACTAATTATGGGTTAAATGCTTAAAAATAAATTAAATCATGCATAACTAATTCACATAATTATTTAACCCATAAATCATAAATTTAAATAATTAAATATCCTAATTATGCAGGCGGATTTACGAAATTAAAAATACCGGGTGTTACAATTCTCCCCCCCCTTAAATTGAATTTCGTCCTCGAAATTAAAGTACTTACCCGAACATCTCCGGGTAGCGAGTCCTCATATCCTCCTCGGTCTCCCAAGTAGCTTCCTCCTCCGAGTGATTCAGCCCCTGGACTCTAACCATCGGTATGACCCGCGTCCTAAGCCTCCGCTCCTCTCGAGCCAAAATCCGCACTGGTCTCTCCTCGTAGACAAGATCTGGCGGCAACTGTAAGGGCTCAAAATCCAACACATGCGACGGATTGGAGACATATCTCCGAAGCATGGATACATGAAATACGTTGTGCACTGCCGCTAGCCCTGGAGGTAGAGCTAAACGATAGGCCAACGTGCCAACTCGCTCCAAGATCTCAAATGGCCCTATGTATCTCGGATTGAGCTTACCTCTCCTCCCAAAACGCGCTACTCCCTTCATAGGTGACACCTTCAAGAACACGTGATCACCTACTGCAAATTCCAAGTCGCGTCGTCTGGCATCTGCATAACTCTTCTGCCGACTCTGCACAGTCCTCATCCTGTCTCGAATCTGCGTCACAATGTCAGCTGTCTGCTGCACAATCTCTGGACCCAACAAAATCCTCTCTCCAACCTCATCCCAATGCACCGGAGATCTGCATCTCCTCCCATAGAGTGCTGCATATGGAGCCATACCTATAGACGACTGAAAGCTGTTGTTATAGGTAAACTCCACTAATGGCAGTCTAGTCTCCCAAGATCCTCGAAAATCGATAACACAAGCTCTCAAAAGATCCTCGAGAACCTGGATCACTCTCTCGGACTGACCGTCTGTCTGAGGATGAAAAGCTGTACTGAACAAAAGTCTAGTCCCCAAAGTTGTGTGCAGACTCTTCCAAAACGCTGAGGTGAACCTCGGATCTCTGTCTGATACGATAGACACTGGTATGCCATGCAGTCTAACAATCTCTCTGATGTAAAGCTCTGCATACTGTGTCAAAGTGTAAGTAGTCCTTACCGGCAAGAAATGAGCTGACTTGGTGAGTCTATCCACAATCACCCAAATCGCTGTACACCCTCTAGTACTCCTCGGTAAGCCAACTACAAAGTCCATCGTAATGTTCTCCCACTTCCATTCCGGAATAGGGAGAGGTCTAAGAAGTCCTGCTGGACGCTGATGCTCTGCTTTGACTTGCTGACAAGTCAAGCACTCTGACACCACTCTCCCGATGTCACTCTTCATTCCAGGCCACCAATACGATAACTGCAAGTCCTTGTACATCTTCGTACTTCCGGGGTGAATGGAGTACGGAGATGCATGAGCCTCTGCTAGAATCTCGGCTCTCAACTGATCAACGTTCGGTACCCACATCCTTCCACGGTACTGAACGATGCCATCTTCCACTGTATACAAGAGACTACCTCTGGCCTCATCTCTCTGTCTCCATCGCTGTAACTCCTCATCAGTGGACTGACCCTCTCTAATCCGATCTCTCAAAACTGGCTGCACCGTCAACACTGACAAGCTCAGTGTATGGCCGCTCGGATAACACTCCAACCCAAACCTCTGAATCTCGGTCTGTAGTGGTAACTGTGCAGTCAAACATGATACCACTGACGATTTTCGACTCAAAGCGTCTGCCACTACATTAGCCTTACCCGGATGGTAGCTAATGTCGCAATCATAGTCTTTCACAAGCTCAAGCCATCTACGCTGCCTCATGTTCAACTCCTTCTGGGTGAAGAAGTACTTGAGGCTCTTGTGGTCGGTGAAAATCTTGCACTTCTCGCCGTAAAGATAGTGCCTCCAGATTTTCAATGCAAATACCACTGCTGCAAGCTCCAAATCATGCGTCGGATAGTTCTGCTCATGAATCTTCAACTGTCGCGACGCATATGCGATAACTCTGCCACACTGCATAAGTACTGCGCCCAACCCAAGCTTGGACGCGTCGGTGTACACCACTAACTCCTCATGTGGCACTGTCATAGCTAACACCGGTGCTGAAGTAAGTGCATCCTTCAGCTGATCAAAACTCCGCTGACAATCTGGACTCCAACTATACTTCGCGTTCTTCTTGGTCAAGGAAGTCAAGGGTACTGCAATAGAGGAAAAACCCTTGATGAACTTCCTATAGTATCCTGCTAAACCCAAGAAGCTACGAATCTCCGAAGCATTCTTTGGAATCCCCCAATCTCTCACTGCCTGCACCTTGGACTGATCCACTGCAATCCCGTCTCTAGAAATAATGTGGCCTAGAAACGCCACCTGCTCCAACCAAAACTCACACTTACTGAACTTCACAAACAGTCGATGCTCCCTCAAAGTCTGCAAGGCGGTATGCAAATGCTGTGTGTGCTCCTCAATGCTCCTCGAGTAGATCAATATGTCATCAATGAATACAATGACAAACTGATCTAGATATGGCTGGAAGACGCGGTGCATAAGATCCATAAACACTGCTGGAGCGTTGGTTAACCCAAAGGGCATCACCAAGAACTCGTAGTGTCCATATCGTGTCCTAAAGGCAGTCTTAGACACGTCTGAATCTCTGACCCTCAACTGATGGTAACCAGATCGCAGATCGATCTTGGAGAATACCGAAGCTCCCTGCAACTGATCGAATAAATCCTCTATCCTCGGTAGTGGATACTTATTCTTCACTGTGACTCTGTTGAGCTCTCGGTAGTCAATGCACAATCTCATGCTCCCGTCCTTCTTCTTCACAAACAACACTGGAGCTCCCCATGGAGAAAAGCTAGGGCGAACAAAGCCCTTCTCCAACAGCTCCTGTATCTGCTCCTTCAACTCTCTCATCTCTGTAGGAGCAAGTCGATACGGTGCCTTAGAGATAGGCACAGTATCCGGCAATAACTCAATACTAAACTCCACCTCTCTCACTGGTGGAACTCCTGCAACATCGTCAGGAAAAACATCTGCATAGTCACGTACCACATCTATCTCTGATAAAGATCTGCTAGTAACATCTGAGGTAGTGACCACACTAGCAAGAAAACCCTGACATCCGTTGCGCAACAGTTTCCTCGCACGAACAAATGATATCATCTGAGGAATACTGCTAGACTGAGATGCAAAGAAAGTAAACATCTCCTCTCCTGCTGGCTTCACTGTCACTGTCCTACGCCGGAAATCAATCGATGCTCCATTAACTGATAGCCAGTCCATACCCAAAATCATATCAAACCCAGTCAATGGAAGAACCACTAGATCTGCTCGAATTGAGTGTCCCTGCAACTCCAATTCCAGATCTCTGATAACACTAGTGGTAGTGATAATCTGACCGGATGGCATGGTAACGTCATAACCACTGTCTACAACCTCAGGTGTAATGCCTATCCGTCTGATAAAATCTCGGGAGATAAACGAATGCGTGGCTCCTGAATCTAGCAACGCAAACGTGGAGTTGCCTCCAACTAGAATTCTCCCTGCACGCAGAAGATTCCCAAATATTCACACCACTAAGCTCCCAAGGTTAAAACACTAAAATCCTTAATTCTAATCACAAAGAACAAAATTCCTAGTCTAGCATGCTGATATTTAAACTCAAGAAACAGGTATTCAAATATGATTGCAATTAAATAAAGGCAAAGTATTGAAAAAGTTCTAGGGGTTAGGTATACCGGTGATCAAGGAGGTATCTGGATCTGCCTCCTCCGCCTGCATAACATAAACTCGCCCACTGACATTCTGCCTCTGCGGGCAGTTGGCAATCTGATGCCCTGGCTCCTTGCAACGATAGCAGACTCCTGCTCCCAACAGACACTGCCCGGAATGCATCTTCTGGCACTTCGGACACACTGGATATCTACCTGGAGTAGGGGCCCCGCCCCTAGTCTGCTGCTGTGGTTTCCCCTGAGGCCTCTGCTGAACCGGGCCCTTAGATGGCCCTGTAGACTGCTTCTTCGCAGGTGACTGCGAAGATGGTCGCTGATACCCAGTCTGAACAAACTGCCTCTTACCCTGCTATTGCTCCCTCTGGATCGCCCTCCGACCCTCCTCAGAACGCAAAGCTCGGCTGTCTGCAGACTCATATGTGAAAACGTCTGCCATACGTACATCGTGCCTGATCTCTGCCCTCAGGCCCTCAACAAACTGTCGCAGCTTCTCCTGCGGACTCTCAGCAATCATGGGCACAAAACGGCAGCCCCTCTCAAACTGACTGATATACTCCACTACAGATCTGTCCCCCTGGCGGAGACTCATGAACTCCCGGATCATGCGGCTGCGCACGTCCTCAGTAAAATACTTGGCGTAGAAGATACGCCTGAACTCCACCCATGTCAAAGTAGGCAGATGGACTCCTCGAACTGCACCCTCCCACCATGAGGCTGCATCGCCTCGCATCATATAAGTAGCACAGCTCACCCTGTCGGCGTCTGTGATCCCCATGTAGTCAAAGATGGACTCAAGTGAGCGAATCCATCCCTCAGCCACCAACGGATCGGTGGTCCCCAGAAACTCCTTAGGCCCCTTCTTCTGGAACCTCTCGGCGACGTCCTCCTCGTGGGACAGTCTGGGACGGGCTGCCTGCTGCTCCAGCAAGGCAGTGATACCCGCCATCATAGTGGCACTGGCCTGCTCCAGTGCTGTAATGGGGTGCTTCTGAGGTGGCGGTGGAGGTGGAGGTGGATGTGGAGGTCTCCCACGTCGGTTCACCTGTCTGGGAGGCATTCTGCACCACCACATATTTATTTACGTAAATCGCCATGCATAACTAAGTGTTTTAAAATTAAGGCTAACTTAAATTCTAGAAATTTAAATCATACTAATAACATTAAAACTTACAGACCGGTAGCGTGGATTTCTGAGCTCGCATAGCAGTAGTGACCCCTCCAAGGACCGTGCTTTGATACCAACTGAAACGACCCTAAATCTCTAATAAATAAATATGCGGAAAATTTTTTTTTTTTTTTTAAATAAACATAAGTACATATATGCCCATACATATATGCACTAAATAAAAATACTCAAAATAAACTTATAAATAAACAAATGAACAATTTTAAATACTTAATAAAATGTATTCTTAAAAATAATTAAACCACTGAGTCAACCCTAGAAATTAAAAATATGCTGCATAAATAAAATAAATAACAATGTGCATGCACTGGAAATATTTCATGAAATATTCCAAAAACTACAACCAATAAATAATAAAAAATGTGTATCAATAAATATCAGCACGGTGACTCAGAAGCTGTCACGGTCACGGGGCTACTGCGGAGCTGCTCATACATCCTCACCACCGGTAGGAGTAACCTGCTCCTCTACGTACTCACCTGCACCATATCAGTGTAGTGAGCCTAGAGGCCCAACATGTATACTAACAAGGGTTTAAAATAATTTAAATCAATTTAATACTAATACATACATATACATGAATGAGCATGCTTAAAAATTGATAACATAAATTACATAATTAAACATACATACATACATAAGTTCATACATACATAAATTGTTGAGCATTTATTTTCTGAACATCGTATGGTCCTATCCGTAAGTGTGACCCATAGTGCGACTGATCAGTCTAGGAAACCATCGTACGAGGCTGGTGGCGAACCACCCATACATAAATGGCAGAAAACTGCCCATACATAAATGGCAGAAACTGCCCATACATAAATGGCCACACTACTTCAATTTCCACCTAAAATATTTTTATTGCTCAACCTTAGAAAATAAATCATAGCATAAAAATTGATTTCATGAATGCATGTACTTAAATAAATTGTGTGTCCTTCATATATATTTAATTAAATTTTTCTTACTAACATATAAATATTAAAATAACTTTAATGCATAAAAATAATTAAATATATAATCAGGACACATGCGGTTTTCTCATGGATGGTTCTGGACTGCTGGCCCTATACTCAAGCCCAATAACTTAAAAACTTAGCCCATTATCATATCAAAGTCTATTAAAATTATCTTAGGCCCAATAACACTGTCCCTGGCCCAATGGGCCCAAAGCCCATTTACAGGCCCAATAAATTTCATGGGCTCCCAAGCCCATACAAATTTCTGGCCAACTTAAAAATTTAATAAAAATTATAAAAAGCCCAAAAATAATTAACTTAACCCAAAATAATTTAATTGACACCAAAATAAATTAAATGGCACTAATTAAATTTTTGGGAATTTAATTAGTCCATTTAATTCCTAATTAACTTAAAAACTTAAAAATTAAAATACCCGAACCCAAAATAAAATAACCCGGACCCGGACCCACTTAACTTGACCCACATTATTTTAGACCCGACCCGGACCCCTCGACCCGACCCGGATGCCATCTGAACCCTAGAACCCGAACCCTAGCCTCCCTATGCTTCGGCCGTGTGCAGCAGCCGTTCTATGGCTGCTGCCGGCCTGCTCCGGCCGCCCCTGGCCGGAGCGCCGCCGCCCGGACGTAGCCCACGTCCGGGCGGACCTAGCCTGACCAGGCCCCCAGCCCCATGCACGACCCAACCATGAACCCGAAGCCTCTGAACCTAGAAACCTAAACTGCACTCGGCCGAACCCATTACTGATGAAGGCGACCACCTGGGCTCGTTTGGCTCGAACCACTCGAGCCACTCGAGCCCAGACCACGTTCACACACTCCCTGGAGCCTAGCCATCAGTCGAACCAAGCCATGGTTAGCCAAAACGTGAGTATGCTTAGGAAAAATGAAGAACCGTGCGCCTAATATCACATCCAACCGAAATTTCTGAAAAAAGTCTTGAAAGATTTAGATGTATACTATAATTTGCATGATATGTATTCTGATATAGCCAAAAAGAACGAAAAGAACATGCCTTTCACCGTAGGACGAAGAGAAACGAGCGTGAGACGACTTCCGGGACGACGGGACGACGAGCAACCTTGAAGCTTCGAAGAAAATTGGTTATGGAGCCTAGGAGGTGACCTAAACCGATGAAGAAGATGATGATGGGGTGTCGGCTGCTTGGGAGGAAGAATGGATCGGCTAATGCTAGGGTTTTGGGTAGAATAGGTTAAATTCTTGGTTAATTAGAAAATAGATTAATTAATAGAATAAAAAGATTTTCAAAATAATTAAAGACACAACTTAACTCTTAAAATCTGATAACCTAAATAAAATTTCGAAATAATAATTTAGGGGAAATTTAAAAATACTAAAAAGTCAATATTTTGACTAATTTTGGATAAAAATGACCCCTAAAATTAAATAAAATTAAATACTAAAAATTTTGAGAAAATAAAACTCAAAATAATATTTTAAGGCTCTAAAAAGGCTCGTAAAATAATTTGGGTGAAAAGTTGTCGTCTCGCCCGTCCACGGTCCCGTCTACGCGATTAAATAATAAAAATACTAGAAATCATAAAATTCACTAATTATGGGTTAAATGCTTAAAAATAAATTAAATCATGCATAACTAATTCACATAATTATTTAACC
The DNA here is from genome assembly GCF_033568475.1 of Henckelia pumila. Taxonomy (NCBI): domain Eukaryota; kingdom Viridiplantae; phylum Streptophyta; class Magnoliopsida; order Lamiales; family Gesneriaceae; genus Henckelia; species Henckelia pumila. The sequence goes on from NC_133123.1 coordinate 230,601,131, forward strand.
CATAAATCATAAATTTAAATAATTAAATATCCTAATTATGCAGGCGGATTTACGAAATTAAAAATACCGGGTGTTACAGAAATATTCTTATAGCTTCCAGTCTAGCTACTGGTGCATAAGTTTCATCATAGTCAATCCCTTCTTCTTGCCTGTATCCTTGAGCTATTAATCTTGCCTTATTTATAACTATTGTTCCTTCTTCATTAAGCTTGTTTTTGAAGACCCATCGAGTGCCAATAACTGATTGATGTGATGGTCTTGGAACAAGATCCCAGACTGCGTTTCTAGTAAACTGATTTAATTCTTCTTGCATTGCCTCTATCCAACAGCTGTCAGCCAATGAATCTTCAATTTTCTTTGGCTCTTCTTGGGATATAAAGACTGCATGAAGAAGCTCTTTAGTAATTTATCCTCGAGTCCTTAGTGGTGCTATAGGATTACCTATTATTGAACTGAGTGGATGCTTTTTGGACCATTTGAGTCTAGTATTAGGATGATTTTCACTGTTCACTCGTGCCTCTAGATCTTGATTAGTTATGTTGTCTTGGTCAAGATCTGTGTCTTCAGGTTGTGTGTGATGATCACGAATCTCATGATGCTGCTCTTCATTATTCTCAACTGTGTGAGTTTGGTGAATATCAACTTCTTGATCAATGTTATGATCCTCAACTACTGGGTCCACTAGTTCAGGTTCAGGAGTTTGAAGTGTTCTGATGGGTGGTGAAACTTCGTCTTCACTTTCATCCTGACTATCATTGTCTAATTGTATTTCCTGAAATAGATCTGAGAGTTGATGAGTATTAGTTGCAATATCAGTAGTTAAATCTTCATCAAATATAACATGAATTGATTCTTCAACATTTAGAGTTCTTTTGTTGAATACTCTATATGCTTTGCTAGTTGAGGAGTATCCCAGAAATATACCCTCATCTGAATTTGCATCAAATGCAGTCAGATGACTTTTATCATTGTTGTGGATGTAGCATTTACTCCCAAAAATTTTGAAGTATGATACATTAGGTTGTCTGTCATTCCAGATCTCATATGGGGTTTTAAAAAATTTCTTGCATATCATTGATCTGTTCTGAGTGTAGCAAGCAGTGTTCACAGCTTCTGCCAAAAACCTTTGAGAAATTTTGGAGTCAGCTAACATGGTTCTTTCAGCTTCTTTAAGAGTACGATTTTTCCTTTCTGCAACAACATTTTGTTGTGGTGTTCTAGCTGCTGAGAATTCATGCTTGATTCCATAATGCTCTAAAAAAGAAGATAAAGTTTGATTGACAAATTCAGTTCATCTGTCACTTCTGATTCTGTCAATCTTACTTGATTTTTCGTTAAAAAGTCTTTTAAAAATCTTGATTAGTTAGGAAGCAGTTTGGTCTTTTGATTTTAAGAAAATGACCCAGGTAAAACGTGAGTAGTCATCAACGATGACAAGAGTATACCTCATTCCCCCTAAACTTGTTACTGGTATTGGACCAAATAAGTCTATATGCAATAGTTCCAAGCATCGGGAAGATGAGTTATAACCCTTGTTTTTAAAAGATGACCTAACTTGCTTCCCAAATTGACAAGGTGAGCAAACTTTGTCTTTGGAAAAATCAATTTTAGGTAGGCCTGTTACTAGCTCGAGCTTACTCAGACTGGAAATTGATTTGAAGTTAAGGTGATTCAGTCGCTTGTGCCAAATCCAGTTGCGCTTAGAATTGGAAGCTACGAGGCAAACTGGTTTGCTAGACTGGATGTTCCAGCAAACTTTATATGTGTTTCCATATCTGTTTTCTGTCAAAATAATTTTACCAGAGGCATCTTTAACAATGAAGTTTAGCTTTTGAAATTCAACAGAATGCCCATAGTCACACATTTGACTAATGATGATTAAATTATATTTTAGAGTTTCAACCAATAGAACATCTTGAATGATAATATTTTCATGGATAATCTTACCCTTACCCACGATCTTACCCTATGAATTGTCACCAAAAGTGATAGTGGGACCATGGTATTTAACGAGTTCAGACAGTAGTTTATCATTTCCAGTCATGTGTCTTGAGCATCCACTGTCTAAGTACCATGATCATCCTCCTTTTCTTTGGTACCTACTACCTGCATTCACAAGGTTGAATAACTTTTGGTACCCACATCTATTTGGGTCCACGAGGGATTAATCCTTTAGGAACCCAAACCTGGAATACTTTAACCAGTTTACCAGTTTATGTGTTTCTATAGATGCGTACTAAGTTAGATGCTCTAGATGGTAGAGTGTGATGTGCTTGTGAAACCATATGTTGTTTGCCTTTTCCAGTATCCTTGAAGTTTCTATTGCTTTTGAACTGGACGTTGATTATGGTATTGACTTCTATTTCCTCTCATAGAGTTAGGTTGATATGCATTAGTCCGTTCACAACTTTTAGCAGTCTCTACCTTAGTTTCATGAGGATTGAAGCTGATACCAAATCTTTTTCTGTTCATCTGCTCTATTTGCTGCCAAGTCATCAGGATAGGTTTTTCATTTTCATTTTCCCTAACCGCTCGTACAAAGTTTATGTATTTTCCTTTGCATATGTTCAGTTTGGGTACAGTACTCGATTCACCAGTTTCCACCGTCTTACCATATCATAGACCAGTTTTGTCATGAAGAGGTCTTTGTGAATCATTCATTTCTGTCAACAGGCTCGAAGATTTATTCCATGATCTTAATAATTCATCCATGTTATGTTTTTTTGTTGTAAGATTCATGATGTCGATCTTGAGTTGTTCATTCTCAGTTCGGAGCACAACAATCTCTGTTTCAAGACAGTTTATCTCAACTGATTGTTCCCAAGAGGGTTTAGTTGAGGCATCTTGCAGATCCTTTTGCTTGGCTCTGACTTCATCGAATGCTAAGGACAGTTGATGATACTCATTTGCCATATCATGAAGAGCTTTGATCAGTTTCTCTCTGGTAAATTCCTCAGAGCTGAAATCAAATACCTGTTCACTAGTGGATGGAAGCTCACGATCATTTGCCATAAGACACTTGACCTCTTCTTCATCATCACTGGAATTGGAGGAGCAATTTGATCCCTCTGAATCACTATCTGTTTCTGCCCACTTGGTTTTGCTGTCCTTTGCAACCAATGATTCATGTTTCTCTCTTGAAGTGTGTCTGTCATCCCTTGAACTTTTTCTTTTGTCAAAGTTCTTTGATTTGGGACAGTCAGCAATAAAATGTCCTGTTTTTCCACAGTTGAAGCAACTTCTTGGTTCTTCGATTGCATCTTTCTTTTGGAAATTTCTTCTGTAGGATCCTTCTTGGTTTCTTCTGATGAATTTGCCAAACTTCTTCACAAACAAAGACATGGCATCACTGCTCAGTTGTTCTGCTGATTTTTTTGATTTAGCTGGTGACTCTATTTTTACTGCAGTCAAGGCCTTGGTCAATTTTGAGGTAGAATGATCTTCTTCTCGAGTTTGCAACTCGAATTCATAGGCCTTTAAATCTGCAAACAAGTCATGCAGCTCTAGTTTGTTCAAGTCCTTCAATTCTCTCATGGCCATTGTCTTCACATCCCATTCTTTGGGAAGGCCTTGAATTACCTTGAGAATAACTTCCCTGTTAGGATATGTTTTTCCCAATCCATTAAGCTCAATAACAATGCTACTTAATCTTTCATCAAATTCTTTCATTGATTCACCTGGTTTCATCCTGTTGTTGTCAAATTTTTTAGTGGCGACAGACAGTTTGTTTTCCTTCGTCTGTTCATTTCCTTCACAAAGTTGAATCAACTTCTCCCAAATTTCTTTCCCGATTTTTCATGTCTTGATTTTGCTAAAGGTGTTCTTGTCAAGACTTTTATACAAGATATCTTTAGCCACATTGTCAAGATTTGCCTTCTTTTTGTCTTCAGCAGTCCATTCGATTCTTGGTTTCTCAATATATTGTGGACCACCTCCAGAAAGAGCTATAGCAGTATTGATCTTGGTGATTGCAAGAGGTCTATCAGTGATGACAAACTACATGTCATCGTCTAGTACTGATAGGTATGCTTGCATACAAATCTTGCAGTCATCAAAGTCTTCTTTTGAGAACATAGGAATTTTGCTGAACGAAGTCATTTCAGTATAGTGCTTTAAGAGTAAGATAATAACCTCTCTGATACCACTTGTTAGGGTCGGTTGAAAGTCTAGAGGGGGGGTGAATATACTTTCAAACAGTTTAGTAGGAAATATAGAACTCGATCGGTTTAATGAATGAGTTCGAGGCTTATCTTAGTGTCTGATGCAGTTTGGCAAACAAAATATGTGCGAAAATATGTCAAGCTGCAGATTTAAAACACTGAGTGAATATCAGTTTAGGGTGTGTGGTAATGGTGAGTAAACTAAAATGACACAAGTAGTTTTTTATGGATGTTCGGAGATTTCAAACACTCCTACGTCACCCCTTCTTCCACCTCGAAAGGATATCACTAGAAAACTTTGATTTATACAAGTAATTTGCACAAACCCAATCCACTTTAGGACTTAGACACTGCCTAAACAAGAACTTCTAGTATAACACTTTAGTTTCAGTCCTAGACTGATAGTACAATAGAATGAATACAACTCGAAATCCTTAGCACAAAGATCGACCCTTCAATGATCAGAATAATGCTTTGAACATTTGTTCTTCGAGTTCCTTGATCAAATCTTGAGCATAAAAAGCTTTTTATATTCTCGCAAGAATGACAGAGTTTTTAGTGCATTCGATGATGCCTGAGATTGATCAAGATCTCTATTTATACCCTTTGGATTGCCAACGGTCATAAATTCAAATTGTTCTTCAGATAGGATTTAAATTATTCCCGTTGGATTTGTCACTATCATCAACGATTTCTGGAGCCAACATTACCTTAGTATAGTGACACTACCTTCTGCAGGGATGTCAGAGTACGGATGATATTATCCAGAAATAGTACGGTAGTAAAATGTTTTGGATAAACTGATGTAGTAAGTTTGGCAGGGGTAAACTGATGGATTCAGTTTAGAGAAGTAAACTGATTTGCATTCCTTTAGCCAGTTGAGCGCGGTCGTTTGTTGATTCAGTTTAGCAAAGTAAACTGCATTCCTTAGTCATGTGGTCGTTGATAGTGACGTCATCTTTTCCGAATATCAGTTTAGCCCTTTTGTGGTTGCTCAATTAGTTTGGCTTTATTTTGTAAATACCAAAACTAAATTTCCCAACACTAATTATGATGCATGATGATTATTTTATGAATATGTATGTTATGTTATGAGATGACCATGAGCTATGTATTTTAGGACATGCATGCATAAATATTATTTAATATGTATCGTGCATGTGCTATGTGGTGCATTATTTTTAATCATGTTGTTATTATGAGATAGAGTGTGCTGAGCCTTTAGGCTCACTAGACTTAAATGGTGCAGGTGAGCAGGTAGACACTGATGTAGAGCATATTGCCCCGACTGACGGTGAGAACGTATGAGATCCTGACAGTTGGCTAGCCCGTGACCATCGCTCTAGTCATGTTTTCAGTGAATTGAATATTATTATGTTTTTCGCAAATGTTTTATGATTTAATTATGGGTTTATGGATTTTAGGTGAGAATTTTTATGAGAGGTTGATGATGATTTTATTGCATGGGTTATACTTATTTTATTTGCATGCAAATTCTTATTATTGATTTTAGTTGGAAAATTTTTATGGAAAATTATTTATGGTAATAATTATCCTAGAAAGTAATTATTTAATATATATATATATATTATATTAAGTTTTATTTTATTTATTCAAATATAGATGCATGATTTCTAAAAATAGTTTATATTAAATATTTAGATATTTACATATTTATTTTAAAAAAATTTGCGTGGTATTAGGATCTAGTCGTTTCAATATCAAACATGAAATGCATGTGGTGGTAACAAGGCTATAAAATCTAATTTCAAAGGAATCTTGGTTCTTCTTTTGGGATCCCGAGAAAAAGACCTCACAACGTAGCCACCGACTCTCCTACTTGGGGTGGTGTCAAGTATATCAATTCCCAAACTTTGGCGCAACTATACTTAGTAATCTAGCATTAGGAGTAAATCTGCTTTTCATGTCACTCAAATATAGCTCCCCAAATGTCTCTTGAAATCTAAAACATTCGGCCTTCTATGCTTCATTGGTTAAGGCTCAAGATGAATGTAGACTAACTCAAAATGCAACATGCCATAACCAACAAATCTAAATCTTGCTAATTAACAGTATAATCAAATGCAACACATACAATTATATGAAACAAGAACAAACATGCAAGTATGTGATTTTAGGAACTCGAAAATCGTATCTATCTCAAGTGTTATAAATCATGCATTTAATTTCGATTTCTTTCCATAAAAACTAACCGATTAATTATTCAAATCTGGACCCAAATAATCATTATCTTTAATTGAAATCGATCATCAATGTTGGTAGAGATGTGAGATACTACATTTATTTCATCATATTCTGAAAAAAAATCTCTATAAATCGGACTACTTCCTTTAAAGATTCAATAAAAAAATGTATATTTAATTAATGGTTGATTCACATAAACTCGTAAATTTAATTAATGGTTGATTCATATAAACTCGTAAATTTTACTCTAAATTATCTTCCTTGATTTATTTATTATAAATTATCCAATCATAAAACATTAATTTTTTGTGAAGAAAAAGCGTTGTAATTTATTATTTTGTAATAAAATCACCCTACGAAAGTAGATTCTTTTACTGCTTCATCAAGTTTCTCGCACTTCGCCACAAATTCTAGGATCCTTTTCTGTTTTCCTTTTTTTTTTTAAAAAAAAATATAATAAAATGGAAGAATTATCCTATACTAAGATAAAAGAACAAACGCAGACGCAGACGTAGGTAGAGACGTAAATCATAGATTCATGACATAATATTTACTACCGTCTTGTTGCACGTGTTGCATGTTAAACAATATGTTTTTTATAATAAAATTATATTTTTATTAAAATTGTCAAATAAAATGATTGTACTATATATTAAATACAAAAATTGAGAGAAAAAAATGAGAGAAATAGTTAACAATGTATTTGTTTTTTTAATCGCGTAACTTGAATTTTTTTACCATTTTTTATACTTATTTTACTGAGGCCCAGCTCGTTGACCGAAAGTTTTTCATGTAGCGATCGTGAATACTGACATAAATTTGGTTCAATACGATTATCCTAAAAGGAATTTGGTTAATTCGGTTTTCAATAATTCGGTTCAATTACTGACCGAACTAATTGAATGCTCTCCCCTAGAAATACACGATATGTTGAAAGCTCCAGGGATCACAAAGGTTGTACATGAGCATAGAAAAACCAGTAGCGTAGCTCATAATGTTGCGCATTTTGTTTCCCCTCGCCTTCATTTTTTGTTTGGACTAATTACAAGTTTCTTTCTTGATTGGTAGATCTTGTAATTAATGAATGATTTCATTCAATAAATTTACAGGTTTTAATGTTAAAAAAAAATTGCAAAGTAAGTATACAATGTTGAAATTCTGACTTCTAATAAAATAATTGTTTTTTATTAAAAAAATCAATATATTGTGTTTAATCTATTATCTGCTTGGTATATAATTTGATATCAATTTCTTTTTAAATAATAGATAGAATAGAATATTTTATCAATAATTACTGGTATTTTGTTATACATAATGTTTAGTTCGTTTAATTTTTAATAATTTGTGAAAATTAGTGTTGTTTGAACAAAGTATAGCAAGCATTTCGTTCTTGTCCATATACATACGCACGTACATGCACTAATCTGGTTAGTAAAACATATCCATTTCAAACCATTGTGAAAGGAATTATTCCTTAAAATCATCCTATTTTGAAAAGATTTTATTTAATATCTTTTGCCTTTCTTGAACATGAAGTATCTTTTAAATAAGTTATTTATTTCTTTTATTAACTAGATATGTGATTATCATAATATTTATTATCTTATCTCTAATGATTTAATTCCTTTACTATGTAGATTTGACTTGATCAAAAAGAAATAAGATCTAGAATCCTATGTCTACAAGAAAACATCTACAAGGAAGGATTCAAGTCTATATATTGGAGATACAGAAGGAGACCGACGAGAGAAGAGAAATTAACTTCATATACAAGTACGTTAAGAAAGTATAAAAGATCTTCTGAAGCTTTGATCGGTGGTCTTAACTTGAAGCCTTGAAAAACACTCGAAGATCGGTGATCAAGAAGTGTGTTGCTCGTGTGATTTTGACTTCAACATTTTTCTCCTTACTTCATTTTTGTTATTCTATTTCATATAGAATTTTTAGGAGAACTTTTACTCTTTATTTTCTCACTTGTTTTGAGAAATTGATTTTTACAATAATCACTAGTTTTAGGGTTTGTAAAACTCTTTGAAAGTTTTCTAGTGATGTTTTGCCCTGAGGCGTTGCAAGAGTATTTTATACTCTTTCTTAAATCATTTGAGTCTATTTATTTGGATGCTTATTTATTTTATTCATGCCTAAATTATATTCCGCTGCAAATTACTCAAGGTGTTATTGTAGATGTTGTCAACACCTTGTGACAACACCTCAAACTGGTTATGTGCAACCCCCATTCCCTTATAAGTGGCATCAGAGCCATATTCTTGATACAATAAGAACTGATCTTGGTTTGTTTATTTTATTACAGGGAATAATATGGACTCATCGTCTGTTGCAAACTCGTTCTTGAAACCTTCGGTCCTTGATGACATGAATTACGCACTATGGAAGAATAGGATGCGATATACTATTAAAGCTATGGATGTTTGTGCTTGGCAAAGTATTCTGACTTGTTGGACTCCTCCAAAGACGCTAGATGAAGATGGAGACTATATCATCAAGCAAGAAATAACTTGGACTGCAGAGGAAACACAAAGTTCAAGCTACAATGCTAAAGCACTCAATGCAATTTTTGCAACTGTGGATATGAAGATGTATGGAATCATATCTGAATGCACTATTGCTAAGGATGCATGGGATGCTCTTCAAGAACACTGTGAAGGAACTGATATCATGAGAAGTAGAAGATTGAGATTGTTAAACGAAAAATTTGAGAATATCAGGATGGATGAGAATGAAACTATTGTTGATTATGATAAGAAACTTAGGGAGATAGCTACAGAGGCAGATGCTCTTGGAGGACCTATTGGTAGTGAAACCATGGTGAACAAGGTTCTTCGATCCTTGCCTAAAAGATTCAATGGGAAGATTTGGGCGCTTGAAGAAATAAAAGACGCTTCAAATATGAAGATGACAGAACTGATTTGCATTCTTCAAGTTTTTGAGATGAACAATACATAACAAGAGAAGGATAAAGGAAAATAAATAGCCCTTCAAGCCTCAAAACCCTCATACGAGGAGTATGTTCAATTTCATCAAGAAGTTCATCAATCTGATTTAGAATATGATTCGATCTCTCTTATGTCCAGAAAATTCAATGATTATCTGAAGAAGATAAAAAAGTCAAGAAAGACGGATCAAAAACTCAAGGCTCCAATGTTCTCTAACAAGCCTTTAAGGATTACTGGACCAGAACAATCACCAAGGAAACCTGTTGATACTCCTAAGCCTCGACTGATGTTGGAAGGGAAGAAGAAGTTTGTCTCAAAGAAGTTGGACACTGTTCAATGTCATGCTTGTCAAGGCTTTGGACACTATGCAAATGAGTGTGCCAACATGCTTAGGAAAGGGATGAACACGTCTTTAAGTGATGAAAAGTCTGAAGAAGAAGAACAGGAAGATGAAGAAAGCCATTACTGCCTTATCTGCACTACTAGAGAGCAAGAAAAAGTTTCAAGTCAATCCTTTAGGTGTTGCCACACCTGACTGCAACATCTCCCAAAGGTCAGTTTGTTTGAATTCTTCCATTACTGATAATATGTGTGATAATGATCTAGGTGAAGAGACAATCCATGGAAGAAGCTCAGATGATATTTGAAGAGTTACATACTGGTTGGGTTGAAAGGAATAAGATGAATACTATTCTTTCAAAGGAAAATTCTGATCTAAAGGCTGATGTGTCAAGACTGGAAGTCATGCTGAGTAAGAAAGAAATGGAATTAAGTCAAGTGAAGGAAGAACTCGGAAAATCAAATGCTACTTTGGCCAAGTTTAATTCAAGTACTTCCAAACTTGATTCTCTACTTATGATGGGAAGAGATGGTACGACTGGTTTAGGTTTTGAAAATAGCATATTTGAGGTTGGTGAAAGTTCGAAAGGCCCTGTGTTTGTCAAAAAAAGTTGCAGTACTGAAAGCTCATATAAAAAGGACTCACCAATTGTCCCTCCAAAACCAAAGCCACACCTTGTTGTTCCTTCAATGTCTAGAAGGAAACGTAAGTACATTTGTCACTACAGTCATAGACCTGGTCATATCAAACCATACTATTTTAAGATGCAGGAAGACTACAGGTATAGATCTGCATCGAAGGTGTTGCCAACACCTCCCCACAACATCTCCAGAAACAGATCTTATGTAAGGAAATTTTGGGTACAAAAAGCTGATATTCAATGTCATACAATTTATACTGCTTTAAGGACTAACGTTTCAGGTGCTTGGTACTTTGATAGCGGTAGCTCACGTCATATGACAGGTTCCAAGAAGTTTTTCACTGACTATGTTGAATTGAAAAGTGGAAAAGTAACCTATGGTGGAGGTTCAAAAGGAAACATTGTTGGAAAGGGAACTCTGAATTTTGCTGGTCTGCCTAAACTTCGCAATGTGCTTCATGTTGAAGGACTTACTACCAATCTAATAAGCATAAGCCAACTTTGTGATGATAACTTGCATGTGCAATTTGATAAGAAATTATGCAAAGTTTTTGATGAATCAAATCTCTGTGTCATGACAGGTACTAGGTCATCCGACAACTGCTATCAACTCGGAGAAGAGATGGCTTGTAGGCACACAAAAGTTAATGAGTTTGATCTATGGCATAAAAAATTGGGTCATGCAAATTTCAAGACATTAAAGAACTTAAGTAAGTTAGATGTTGTGAGAGGTATGCCTAACTTAAAATCTGGTATTCCATTTGTTTGTGAAGCGTGTCAGAAAGGGAAGCAGACTAGGGTGTCACACAAGGTGTTGCCAACATCTGTGACAACACGCTGTCTTGAGCTTTTATATATGAACTTGATGGGTCCAATGTGAAAGCTTTGGAGGTAAGAAATATTCTTTTGTTTGTGTGGATGATTTCTCACGATATACTTGGGTAAATTTTCTGAGAGAAAAATCGAACACATTTGATGCATTCAAGAAACTGCTCACTAAGATTTCAAACCTATACAATCTGAAGGTAATTAGAATTCGTACTGACCATGGTAAGGAGTTCGAAAACTCTTATTTTGCTAGTGTGTGTGTTAAGAAAGGTATTTCTCATGAATGTTTTGCTCCTAAAACTCCACAACAAAATGAAATTGCTGAAATAAAAAATAGGACTTTGCAATAAATGGCAAGAGTGATGTTGAGTTCGATAAATATTTCAAAACGTTTTTGGGCTGAAGCCTTGAATACTGCATGTCATATTTCAAATAGAGTTTATTTGAGGAATGACACTACTATGACATCCTATGAAATCCTCATGGGAAAGAGGCCAAACATTAAATATTTTCATGTTTTTGGATGTGTATGTCACGTTTTGAATGATAGAGATCATCTTGCTAAATTTGATGCAAAAAGTGATAAGTGTATGTTCTTGGGATATTCATCAAATAGCCGAGCCTATAGGATGTATAACTTGAGAACAAAGACTATTTTTGAGTCAATTAATGTTGATGACTTTGAAGATCTAAAGAAGAAAACAGCTGAGGATGAAGTTAATGATTTGCTGGATAATTCTGGAAATTTAGATGTTGTCAAAGGAGTGTTGCCAACACCTCCGACAACACCTCCTACAGAAAATACAGAATCAAAAGTTTAAAAACCTACTGATGAGAATACTGATGAGAATAGTGAGGTATATGAAGCTGCAAAGAATGTTCCAAGCAGAATTCAGAAGAATCACCCAAGCTCACAGGTCATTGGAGATGTGCATGGAGACTTGCAAACTCGAAGGAAAGATAAAGTGGATTATCGAAAGATGACAGGTTTGTTGTGCATGAGTTCTACGTATTCGCAGGTAAGATTCTCTTGTTTCGTGTCAAACATTGAACCCAAAAAGGTTGAAGAGGCTTTAAAAGATGAATTTTGGGTCAATGCTATGCATGAAGAGTTAGAACAATTTGTTAGGAATGATGTTTGGTACTTGGTACCATGTCCTGCTCATGGTAATGTCATAGGAACTAAATGGATTTTCAAGAATAAAACTGATGAGTCGGGAAAATAATTAGAAATAAAGCTAGGTTGGTAGCTCAAGGGTATACACAAGTTGAAGGGGTGGATTTTGATAAAACCTTTTCTCCTGTAGCCTGTATTGAGTCAGTACGACTTTCGCTTGCTATTTCGTGTAACATGGGGATGAAACTTTTTCAAATGAATGTAAAAAGTGTCTTTTTAAATGAGATTCTAAATGAAGAAGTCTTTGTGAAATAACCTAAAGGGTTTGAGGATCCAAATCATCTTGATTATGTGTATAAGTTAAAAAAGGCATTGTATGGATTAAAGCAAGCACCACGTGCATGGTATGGAAGACTAACTGAGTACTTGCTCAAATTGGCTTCAAAAGAGGTGAAGTTGATAAGACTTTGTTTGTGCAAAAATCTCAAGGTAATATCTTAATTTGCCAAATTTATGTGGATGATATAATGTTTTGTGCTTCAAATGATAAACTTGTTGATGATTTTGTGAAGTGCATGTCTTCTACATTTGAAATGAGCATGGTTGATGAGTTAACATATTTCTTGGGCTTGCAAGTGAAACAAATGCATGATGGTATATTTTTTTTTTATCAAAGCAAGTATGTTAAAAATCTTGTGAAGAAGTTTATGAATGACAACACTAAACACATGCGCACACCTATGGGGTCAAATGAAAAACTTTCTAGGGAGGATGTTGCCGAAGGTGTTGACAACACCCTCTACAGAAGCATGATTGGTAGTCTTTTGTATTTAAGTACTACGAGACCTGATATCATGTATAGTGTTTGTCTGTGTGCTAGATACCAGTCTAACCCAAAGGTTACTCACTTGAAGGCCGTAAAACGTATACTGAAATATGTGGTTGGAACATTGAATTTGGGTTTGTGGTACACTAAAGAAACCAATTCGAATTTGGTAGGGTTTAGTGATGCTGATTGGGCTAGGGATTTAGATGAGAGAAAGAGAACTTCGGGAGGATGTTTTTACTTGGGGAATAACCTAGTGTCTTGGTATAGTAAGAAACAAAACTGTGTCTCACTGTCTACTGCTGAGTCTGAGTATGTTGCTGTTGGTAGTTGTTGCTGACAAATCCTTTGGATGAATCAAATGCTAAATGATTATGGTGTTAAGAGTGATACTCCTATCGTGTACTCTGATAATTCCAGTGCCATTGATATATCCAAAAATCCAGTACAACACTCTCGAACTAAACATATTGACATTATACATCACTTCATTCTAGATTTGGTCGAGTAAAGCATGATTTTAATTGAGTTTGTTGGAACTAATAACCAATTAGTTGATATATTCATAAAAGCTTTGGATTTCGAGAGATTCTCTAGTTTAAGGAAGTCTCTCAGTATGTGTGCATTATAGACAGAACCGAGATGTTGTCAGGAGTGTTGCCAATACCCTGTGAAAACACCTTTTCATGCATATGCATTTTTAGGATCTTAGGCATATTGCATTCATGCATTCATTCTGTTTTGTGATGTGTTGGATACTTTGTAACCATTGACTAGTTTTCACTCAGGATTCTCTGCAAAATATTTACAGTTTAATTGGATTAATCGAAGAAGAGTTCTGACTAAGTCACGAAGTAGTGGAGGGACGTTCGTGTATTCCATGATCTTGTCTCAAATGAAAAGTGACTTTGAAAAATTAGAATAACAAAAGAACAAGAATGATTAACTTGAATTGAATCAATCAACCAATTTTATTGATAATCAGAAGCAAATGGAAAAAGCTACCTAAAGGGGTCCATTTAAAGATCGTTCCTTTAGTGTGCAGGCTACCACTTCTGCAAAAATAATGAATTGGATATCAAATTTTTTTCTGAATCCTGAAGTGTTGTTGGAAGATGTTGCCAACATCGTGGAAAACACCTCACTTGTCAACATATATTTGTGCATATGATTGCATATTTAATTTCTGTCACACTATGTTTTAAGACATAATTAGGACATGCATATTTTTATTTGTGAATATCTTTGGCCGAAAAGTTATGAATTCTGATCAAACAAAAGTTTTGATTTTTGCCCTATACACTGAATTTTTAAATTTGAATGAGATTGGATTTTGTTTCAGTGGTGTTATAGTCTGATGAGGAGTTAAATTTGGAAATATTTGGGCCTAGATTATCGGTAAAAATCAAGGGATTTATTGCCTAATTTAAATCGAATTTGTTACCGTTTTTGGAGAGTTACCATTGGGGATTTTATTATCGTTGGGGGCCTACTGAAACCAAGTTAGAACAGGAAAAGGTTTGGAGTATTATGTATCCGAGTTCTTATCTGTTTATGGAAATATAATATTTCCTTGATTCGTCCCGAATCCCTTTATTCTCATTGCTCCTTGATTACTATTGCCCTATCCCTTTCTCGATTTTTCATCCTCACATATTCAAATGGCAGAAAAGGGTTTTGATCCCCAAGATATTCGATCGGAGATGGGACACACAGAAGATGTTGCTGAAAGAGTGACAACACCTCTATCACCACACCCTCTATAGTGACCCTTACTCAGATCACCTACTAAACAGAACTTAGGCATGCAATTAACTTAATCAAAACAGTAATTAGAATTAAGCTGCGAAAACCATAGACATTATACAATCCCAAGTAAAGGAATCTGTAAATACCCACATACAATACAACCAAATCGAATAGTTGTATCAATCCGATAACAAGAGAATAAAACCTAGGCGAAGCTCCAGCTGGCCAACAACTGCCTAGCCCCTCTTGGATCCACCCGCTTCGTCCAATCGCAAACCTGTCCCATGGAATAGGATGTCTAGAAACACAGAGTACGAGACGTGAGCATAAAATGCTCAGTACGAGAGTATGAGTATACATGCATGCAAAGTGAACTCTCTATAACTCGAGGTCAAGAATTAGATAATAGAGACAGACCGGGCCCTGGTATGTAGCACACTGTGCCGTCGCTTCGGGAGGTGGCTCCCATACCATAATACCAGTGGATTTACCGGACCCAAAGCCATGGAAATCCATCCACTAACAGGATAGGGTATAACCCTACTAATAGACATCTCGAAGGAGATAGCTCAATATGCAAATGAATGCAGCATAAATCATGACATATAAATCATGCAGTCACATAATACATGCATACTCAGTCAGGATATCTCGAACAGTACTTTCGTACCTCAATTCAGTGCAAGCTCTACCAACTCTAGGTCCACGCCTATAGTCTGCTCTACACTGCCAAATGATACTACTATCATTATAGTGCTCTAAAAGCCTTAACTAAGCTATTGCATACTCCTAAATATTTATAGGAAGCAAAAGCTATAACTTCGTCCGTCGTTAGCCCTTTGATGTCGATGCCTCCAGAACTTGGGCACAACTCTGCTATGACTATAGAACGCCTCGCCAACCCCCGGGTCAAGCCTATGAAGACTAGAACTACTCAAATAAGCTTGGAATAGAGAGGGAATCTCGGAATTGACAATTGAAAGTGAAGCCTCGACCTTCTATTTATAGACATCGATCGGAACCTCCGATCCTCGATCGGAACTTCCGATCTTCGATCGAAACGTCCGATCCTGCCATCGGAGCTTCCGAACATCCTTATTTGCCATGTGTCAAACTATCACTAGTTGACTTCGAATAGGGGTGATCGGAGCTTCCGATCCTGCCACACGTCATGCTTGACGTAATATCATCGGAGCTTCCGATCCTGCATCGGAGCTTCCGATCTCGATCGGAACGTTCGATCCTTCATTGGAGCTTCTGATCCGTCCGGTAACCAATCTATTTAATTAGCGTTGATTAATCCCTTAATCACTGATTTTGGTTACGGGCTACTACATTCTCCCCCACTTAAGATATTTCTTCCTCGAAATCAGATCTTAAGTACCGAATGTAATACAAAAATCAGAAACATATTTTTTTATTCAAATCAAACGTTTACAGAGTTTGCAACTGAATACAACTTAAGAATGAAATCAAAACAACTCAGGATGGTCTTCACGCATCCTGTCCTCAAGCTCCCAAGTAGCTTCTTCAGTGCCTCGGCGCTTCCACTGAACTAAAACCAGAGGAATGACTTTGTTCCGAAAAACCTTATCCTTATGATCCAACCTACGAATAGGTTTCTCAACATAGGTAAAATCCTTGCTCACCTGAACCTCAGACCGCTGTAGAATATGAGACTCATCCGCCACATATCGTCGCAACAGAGATACGTGGAACACGTCGTGAATACTGGAAAGATGCGGTGGCAAAGCTAGTCGATAAGCCAAATCGCCAATGCTTTCCAAAATCTCAAACGGACCAATAAATCTGGGAGACAACTTGCCCTTAAGGCCAAATCTGAGAATTTTGCGGAAATGTGACACTCTCAGAAACACTTTCTCCCCGACATCGAACTGCAAAGGCCTACGCTTGGTGTTAGCATAGCTGGCCTGACGATCCTGTGCAGTCTTAATCCGTTTCTTGATCTGATCAACAATGTCTACCGCCTGTTGGATAAACTTCGGTCCCTCAGCCTGTCTCTCCCCCTCTTCTTTCCAGAAGAGTGGAGTACGACAACGTCGCCCGTACAACGCCTCAAAAGGTGCCATCCCAATACTAGTATGATAGCTGTTTTTGTACGCGAACTCGATCAATGGCAAATGATCCTGCCAGGCTAAACCAAAATCCATGACGCACGCTCTAAGCATATCCTCCAAAGTACGGATAGTGCGCTCTGACTGACCATCAGTCTCCGGATGATAGGCAGTACTCAAACCTAGAGTAGTACCTATCGCAGAACACTCCCCCAGAATCTTGAAAGTAAACCTGGGGTCCCGATCGCTGGCAATGCTCATAGGCACTTCATGATGTCGAATGATCTCCTGAATGTAAAACCGAGCCATACGATCCACATTGTACTCCAGGCTATAGGCAATGAAATGCGCTGACTTGGTGAGTCGGTCCACCATGACCCAGATAACTTCACAGTTCCTCGGGGATACTGGCGAATGGGTCACAAAGTCCATTATGATAAACTCCCATTTCCATTCAGGAATAGGCAGATTGTGAAGCAATCCTCTAGGTCGTCGGTGCTCTGCCTTGACCTGTTGACACACCAAACATCTCGAAACAAACTGATAAACGCTGCGTTTCATTCCTTTCCACCAGAAACGAGTACGTAGATCCTTGTACATCTTGTTGCTCCCAGGATGAATACTCAACTTAGTGCGATGCGCCTGAGACAAAATCTCCTCTCGCAACTCTACATCCTGCGGAATCACAAGCCTACCAGACAAACACAGAAAGCCATCTGACTGATAATGAAATCCAGACGAGCTACCCTCGTTAGCTAGACGAGCTAAACGCTGGGTCTTTGAATCAGACATCTGAGCATCTCGAATCCGCGAATACAACGCTGGCTCAGATAATATCGCAAACATCTGGATACTCTGCATACCTTTCTTATGCTTGAAAGTATATCTTGAAGTACAACAGTCACTTATCGCACGAGACATCGAACAAGTCTGAAGTGCGGATAGTCGCACCTTGCGACTCAATGCATCAGCGGTGAGATTAGCAGGTCCCGGATGGTACTTAATCTCGCAATCATAGTCCTTAAGCAAGTACATCCAACGTCTCTGCCTCATGTTCAACTCCTCCTGAGTGAACAAATATTTGAGACTCTTATAGTCGGTGAAGATCTCAAATTTTTCGCCATATAGATAATGACGCCAGATCTTCAAAGCGAACACAATGGCTGCCAATTCCAAATCATGGACTGGGTAGTTGTCCTCGTGAAGCTTTAGCTGTCTAGAAGCATATGCGATCACATGCCCATTCTGAGTCAGGACACAACCTAATCCCTGAAGAGAAGCATCAGCGTATACCACATACCCTCCAGATCCTGACGGTAATGCCAACACTGGTGCAGAAGTCAACCGCCGTCGAAGCTCACAAAAGTTCTCCTCACACTCGGAGGACCACTCGAAATCCACACCCTTGGGGGTAAGTGAAAGAGTGGGTGCCCAGTGAGCCAACTTGTGGCTATGGGCTTTGATGACTCTTTGTATAAACAATCTTTTGTTTAATATAATTTACACTTTTATTAATGGCAATGACTTTATCTTTCTTCATATTGTTATATTGTGATATACTATTTTTGTTTTGATAAAGACCTTGAATATACTATAGTGTATGTAAGATGTGGTAGAACATGGGGATGTCTATCATGAAACACATCTTATAGTCACTGTATATTCTAAACTGTTCCTAGTCGATTAAGCCGTCCGATAATAAGGATAAGGATCGCTCGAGTTTGAGACTAGCATTTGCGATGCAGAGTACCACGTTTCATTGGTAAGGAACATGGAGATGTTCGAAGCATGCAAATGGATATTCATATGATGAATGATCGAACTACCCTATCCGGACTTTCCAAGTGGTTATCACTTATCGAGTGGATAAAGTCCGCGGTTTTGGTTGTACACCATTAGTCCTTACTACTTGAAACATCATTGAGACTCTATATGCTAGTACTGTGCTTTGACTCGTTTACCGACTCTATTGGGGTCATCAGGTGTCGGGATTTGGTGCAGTTACAACACATATAGGAGTCGATGCTTTGTTGTCAAGGATTCACCACATACTTGCGAGTGTGGATATCCTATGCGATCTGAGGAGATATTAGTGTGACGAATCTCTGGCCAGAGTACTTGATGTGATTTAAGAAATGGTTTCTTAGTAGCACATGCGATGTCACTATTTGATCTTCAAGATGTATTGCATAGTTATCGAATCTCGAGCGACTCTCGATATACCAATGGTTGTTGATTCGATCGGGATATATGGATGAAGGGACCGTACTGTACGCTAACCAAAATCTACTGGTTCTTGTAGGCACTATCAGTGATACCTAGGGAATCATGGGGCGATGTTGCTAGGCGCTTTACCATGATTCGATGGGCAAGTCGGAAATCGTCGTTCCGAGTCACAAGGAGTTGTGAGCCCACGGCTAGCTGTATCCCTGAACCATTGAGGGTCACACAGAATGGATTTTTAATCCCCGTTGAGATAGTTAAATTTAAAGAGTTAAATTTAATGAACAAAGAAGTTGGACTTCTTAATTAAGAGTAAGGGAGTAAGATTTCCTAAAATGACATAGGGATGGACATTTTGGAAACCACTGAATTCGGATTCAAAAAAATTTATCTTGACTTTAAAAGGTGCAAAAATGGTTTCTGTGCACATTGGTAAAATCGGTTTATCAATCGGAGTCACGATGAATTTTATATTAATTTCTGAACATGCGGGCTTTGCTTGTCGGGCCTGAACTTATGACTAATGGGCCCTAAGTTGTTAGTGGCCTACATTATAAATAAGTTATTGCAGTACAAAAATTACACACAACAGGTCATAATTGAGACATGATTTTTCGAAAACCCTAGCCTTCACTCTCATTGTGGCCGCCGCCCCCCTCTCCCTCTACTCGAGATATTCCGGTCTGTGATTTTGAATTGCAGTCTGGTTTAGCGAATCAAATTCGTTATTCTCTTCATAGAAAACTTCTGATAGATTTTCTAGTGCAATCTATCAGAGGGATTAAACCTCTATTCGTGGACCTGATTGAAGAAAGGTTCGGCCATCAGTTCCAGGGAGATACAACAAGAGCAGAGAAATCTGTGTGGTGTCCATAAATCTCGATTCGAGATTAAAGGTAAAAATTTAATAATTGTTATTTAATTTTTACACACACATAATTTAATCGTAAGTTTTGATACCCACACTATGGAATCGTTCCATATTTAAATTTTTAAACTTCCGCTGCACCGGGTATCAATTCTGTTGATCTGAACGCCGCGTTTTTCCAACAGTGGTATCAGAGCCAGGTTGCTCAGATGAAACGATTAAATAATCGATTGTTCAAAAATTTTTGAGTCTCGGTTTTTGAAACAAAATAAATATTTTTAAAATAAAATTTTTTTTTCGGGCAAAAACCCGGGCAGCGATTGGATCGCTGCCCGGTGGGGCAGCGATGGTCGCTGCCTCGGGCGGTGCACGGCGCTGCGCAGGGCGGCGCTCGGCGCTGCCCAAGGGCAGCGATGTGATCGCTGCCCTAGGGGGCGGCCGGGCTGCCCGGCCCGACCCCACGGGGGCGCGGGCGGCCCGGGAATGTCCCGGGCGGCCCGCGGGAAAAATTATTTTTTATTTTTAAAATTAATTTTAATATGTTAAAATTTTATTTTTGGTCCGATCAAAAATTGTTTTTGATTGGTTCACGAGGCATCGGATCGAATTGTTCGAGTCCGAAAATTTTAAAATTGATTTTTGGATAAATTTGAATTTTTGGAAAATTTTAATATTTTATCCTTAAATTGAATTTTGAAATCAATTATTTTTGGTACAATTGATGATAAGATATGATCTTATGAATATATTGAGTAAAATACGATTTTATCTATAAAATTGGATTCTATAGATAAGATATGATTTTATTTGATAAAAAGGTAAAATATGATTTTGTATGTAAAATAAGATTTTATATATAAAATATGATTTTATCCTTTTTAAATTTAAATTGTCATATGCATGTTATCCAATAAATTAATTTTGAATTAAATGTTATTGGATAAGGATGATCGATTGCCATGACCAATTTTGTAGGTGTATGTTAGGAATTTACATTTGTTTTTATTGTTGTTGGTTTTATTAATGGGCCTGGTTTATGGCCCAATATGAATGTCATATGTAATAAAAGTGTGCTTGGTTTATGCCCCGTTCCCACCCCTAAAAATGTATCCCCTACTTGTCATTGTTATTTATTGTAAATACATTAGATTTAGTGGGAGATCAAGATTTGAAGATGGAGGTGGGCTTAGCAGACAATAAAGACAGAAGAAATGTAAATTGGAAGCTAATGTAATAGGATTGCATTGCATACTGCATATTACCTAGGATTGGACTAAGACTCGTGATTGGCAACCACGGGTCAATTAGAAATGGAATCGATCATCCTATATAATATATGATATTATTATTGTATGCATGTTTTAGACATAATTGTGTGAATCCGGCAAGCATACAATGTTTTGAAAAATGATGAGACAAATTTTCATAATTAAAAATCCCTCATTTTAAATATGATTTAAAATTGATATCAAGATAAATAAAGGAAATTTAAATTTGTTTAAATGTTCCTACCTTCCATCAACGATCAATGTATGAGATGCTACCCGCGTATACGGTCCGGCTCATATTATTGGGGGGGCCCGTTCGTCGGAAAGCTGTACATTGGATCGACACATGTTGTAAGTTGGGTGGAACTCCCATGGGATCGGCTCATATTATTGGGGGATCCACATGGCGACCGTCCATCACAACTTAATATTGATGGGTCATCTTGACATGTCAAAATAAATGGCGTCATATTATTGGGCCCTTATTGGACATGAGGTAAATACATGGAGGTTGCTTTGGAAGCAATTGGGCTCTACCTTTTGAAAATTATGGTTGGCTGATATTATTCGGGACCATAAGTTTGTCAATTGGGCTCCATGTTCTCACTAAGGAAAAAGTTTCCCGTTTTCACCAGAGGGTAGTGAAATCGTTAAAATAGTGGGAGTGAGATTCATAAAATTAAATTTCGCCTATTTTATGTCTTAGTAAATTGCTTAAACAATCATTGATATATGTCTGTTTTCTTTTCAGTATTTCATAAGATGAATTCGCGTAATCCATTATTCTCGATCCTCGAACAAAACAAGTTGACTGGCGCAAACTATACGGAATGGTTCCGGAAGTTGAAGATTGTCTTGACTTCGGAGAAGATGCTCTACGTGTTAGATAAATCTCCTCCGAAGGAAGCACCAGCTGACGTAAGTCCGGAGGAGTTGGCCAAACTTGATACATGGTGGGACCATGATATCAAGACCAAATGCTATATGCAAGACTCGATGTCTGATGAACTCCAGAGGCGATTTGAGGACACCGTGAATGCTGCTGACATTCACGTTCAACTCAAGGAACTTTTTGGGGCTCAATAGAGGGCTGAAAGGTTCGTTACTGTCAAGGAGCTAATGACGTGTCGCATGCGTGAAGGGACTTCGGTCCGTGATCATGGGGTACGAGTGATTTGGCTCATACAGAAGTTGGTAACCCTTGATTTGGTGTTGGAGCATGAACTCAACGTGGACTTACTACTTCTGTCTCTTCCTTCTTCGTTTGACGGATTTGTGGTGAATTTCAATATGAACAAGATAGAGGCCTCCCTTGAAGAGATGGTCAATATGCTTGTGACATATGAATCCACATTAAAGAAGGATAAACCGGCTTTCTTGGTGGGCTCCTCATCTTCTGCTAAGAAGGGGCCAAGTACGAAGGGTAAGAAATGTTCTGCCCCACCCAAGAAAATCGAACCCGAGAAGAAGCACAAGACAAAGGCTTCAAAAATGGAAAAATCCAAGGATGTTTGCCATTACTGTAAGAAGCCCGGTCATTGGAAGCGCAACTGCAAGGAATATTTAGAGCAGTTGGGAACTGCGAAGGGTATGTTCTATATTGAAATAAACATTTCACTTAATACTACTTCTTGGGTATTGGATACCGGATGTGGATCTCACATTTGCAATGATTTGCAGGTGATGACAAGAAGTCGCAGGCTTAGAATGGGTGAGACCCAGCTGAGGCTCGGGAATGGTTCCAGAGTTGAAGCTACAGCCATTGGAGATGTTTGTTTAATTTTGCAGAACGGTTTTAAGTTATTTTTAAGAGATGTTTTATTTGTTCCGGATTTAATTAAAAACATTATTTCTGTTTCTATGCTAGATAGAGATGGTTATTCTTGCAATTTTGTGAATGGGATTTGCAATATTTACAAGAATGAATGTTTAATTGGAAATGGACAACTTGAAAACGATCTATACAACTTAAAACTAAAATACGTTCCAATAAATTATGTTGATAAACCGGCGACAACAAACAAAAGGAAAATCGATAGTCAAAACCCGGCAAACCTTTGGCACGCTAGACTAGGTCATATTTCCTCAAGGAGGATGAACAAGCTAGTGGGAGAGGGCATGTTTGATATGTCTGATATTAATTCTCTACCTACTTGTGAATCCTGCCTAAAAGGAAAAATGACTAAATCTCCTTTTAAGAAGAAACCTGAGCGTAGTCAAAATCTGTTGGATTTGATCCATACAGATGTTTGTGGACCATTTAGAGTTGGGACTCAATATGGCCACACCTACTTCATTACCTTTACTGATGATTATTCAAGGTATGGGTATTTATATTTAATGAAATATAAGTCTGAAGCATTTGAAAAGTTCAAAGAATTCAAGGCTGAAGTAGAAAACAAGCTAGGCAAAAGTATTAAAGCTCTTCGATCGGATCGAGGTGGAGAATACTTAAGTACCGAGTTTCTGGACTATCTAAAAGAGAATGGGATTCTCTCTCAGTGGACTCCTCCTATGACACCACAGCTTAATGGTGTATCGGAGCGTCGTAATCGAACTTTGTTGGACATGGTTCGATCCATGATGAGCTTCACTGAGCTTCCACCTTCGTTTTGGGGCTATGCGCTTGAAACGGCGGTATTGTTGTTAAACAACGTCCACACTAAAGCGGTGGACAAAACACCATACGAGTTATGGAATGGCAAAGCTCCTAAGTATTCGTACTTGAGGATTTGGGGATGTCCTGCTTACGTGAAGCGGACAGTGGGAGATAAGTTGGACAGTCGATCCAGCTTATGTTATTTTGTAGGGTATCCGAAGAATTCAATCGGATATTATTTCTATTATCCTGCTGAAACAAAGGTGTTTGTTTCAAGGAATGCCACCTTCTTGGAGAAGGAGTTCTTATTGGATAAGAAAGGCGAGATGATGGAACTCGAAGAAGTTCGAGAAGAACCCGAAATACAAAATAACGATCCTACACCTCAGGAACCATTGCTGGACACGCCTGTACCTAGAAGATCCGAGAGGACTTCTAGACCTCCTATTCGATATGGTTTTCTTCTTGAAGGGGATCAAGATGAACCCGACGTTGGATGTGATCCAAGAAACTTCAAGGAAGCAATTTCTGATGCGGATTCAAATTTATGGCTTGAAGCTATGCAGTCGGAATTAGATTCGATGCATACAAACCAAGTTTGGTCTTTAGTAGATCCTCCCGATGGAATTGTTCCAATAGGGTGTATATGGATCTACAAGAGAAAGCTTGGGCCTGATGGTAAGGTATTGACCTACAAGGCGCGATTGGTGGCAAAAGGTTATACTCAAAGACAAGGAGTTGACTATGATGAAACCTTTTCACCAGTTGCAATGTTCAAGTCCATAAGAATCCTTATTGCCATAGCTGCTTGGTATGACAATGAGATATGACAAATGGATGTGAAGACTGCTTTTCTTAATGGAGACATTAAGGAAGAAATCTATATGAAGCAGCCTGAGGGGTTCACATCCATGGGAAGCGAGCATAAGGTATGCAAGCTTCAGAGATCAATTTATGGTTTAAAACAAGCATCAAGAAGTTGGAAACAGAAATTTGATGAAACAATAAAGGATTTTGGTTTCATCAAGAACCTGGAGGAACCATGCGTGTACAAGAAAGTAGTTAAGGATGCTGTGACATTCTTAGTACTTTATGTTGATGACATCCTACTCATTGGGAATGATGTAGGGATGTTGCAGTCAACAAAGATATGGTTATCAGGTAGATTTTCGATGAAGGATTTGGGTAAGGCATCCTATATTCTTGGGATACAGATCTATAGAGATAGATCTAAGAGAATGATAGGACTCACTCAATCAACCTACATCGATACCATATTGAAACGGTTTTCAATGGATGGGTCCAAGAGAGGACATCTACCCATGTGTCATGGAGTTTCTCTATCCAAGTCTATGTGTCCCAAGACTGATGTAGAGATAGAGAATATGACACATGTACCATATGCGTCAGCTATAGGTAGTATCATGTATGGGATGATATCTACCAGACCGGATGTAGCATTTGCTCTGAGTGTCACAAGCAGATATCAAGCTAATCCTGGTCAAATGCATTGGAAAGCCATGAAGGATATTCTTAAGTACTTACGAAGGACTAAGAATATGTTCATGGTATATGGAGGACGAGAGCTAAAATTGGAAGGCTATACCGACTCTAGCTTCCAAAGTGACGTGGATGACTCGAAGTCAACCTCTGGATTTGTGTTCATGCTCAATGGCGGTGCTGTCTCTTGGAAGAGTTCCAAGCAGGACACCACAGCGGATTCCACCACTGAGGCTGAATACATTGCAGCATCAGCTGCTGCTAAAGAGGCCGTTTGGATGAGGAATTTCGTCCAAGAGTTGGGCGTCATTCCTGAATTTGTTGGTCCAGTCCCGGTGTACTGTGACAACACGGGTGCCGTTGCTCAGGCAAAGGAACCAAGGTCTCATCAAAGATCCAAACATGTAATGAGGAAATACCACATCATCCGGGAGATTGTGGAAAGAGGAGACATCACTGTCGAACGAGTGGCCTCTACAGACAATATCGCTGATCCACTTACTAAGCCCTTGCTAGGACCATTATTTGACAAACATCGCGAAGCAATGGGTCTACGTAGTATGACTAGTTGGCTATAGGGCAAGTGGGAGATTGAAAGAGTGGGTGCCCAGTGAGCCAACTTGTGGCTATGGGCTTTGATGACTCTTTGTATAAACAATCTTTTGTTTAATATAATTTACACTTTTATTAATGGCAATGACTTTATCTTTCTTCATATTGTTATATTGTGATATACTATTGTTGTTTTGATAAAGACCTTGAATATACTATAGTGTATGTAAGATGTGGTAGAACATGGGGATGTCTATCATGAAACACATCTTATAGTCACTGTATATTCTAAACTGTTCCTAGTCGATTAAGCCGTCCGATAATAAGGATAAGGATCGCTCGAGTTTGAGACTAGCATTTGCGATGCAGAGTACCACGTTTCATTGGTAAGGAACATGGAGATGTTCGAAGCATGCAAATGGATATTCATATGATGAATGATCGAACTACCCTATCCGGACTTTCCAAGTGGTTATCACTTATCGAGTGGATAAAGTCCGCGGTTTTGGTTGTACACCATTAGTCCTTACTACTTGAAACATCATTGAGACTCTATATGCTAGTACTGTGCTTTGACTCGTTTACCGACTCTATTGGGGTCATCAAGTATCGGGATTGGGTACAGTTACAACACATATAGGAGTCGATGCTTTGTTGTCAAGGATTCACCACATACTTGCGAGTGTGGATATCCTATGCGATCTGAGGAGATATTAGTGTGACGAATCTCTGGCCAGAGTACTTGATGTGATTTAAGAAATGGTTTCTTAGTAGCACATGCGATGTCACTATTTGATCTTCAAGATGTATTGCATAGTTATCGAATCTCGAGCGACTCTCGATATACCAATGGTTGTTGATTCGATCGGGATATATGGATGAAGGGACCGTACTGTACGCTAACCAAAATCTACTGGTTCTTGTAGGCACTATCAGTGATACCTAGGGAATCATGGGGCGATGTTGCTAGGCGCTTTACCATGATTCGATGGGCAAGTCGGAAATCGTCGTTCCGAGTCACAAGGAGTTGTGAGCCCACGGCTAGCTGTATCCCTGAACCATTGAGGGTCACACAGAGTAATGGATTTTTAATCCCCGTTGAGATAGTTAAATTTAAAGAGTTAAATTTAATGAACAAAGAAGTTGGACTTCTTAATTAAGAGTAAGGGAGTAAGATTTCCTAAAATGACATAGGGATGGACATTTTGGAAACCACTGAATTCGGATTCAAAAAAATTTATCTTGACTTTAAAAGGTGCAAAAATGGTTTCTGTGCACATTGGTAAAATCGGTTTATCAATCGGAGTCACGATGAATTTTATATTAATTTCTGAACATGCGGGCTTTGCTTGTCGGGCCTGAACTTATGACTAATGGGCCCTAAGTTGTTAGTGGCCTACATTATAAATAAGTTATTGCAGTACAAAAATTACACACAACAGGTCATAATTGAGACATGATTTTTCAAAAACCCTAGCCTTCACTCTCATTGTGGCCGCCGCCCCCCTCTCCCTCTACTCGAGATATTCCGGTCTGTGATTTTGAATTGTAGTCTGGTTTAGCGAATCAAATTCGTTATTCTCTTCGTAGAAAACTTCTGATAGATTTTCTAGTGCAATCTATCAGAGGGATTAAACCTCTATTCGTGGACCTGATTGAAGAAAGGTTCGGCCATCAGTTCCAGGGAGATACAACAAGAGCAGAGAAATCTGTGTGGTGTCCATAAATCTCGATTCGAGATTAAAGGTAAAAATTTAATAATTGTTATTTAATTTTTACACACACATAATTTAATCGTAAGTTTTGATACCCACACTATGGAATCGTTCCATATTTAAAATTTTAAACTTCCGCTGCACCGGGTATCAATTCTGTTGATCTGAACGCCGCGTTTTTCCAACAGTAAGCTGCGTCAAAGGTCGAGCTAACTAAGTGAAGTTCAGAATGAAGCGACGATAATATCCTGCTAGAACCAAAAAACTATTGATCTCAGCAACTGTCATCGGACGCGACCAATTAAGCACCGCCTCAATCTTGCTTGGATCAACAGAAATCCCCTCCCTGGATATGATATGGCCAAGAAAGACCACTCGATCCATCCAACTCACACTTGCTCAGCTTGGCATACAACTGCTCATCCCGAAGAGTCTGCAGTACCAACCGCAAGTGAGAAACATGCTCTTCCGTATTACGCGAATACACCAAGATGTCATCAATGAAGACCACGAAAAACTTGTCCAAATACTCCCTGAAGACACGGTTCATCAGATCCATAAATAAAGCCGGCACATTAGTCAAGCCAAATGGTATCACTAGAAACTCGTAATGCCCATAGCGAGTACGGAATGTAGTCTTGGCTACGTCCTGATCTCGGACTCTCAACTGATGATACCCAGATCTTAAGTCAATCTTGGAGTAAACTGAAGTGCCCTGCAGCTGATCAAACAAGTCATCAATACGAGGAAAAGGATATTTGTTCTTCACAGTGACTCGATTCAGTTGCCGATAGTCAATGCACAGCCGCATCCACCCATCCTTCTTCTTTAAAAAAAGAACAGGTGCTTCCCAAGGAGATACACTAGGACGAATGTACCCCTTGTCCAAAAGGTCTTGTAGCTGATTCTTCAACTCACGCATCTCTGACGGAGCCAAATGATACAGTGCTCGAGAAATAGGCGAAGTACCCGACATCAACTCTATGCCAAACTCGACTTCCCTAGCAGGAGGAAAACCCGGAATATCATCAGGAAATACATCTGGAAATTCATCCACGACTGGAATACTCTCTATCCCAACGCTCTCAGCGAACAAATCAACTACATAGATAAGGTAACATTTCCCGCCAGACTCTAGAGCTCGATAGGCTCTCAAAGCAGATACCAGTGGCATCGGGGGTCGTGCTCCCTTACCATAGAAAAACCAGCTCTCACTCCCTTTCGGATGAAAGCGTACTAATCTCTGATAGAAGTCCACTGAAGCTCGATAGGTAGTCAGCATGTATATCCCCAGAATGCAATCGAAGTCGTCCATCGCCAGGACCATGAGATTCGAAATCAAAATGTTACCCTCGAACTCTAAAGGGCAACCCATCACTAGACGCTTAGCCAAAGCAGATTGGCCCGTCGGAGTAGAAACAGACATCACTATGTCTAGTGCAATGCATGGTAACTTATGCCTCTTAACAAAACGTGCATAAATGAAGGAATGAGATGCACCAGTGTCAATAAGTAGAAGAGCAGGTATACCATAAAGCAGAAATGTACCTGCGATGACTTTCTCATTCTCCTCCACTGCTTGATCATGTCTCAGGACAAACACCTGGCCAGAAGCTCGTGGCCTCAAATGAGAACTCCCAGCAGGCTGTCCCTGCGACCTATGGTGAACGGTGGCCTGAGAACCAGATCCTGAACCAGAACCAAAACCGCTCCCCCAGATAGTGGGCAATCCCTCCGGATATGACCAGTCTCTCCACAACGGAAACAAGCTCCAGAAGCTCTACGGCACTTGTCGGATGGATGGTTCTTCCCACAGTGATCACACTTGTCCTTCTTTCCGAAACGGACAACACCAGCAGAGCCAAAAGAAGAAGAAGTAGATCCAGACTTCTTGAACGATTGGGCACAGGGACCCAAAGAATTAGCAGGTCTCGACTGAGAGAAAGACCTGTTCCGTCGAATGCTGTCCTCCGCCTGGTGACAACGGCTCACCAAACCCTCGTAGGACATGTCATCGCCAACCGCCACACGCTCGTGGATCTTAGGGTTAAGGCCCTGAAGGAACAGATTATACTTTATCCCAGAGCTGTCAGCAATCTCAGGGCAATAGGATAGCAGATCAAAGAACTTCTGCTGATACTCATCAATAGACTTGGCTCCCTGTCGCAGACTAAGTAGCTCGCTCGCCTTTGACTGACGGAGTGCAAGAGGAAAATACAGCTTCTGAAAAGCTGTGCGGAACTCGGCCCAGGTGGCCACTCCTTTCGCCGCAACAGAAGGTGCAGAAGTAAACCTCCACCACCTGTGCGCACGTCCATCCAGAATATAACCAAGGGTCTCCATCTTCTGCTCCTCGGTGCAGTAGAAAGTCTGAAAAGTCATCTCCATGCGGTCTAACCAGTTCTCCGCATCCTCCGGAGACTCACCTCAGACCAAGGGCTTAGGTCCCATCTGCAAGAATCGACGTACACTGAAACGATCCTCATCTCAATGAAGATGGCGGCGTTCCCAATGAGGCTCCCGGTCGGCATCACCCCAACGCCCACCAATACTTCTATGAGAACTCTGGTCATCACGATCTGCCATCTACAAAATTAACCTAACGGTTATCTTATGTAGAATCTAAATCCCAAGAGTACTTTGCATGCTCTGATACCATAAATGTAGTGACCCTTGCCCGGATCACCTACTAAACAGAACTTAGGCATGCAATTAACTTAATCAAAACAGTAATCAGAATTAAGCTGCGAAAACCATAGACATTATACAATCCCAAGTAAAGGAATCTATAAATACCCAAATATAATACAACCAAATCGAATAGTTGTATCAATCCGATAACAACAGAATAAAACCTAGGGGAAGCTCCAGCTGGCCAACAACTGCCTAGCCCCTCTTGGATCCACCCACCTCGTCCAATCGCAAACCTACCCCATGGAATAGAGTGTCTAGAAACATAGAGTACGAGACGTGAGCATAAAACGCTCAGTACGAGAGTATGAGTATACATGCATGCAAAGTGAACTCCCTATAACTCGAGGTCAAGGATCAGATAACAGAGACAGATCGGGCCCTGGTATGTGGCACGCTGTGCCGTCACTTCAGGAGGTGGCTCCCATACCATAATACCAGTGGATTTACCGGACCCAAAGCCTTGGAAGTCCATCCACTAACAGGATAGGGTACTACCCTACTAATAGACATCTCGAAGGAGATAGCTCAATATGCAAATGAATGCAGCATAAATCATGACATATAAATCATGCAGTCACATAATACATGCATACTCAGTAAGGATATCTGAACAGTACTTTCGTACCTCAATTCAGTGCAAGCTCTACCAACTCTAGGTCCACGCCTATAGTCTGATCTACACTGCCAAATGATACTACTATCATTATAGTGCTCTAAAAGCCTTAACTAAGCTATTGCATACTCCTAAATATTTATAGGAAGCAAAAGCTATACCTTCGTCCGTCGTTAGCCCTTTGATGTCGATGCCTCCAGAACTTGAGCACAACTCCGCTACGACTATCGAACGCCTCGCCAACCCCAGGTCAAGCCTATGAAGACTAGAACTACTCAAATAAGCCTGGAATAGAGAGGGATTCTCGGAATTGGCAATTGAAAGTGAAGCCTTGGCCTTATATTTATAGACATCGATCGGAACGTCCGATCCTGCCATCGGTGCTTCCAAACATCCTTATCTACCACGTGTCAAACTATCACTGGTTGACTTTGGATAGGGGTGATCGGAGCTTCCGATCCTGATCGGAGCTTTCGATCCTGCCACACGTCATGCCTGACGTAATACCATCGGAGCTTCCGATCTCGATCGGAACGTCCGATCCTTCATCGGAGCATCTGATCCGTCCGATAACCAATCTATTTAATTAGCATTGATTAATCCCTTAATCACTGATTTTGGTTACGGGCTACTACACCCTCTGTCCAAGCAAGCTTTGATTCCTGTTGCAGAAGAACCTGTGCCCCTGGACTCCATTGCTCCAGGAGAGCCTTGTAATGTCATTGATGTGGAAAATTTTCCAGACATGAGCGTACTGAACAAGGTGTTTCCTTCAAAACCCTTGACCCGTAGATCCAAAAGACAAGCTGGCTACAACCCAGATTACACTGCTTCGAAAAGATTCCTTGGGAAGGGTCAACCATCCAGACCTTCTCTTGTGGACACCGAATTCTCTTCTGGTGATGCAAGCTCTGATGAGGATTTCAAATTGGTGCATAGAAAAAAGGGAAAATCCAGTGCCATGGAACCATCTGTTCTAACTATTCCCGTTCCGTTTGAGTCATCACAGAAAGATTCGTCTTCTGAGGATGAATCTACAGAGTCAAAAACTCAATCTGTTGCTGCTAAAGAGAAAGATGCTTCTGCATCCATTCCTGTCACTGAGGAACCATCATCTACTGCTCCTCCTGTTATGTCTGATGATGAGGAGATGTCAATAGCCCAGTTCATGGATAAAATAAAGAAGTCTTCAAGCAAAAAGCCTACGTCTGCTGCTACAGCTCCTGTTCATGAAACTGATGATGAACCAGATAAGGAGATGCTCAAGGAATTTGCTGATAACCGCACACAACCTTCTGATAGCTCCAGCTCTGATTTGAGTGAAGGTTCAGATGCTGAGAAATAATTGGAAGAAGAGTCAGATTCTGATGGCTTTGAGGAAGAAGAAGAAGAAGATGTTGAGGAAGGTGTTGTTGGAAAAAACGCGGCTCTCAGATCAATCGCGATTGATACCCGGTGCAGCGGAAGTTTAAATTTTTTTTTTTATTATGGAACGATTCCATAGTGTGGGTATCAAACCTTCAACGATTAAATTGTTTGTGTGTGTAAAATTAAATAACTATTATATAATTTTACCTTTAATCTCGAATCGAGATTCTGGACACCAACAGATTTAATCTGCTCTTGTTGTCTCTCCCTGGAACTGATGAACTTTAATCTCCTTCAATCAGGTCCACGAATAGAGGTTTAATCCCTCTGATAGATTGCACTAAAAAATCTATCAGAAGTTTTCTGCGAAGAGAATAAACGAATATGATTCGCTATTCGAGACTGCAATTCAAAATTACAGACCGGAAAATCTCTGACAGAGTGAGGGAGGGGGCGGCGGCCAAGAGGGAGAGAGAGCTAGGGTTTTCGATTTTAGTCTCTCAAATTATGACCTGTTGTCTCTAATTCTATACTGCAATAACTTATTTATAATGCAGGCCACTAACACCTTAGGGCCCATTAGTCATAAGTCATAAGTTGAGGCCCGACAAGCAAAGCCCGCATGTTCAGAAATTAATATAAAATTCATCGTGACTCCGATTGATAAACCGATTTCACCAATGTGCACAGAAACCATTTCTGCACATTTTAAAGTCAAGATAAATTTTCCTGAATCCGAATTCAGTGGTTTCCAAAAATGTCCATCCCTATGTCATTTTAGGAAATCCTACTCCCTTACTCTTATTTAAGAAGTCCAACTTCTTAGTTCATTAAATTTAACTCTTTAAATTTAACTATCTCAACGGGGATTAAAACTCCATTACACTGTGTGACCCTCAATGGTTCAGGGATACAGCTATCCGTGGGCTCACAACTCCTTGTGACTCGGAACAACACTTTCCGACTTGCCCAACGAATCATGGTAAAGCGCCTAGCAACATCGCCCCATGATTCCCTAGGTATCACTGATAGTGCCTACAAGAACCAGTAGATTTTGGTTAGCGTACAGTACGGTCCCTTCATCCATATATCCCGATCGAATCAACAACCATTGGTATATCGAGAGTCGCTCAAGATTCGATAACTATGCAATACATCTTGAAGATCAAATTAGTGACATCGCATGTGCTACTAAGAAACCATTTCTTAAATCACATCAAGTACTCTGGCCAGAGATTCGTCACACTAACATCTCCTCAGATCGCATAGGATATCCACACTCGCAAGTATGTGGTGAATCCTTGACAACAATGCATCGACTCCTATATGTGTTGCAACTGTACCCAATCCCGACACCTGATGACCCCCATAGAGTCGGTAAACGAGTCAAAGCACAGTACTAGCATATAGAGTCTCCATGATGTTTCAAGTAGTAAGGACTAATGGTGTACAACCAAAACCGCGGACTTTATCCACTCGATAAGTGATAACCACTTGGAAAGTCCGGATAGGGTAGTTCGATTATTCATCATATGAATATCCATTTGCATGCTTCGAATATCTCCATGTTCCCTACCAATGAAACGTGGTACTCTGCATCGCAAATGCTAGTCTCAAACTCGAGCGATCCTTATCCTTATTATCGGACGGCTCAATCGACTAGGAACAGTTTAGAATATACAGTGACTATAAAATGTGTTTCATGATAGACATCCCCATGTTCTACCGCATCTTACATACACTATAGTATATTCAAGGTCTTTATCAAAACAACAATAGTATATCACAATATAACAATATGGAGAAATATAAAGTCATTGCCTTTAATAAAAGTGTAAATAATATTAAACAAAAGATTGTTTATACAAAGAGTCATCAAAGCCCATAGCCACAAGTTGGCTCACTGGGCACCCACTCTTTCAATCTCCCACTTGCCCTATAGCCAACTATTCATACTACGTAGACCCATTGCTTCGCGATGTTTGTCAAACAATGGTCCAGGCAAGGGCTTAGAAAGTGGATCAGCGATATTGTCTGCAGAGGCCACTCGTTCGACAGTGATGTCTCCTCTTTCCACAATCTCCCGGATGATGTGGTATTTCCTCAGTACGTGTTTGGATCTTTGATGAGACCTTGGTTCCTTTGCTTGAGCAACGACACCCGTGTTGTCACAGTACACCGGGACTGGACCAACAAATTCAGGAATCACGCCCAACTCTTGGACGAAATTCCTCATCCAAACGGCCTCTTTAGCAGCTGATGCTGCAATGTATTCAGCCTCAGTGGTGGAATCCGCTGTGGTGTCCTGCTTGGAACTCTTCCAAGAGACAGCACCGCCATTGAGCATGAACACAAATCCAGAGGTTGACTTCGAGTCATCCACGTCACTTTGGAAGCTAGAGTCGGTATAGCCTTCCAATTTCAGCTCTCGTCCTCCATATACCATGAACATATTCTTAGTCCTTCGTAAGTACTTAAGAATGTCCTTCACGGCTTTCCATTGCATTTGACCGGGATTAGCCTGATATCTGCTCGTGACACTCAGAGCAAATGCTACATCCGGTCTGGTAGATATCAACCCATACATGATACTACCTATAGCTGACGCATATGGTACATGTGTCATATTCTCTATCTCATCATCAGTCTTGGGACACATAGACTTGGATAGAGAAACTCCATGACACATGGGTAGATGTCCTCTCTTGGACCCATCCATTGAAAACCGTTTCAATATGGTGTCGATGTAGGTCGATTGAGTGAGTCCTATCATTCTCTTAGATCTATCTCTATAGATCTGTATCCCTAGAATATAGGATGTCTCACCCAAATCCTTCATCGAGAATCTACCTGATAACCATATCTTTGTTGACTGCAACATCCCTACATCATTCCCAATGAGTAGGATGTCATCAACATAAAGTACTAAGAATGTCACAGCATCCTTAACTACTTTCTTGTACACGCATGGTTCCTCCGGGTTCTTGATGAAACCAAAATCCTTTATTGTTTCATCAAATTTCTGGTTCCAACTTCTTGATGCTTGTTTTAGACCATATATTGATCTCTGAAGCTTGCATACCTTATGCTCGCTTCCCATGGATGTGAACCCCTCAGGCTGCTTCATATAGATTTCTTCCTTAATGTCTCCATTAAGAAAAGCAGTCTTCACATCCATTTGCCATATCTCATAGTCATACCATGCAGCTATGGCAATAAGGATTCTTATGGACTTGAACATTGCAACTGGTGAAAAGATTTCATCATAGTCAACTCCTTGTCTTTGAGTATAACCTTTCGCCACCAATCGCGCCTTGTAGGTCAATACCTTACCATCAGGCCCAAGCTTTCTCTTGTAGATCCATTTACACCCTATTGGAACAATTCCATCGGGAGGATCTACTAAAGACCAGACTTGGTTTTTATGCATCGAATCCAATTCTGACTGCATAGCTTCAAGCCATAAATTTGAATCCGCATCAGAAATTGCTTCCTTGAAGTTTCTTGGACCACATCCAATGTCGGGTTCATCTTGATCCCCTTCAAGAAGAAGACCATATCGAACAGGAGGTCTAGAAGTCCTCTCGGATCTTCTAGGTGCAGGCGTGTCCAGCAATGGTTCCTGAGGTGTGGGATTGTTATTTTGTATTTCGGGTTCTTCTCGAATTTCTTCGAGTTCCATCATCTCGCCTTTCTTATCCAATAAGAACTCCTTCTCCAAGAAGGTGGCATTCCTTGAAACAAACACCTTTGTTTCAGCAGGATAATAGAAATAATATCCGATTGAATTCTTCGGATACCCCACAAAATAACATAAGCTGGATCGACTATCCAACTTATCTCCCACTGTTCACTTCACGTAAGCAGTACATCCCCAAATCCTCAAGTACGAATACTTAGGAGCTTTGCCATTCCATAACTCGTATGGTGTCTTGTCCATTGCTTTAGTGTGGACGTTGTTCAACAACAATACCGCCGTTTCAAGCGCATAGCCCCAAAACGAAGGTGGAAGCTCAGTGAAGCTCATCATAGATCGAACCATGTCCAACAAAGTTCGATTACGACGCTCCGATACACCATTAAGCTGTGGTGTCATAGGAGGAGTCCACTGAGAGAGAATCCCATTCTCTTTTAGATAGTCCAAAAACTCGGTACTCAAGTATTCTCCACCTCGATCCGATCGAAGTGCTTTAATACTTTTACCTAACTTGTTTTCTACTTCAGCCTTGAATTCTTTGAAATTTTCAAATGCTTCAGACTTATATTTCATTAAATATAAATACCCATACCTTGAATAATCATCAGTAAAGGTAATGAAGTAGGTGTGACTATATTGAGTCCCAACTCTAAATGGTCCACAAACATCTGTATGGATCAAATCCAACAGATTTTGACTACGCTCAGGTTTTTTCCTAAAAGGAGATTTAGTCATTTTTCCTTTTAGGCAGGATTCACAAGTAGGTAGAGAATTAATATCAGACATATCAAACATGCCCTCTCCCACTAGCTTGTTCATCCTCCTTGAGGAAATATGACCTAGTCTAGCGTGCCAAAGGTTTGCCGGGTTTTGACTATCGATTTTCCTTTTGTTTGTTGTCGCCGGTTTATCAACATAATTTATTGGAACGTATTTTAGTTTTAAGTTGTATAGATCGTTTTCAAGTTGTCCATTTCCAATTAAACATTCATTCTTGTAAATATTGCAAATCCCATTCACAAAATTGCAAGAATAACCATCTCTATCTAGCATAGAAACAGAAATAATGTTTTTAATTAAATCCGGAACAAATAAAACATCTCTTAAAAATAACTTAAAACCGTTCTGCAAAATTAAACAAACATCTCCAATGGCTGTAGCTTCAACTCTGGAACCATTCCCGAGCCTCAGCTGGGTCTCACCCATTCTAAGCCTGCGACTTCTTGTCATCACCTGCAAATCATTGCAAATGTGAGATCCACATCCGGTATCCAATACCCAAGAAGTAGTATTAAGTGAAATGTTTATTTCAATATAGAACATACCCTTCGCAGTTCCCAACTGCTCTAGATATTCCTTGCAGTTGCGCTTCCAATGACCGGGCTTCTTGCAGTAATGGCAAACATCCTTGGATTTTTCCATTTTTGAAGCCTTTGTCTTGTGCTTCTTCTCCGGCTCGACTTTCTTGGGTGGGGCAGAACGTTTCTTACCCTTCATACTTGGCCCCTTCTTAGCTGAAGATGAGGAGCCCACCAAGAAAGCTGGTTTATCCTTCTTTAGTGTGGATTCATATGTCACAAGCATATTGACCATCTCTTCAAGGGTGGCCTCTATCTTGTTCATATTGAAATTTACCACAAATCCGTCAAACGAAGAAGGTAGAGACAGAAGCAGTAAATCCACGTTGAGTTCATGCTCCAACACCAAATCAAGGGTTGCCAACTTCTGTATGAGCCAAATCACTCGTACCCCATGATCACGGACCGAAGTCCCTTCACGCATGCGACACGTCATCAGCTCCTTAACAGTAGCGAACCTTTCAGCCCTCGACTGAGCCACAAAAAGTTCCTTGAGTTGAGCGTGAATGTCAGCAGCATTCACGGTGTCCTCAAATCGCCTCTGGAGTTCATCAGACATCGAGGCTTGCATATAGCATTTGGTCTTGATGTCATGGTCCCACCATGCATCAAGTTTGGCCAACTCCTCTGGACTTACGTCAGCTGGTGCTTCCTTCGGAGGAGATTTCTCTAACACGTAGAGCATCTTCTCCGAAGTCAAGACAATCTTCAACTTCCGGAACCATTCCGTATAGTTTACGCCAGTCAACTTGTTTTGTTCGAGGATCGAGAATAATGGATTACGCGAATTCATTGTATGAAATACTGAAAAGAAAAACAGACATATATCAATGATTGTTTAAGCAATTTACTAAGACATAAAATAGGCGAATTTAATTTTATGAATCTCACTCCCACTATTTTAACGATTTCACTACCCTCTAGTGAAAACGGGAAACTTTTTCCTTAGTGAGAACATGGAGTCCAATTGACAAACTTATGGTCCCGAATAATATCAGCCAACCATAATTCTCAAAAGGTAGAGCCCAATTGCTTCCAAAGCAACCCCCATGTATTTACCTCATGTCCAATAAGGGCCCAATAATATGACGCCGTTTATAGTGACATATCAAGATGACCCATCAATATTAAGTTGTGATGGACGGTCGCCATGTGGATCCCTCAATAATATGAGCCGATCCCATGGGAGTTCCACCCAACTTACAACATGCGTCGATCCAATGTACAGCTTTCCGACGGACGGGCCCCCCCAATAATATGAGCCGGACCGTATCCGCGGGTAGCATCTCATACATTGATCGTTGATGGAAGGTAGGAATATTTAAACAAATTTAAATTTCCCTTTATTTATCTTGATATCAATTTTAAATCATATTTAAAATGAGGGATTTTTAATTATAAAAATTTGTCTCATCTTTTTCAATTTATTGTATGCTTGCCGGATTCATACAATTATGTCTAAAACATGCATACAATCATAATATCATATATTATATAGGATGATCGATTCCATTTCTAATTGACCCGTGGTTGCCAATCACGAGTCTTAGTCCAATCCTAGGTTATATGCAGTATGCAATGCAATCCTATTACATTAGCTTCCAATTTACATTTCTTCGTCTTTATTGTCTGCTGGGCCCACCTCCATCTTCAAATCTGGATCTCCCACTAAATCTAATGCATTTACAATAAATAACAATGACAAGTAGGGGATACATTTTTAGGGGTGGGAACGGGCCATAAACCAAGCCCACTTTTATTACATATGACATTCATATTGGGCCATAAACCAGGCCCATTAATAAAACCAACAACAATAAAAACAAATGTAAATTCCTAACATACACCTACAAAATTGGTCATGGCAATCGATCATCCTTATCCAATAACATTTAATTCAAAATTAATTTATTGGATAACATGCATATGGCAATTTAAATTTAAACAGGATAAAATCATATTTTATATATAAAATCATATTTTACATATAAATTCATATTTTACCTTTTTATCAAATAAAATCATATTTTATCTACAGAATCCAATTTTATAGATAAAATCATATTTTACTTAATATATCTATAAGATCAAATCTTATCATCAATTGTACCAAAAATAATTGATTTCAAAATTCAATTTAAGGATAAAATATCAAAATTTTTCAAAAATTCAAATTTATCCAAAAATAAATTTTAAAATTTTCGGACTCGAACAATTCGATCCGATGCCTCGTGAACCAATCAAAAACAATTTTTGACCGGACCAAAAATAAAATTTTAACACATTAAAATTAATTTTAAATAATAAAAAATAATTTTTCCCGCTGGCCGCCCGGGACACTCCCGGGCCGGCCCGCACCCCGTGGGTCGGGCCGGGGCAGCCCGGCTGCCCCTGAGGGCAGCGACAATCGCTGCCCTGGGCGGCGCTCGGCGCTGCCCAGTGCAGCGCCCTGGGCGGCGCCGTGCGCCGCGAGAGCACTACTCTACATGATAAGCAGCGAGTTTTTAGGTGCGCCGCCCGGGGCAGCGATCCAATCGCTGCCCGGATTTTTGCCCGGAAAAAAAAAATTTTTATTTAAAATATTTATTTTGTTTTAAAAAACCGAGACTCAAAAATTTTTGTACAATCGATTAATTTAATCGTTTGATCTGAGCAACCTGGCTCTGATACCACTGTTGGAAAAAACGCGGCTCTCAGATCAATCGCGATTGATACCCGGTGTAGCGGAAGTTTAAAAAAATTTTTTTATTATGGAACGATTCCATAGTGTGGGTATCAA
Source organism: Henckelia pumila (assembly GCF_033568475.1). Lineage (NCBI taxonomy): Eukaryota > Viridiplantae > Streptophyta > Magnoliopsida > Lamiales > Gesneriaceae > Henckelia > Henckelia pumila. The sequence goes on from NC_133123.1 coordinate 230,641,259, forward strand.
ACCTTCAACGATTAAATTGTTTGTGTGTGTAAAATTAAATAACTATTATATAATTTTACCTTTAATCTCGAATCGAGATTCTGGACACCAACAGATTTAATCTGCTCTTGTTGTCTCTCCCTGGAACTGATGAACTTTAATCCCCTTCAATCAGGTCCACGAATAGAGGTTTAATCCCTCTGATAGATTGCACTAGAAAATCTATCAGAAGTTTTCTGCGAAGGGAATAAACGAATATGATTCGCTATTACAGACTGCAATTCAAAATTACAGACCGAAAAATCTCTGACAGAGTGAGGGAGGGGGCGGCGGCCAAGAGGGAGAGAGAGCTAGGGTTTTCGATTTTAGTCTCTCAAATTATGACCTGTTGTCTCTAATTTCTGTACTGCAATAACTTATTTATAATGCAGGCCACTAACACCTTAGGGCCCATTAGTCATAAGTCATAAGTTGATAAACCGATTTCACCAATGTGCACAGAAACCATTTCTGCACATTTTAAAGTCAAGATAAATTTTCCTGAATCCGAATTCAGTGGTTTCCAAAAATGTCCATCCCTATGTCATTTTAGGAAATCCTACTCCCTTACTCTTATTTAAGAAGTCCAACTTCTTAGTTCATTAAATTTAACTCTTTAAATTTAACTATCTCAACGGGGATTAAAACTCCATTACACTGTGTGACCCTCAATGGTTCAGGGATACAGCTAGCCGTGGGCTCACAACTCCTTGTGACTCGGAACAACACTTTCCGACTTGCCCAACGAATCATGGTAGAGCGCCTAGCAACATCGCCCCATGATTCCCTAGGTATCACTGATAGTGCCTACAAGAACCAGTAGATTTTGGTTAGCGTACAGTACGGTCCCTTTATCCATATATCCCGATCGAATCAACAACCATTGGTATATCGAGAGTCGCTCAAGATTCGATAACTATGCAATACATCTTGAAGATCAAATTAGTGACATCGCATGTGCTACTAAGAAACCATTTCTTAAATCACATCAAGTACTCTGGCCAGAGATTCGTCACACTAACATCTCCTCAGATCGCATAGGATATCCACACTCGCAAGTATGTGGTGAATCCTTGACAACAATGCATCGACTCCTATATGTGTTGCAACTGTACCCAATCCCGACACCTGATGACCCCCATAGAGTCGGTAAACGAGTCAAAGCACAGTACTAGCATATAGAGTCTCCATGATGTTTCAAGTAGTAAGGACTAATGGTGTACAACCAAAACCGCGGACTTTATCCACTCGATAAGTGATAACCACTTGGAAAGTCCGGATAGGGTAGTTCGATTATTCATCATATGAATATCCATTTGCATGCTTCGAACATCTCCATGTTCCCTACCAATGAAACGTGGTACTCTGCATCGCAAATGCTAGTCTCAAACTCGAGCGATCCTTATCCTTATTATCGGACGGCTCAATCGACTAGGAACAGTTTAGAATATACAGTGACTATAAGATGTGTTTCATGATAGACATCCCCATGTTCTACCGCATCTTACATACACTATAGTATATTCAAGGTCTTTATCAAAACAACAATAGTATATCACAATATAACAATATGGAGAAAGATAAAGTCATTGCCTTTAATAAAAGTGTAAATAATATTAAACAAAAGATTGTTTATACAAAGAGTCATCAAAGCCCATAGCCACAAGTTGGCTCACTGGGCACCCACTCTTTCAGGTGTTGCCGACACCCTGGACAACACCTTGGGTGAAGACTATCGGGTAAATGAGTCTTACTCCTCAAATTTTTATTCCAAAGAAATTGCTGACTGCTGGGATAAGTATTCTGATCTTGAGTTCCTTAAGGAATGCAATATTGATGTGAAGAGCTATGGAGCTCAAAATTTGGTCAGATTCTTTGAGGTGAGAAATCTGATGGCCACTGTCTTTACTGTTGGTCCATACTGCAGGGAAATTGTTTGTGAATTCTACTGTAACATCACTGAAGCCGTGAAGGATCCCAGATATGTCAAGTATGGTAAAGTATATGTGCGAGGACAAATTTTCTCATTTAGTCCTGCTGTGATTAATGGTTTTCTTCAAACACTGACTGTTGATGATGCAGCTCTGCCTTATATGGATGAGATGACCTCTGTCATTACACGTGGTCAAGTCATTGTTTTTCCCTCACACCCCAAGAGGTTGCAGGCTGCTAAGCTCACCTCCTTCTACTCTATTCTACACAAGACTGATGTCAAGACATGAACTCCATCTGGGAATTCTACTGTTGTTACGAAGCATCAGGCTCCAGTCTTGTATGCCATTGGCACAGGAAGCAATTTCAATTATGGAAGACTGGTGTTTGACACTGTCATGGCCTTTGCAGATTGTGCTCAACCAACCCTGAAGCTGCCATATCCTTCTCTGATTTATGCCATGTTGCTGTCTCAAGAGATTGAGAAGGATGATGATGAGCTACTTACTGAGCCTGGGGAGTTGTTAAAGATCCCACCTGCATTACTAAAAGGAAATAGGAAAGTAGACCTTCCTTGGTCTGAATCAGATGTTGCAGCAGGTGTTGGGCCAGGTGTTGCCAACACCCCCTCTGCAACTACTATTTTTGTACCTCCTTCTGCTGCTCAAGAAATTGATCCTACCTTTATCCAAGCTCAACTGCTGCATGCTGATGAGCAGAAGATTACCCAAGCGAGGGCTAATCTCGCCTACTACGAAGGAATGAAGGCTCACTATGAGTCCCTAATAAGTGAAGCTGTCCCTTCTAAACAAAAAGGGGGAGAAGGAAGTGATGAAGCGGAAGAAGAAGCTGATGGATCATTTGAGAGCAATCAATTCTAGTTTGTTTATAGTTTATTTATTTTGGTTTTGCTAGTTTAGTTTCAGTTGTTTTTAGTTTTAAGTATTGTGTTTTTGCTCTGATCTTAATCAAAACTATTTTTTTTGTGATGTTCACTCTGATATGAATTCCTGTTTTTGTTTCTCCTTGCACTTATGTTTTCTGATTTGAAGTTTCGTAGCTAGATGTTGCCAACATCTCGTGACAACACCTCTGCTTCTACTTAGGGGGAGAATTTATTCAGGGGGAGTTTTGAAAAAGGGGGATTTTAGTTGATCTGTTTGTGAATTAATTGTGTTTTGTCCAGAAAGGCAAAAAGGGGGAGATTAAAAGGAATATTTTATTCCTTAAAATCATCCTATTTTGAAAAGATTTTATTTAATATCTTTTGCCTTTCTTGAACATAAAATATCTTTTAAATAAGTTATTTATTTCTTTTATTAACTAGATATGTGATTATAATAATATTTGTTATCTTATCTCTAATGATTTAATTCCTTTACTATGTAGATTTGACTTGATAAAAAAGGAATAAGATCTAGAATCCTATGTCTACAAAGAAACATCTACAAGGAAGGATTCAAGTCTATATATTGGAGATACAGAAGGAGACCGACGAGAGGAGAGAAATTAACTTCATATACAAGTACGTTACGAAAGTATAAAAGATCTTCTGAAGCTTTGATCGGTGGTCTTAACTTGAAGCCTTGAAAAACACTCGAAGATCGGTGATCAAGAAGTGTGCTCTTTGTGTGATTTTGACTTCAACATTTTTCTCCTTATTTCGTTTTTATTATTCTATTTTATATAGAATTTTTAGGAGAACTTTTACTCTTTATTTTTTTACTTGTTTTGAGAAATTGATTTTTACAATAATCACTAGTTTTAGGGTTTGTAAAACTCTTTGAAAGTTTTCTAGTGATGTTTTGCCCTGAGGCGTTGCAAAGTATTTTATACTCTTGCTTAAATCATTTGAGCCTATTTATTTGGTTGCTTATTTATTTTATTCACGCCTAAATTATATTCCGCTGCAAATTACTCAAGGTGTTATTGTAGGTGTTGTCAACACCTTGTGACAACACCTCAAATTGGTTATGTGCAACTCCCATTCCCTTACACATTGCAATTTATTTTGATTTCTTTCCATAAAAACTCACCAATTAATTATTAAAATAATTATTATATTTAATTGAAAATCATTGGGTTGTAGAGATGTAAGATACTACATTTATTTCATCATAATCTTGAAAAACAAATTCTATATAACTTGGACTACTAACTTTAAAATGTGCCGAACGGAGTTAAAAAATAGCATGCTAGCTCGATCTCTCCAATATTATTAAAGACGATGAGATTCATATTTTCCATACTGTTGGTGATCTCAAGTATATTTTTCCATGAGGCACTCGCACTCGAGAACAAGCGTAGATGCATTATTATGCATAACTACCAGATTTATATTATAAATGATCTCCCTTTGAATTGGTGGCAAGATAAGTTGTACATGCGTTGCGAGTCCAAGGATGACTATCTCGGGTTTCATCAGCTTTCCCATGGTCAGAATTTCAACTTTGTTTCTGCGTAAGTATTCATGGAAGTTTGTTCACTTGCCATGTATGGTGGAAGGCCAAGAAAAGAAATGTCACAGTCTTCGATTCGGAATGGAAGACATATCCATGCCTTCCAACTGGTGAATGTTTTTGGTTCGTAAGGGAAGATGGTTTTTATTTAACCAATAAATTTTCTTCCGAGACAGCACAACTATGGTATAAATGGTAACAAATTATGTATATTTAGTTTATTTTTAATCAAATGGAATGGAGGAGAAATTAATTGGTAGTATGTTTCGAACTAATTATATTAATGGATCGGATCGATGTTTTATAAACTCCTTCATTTGGCTGTCAATTATTTTCGTTTATTTATTATAAATTAGCCAATAAGTTAATTATCTATATCAATTATAAAAATTTAAATCAAGGTCAAAGTTTTTCATTGTGTATTTTTAACTTTGTTCTTAGTTAGTAAACACTTGATAATTCTATAAGGATACTTTTGTAAAATCAATTATTATGATAAAATCAAAATTGACAATGTGTGCATATTAGATAAGGTTCCAGTTTCCAAAAAGATTAAAATTCCAAAATATTTTATTTTTTATTTTTTTGTAAATAAAGTGAACACATTTTTTTCACAAAAAAATTAATTAAATTAAATACTTATCCAGTTTTCTAAATGATTAAAACACCAAAATACTTTAGTTTTTATTTGTTTGTAGATAGAATGACATATATTTTTCAATAAAAAATCTTATGTAGTTTCCTAAAAGATTAGAACACCAAAATACTTTAGTTTTTATTTGTTTATAGATGGAATGACATATTATTTCAACAAAAAATTTTATTTATTTTAAATTTTGTAAGAACCTATTGAACTAAATAATTATATCATGAGTTCATAATAATTATAACAAAATATCAGATTTTTAAATGTTATTAATATATATATATATGTATATATATATATTAAATTACACATCGGTGTTACAATAAATCAATTCATGTGGAGTCAATTTTTAATCCAAAATAATAACTAAAGAACAAACCTAAACGCCATTTTCTACACATCCTCATCTTTCACCTTCAACTTATAGTAGCTTGATCTCAGATTGATCTTAGAGAATACCACCACTCCTTGCAACTGATCAAATAGATCATCTATCCTCGCCAATAAATACTTGTTCTTTACTATAACTTGGTTCAGCTCACGATAGTCAATGCACAACCTCATTGACCCATCCTTTTTTTCTTACAAACACTGGTGCACCCCAAGGTCGGGGTAACACTTGATCACAAGAGATACTTTCTAGAAAGCCTGTGCACCCTTTGTTCATCAACTGCCAAGCTTTACTTGCTGAAACCACAAACGACAAACTCTTCCTAGGTGTGGCATATAACACAAACGGTTCCCCCTTCTGTACTTCCAAAGTAACTGTCTTCTTCTTACAATCTATGGTGGTCTCATGCTGAGACAACCAATCCATCCCAAGAATCACGTCGAAATCCGTCACATCCAAAACAATAAAATCTCCACATAATTCTTGGCGGGCTAATTGCATTAATCTCCCCTGTGAAAAGTCTAAAAATCATAAAACACCCTAAGAAATATTAATAGGCTAATGCATCCCTCAGTTTTTTAAAATGTAGCACATTTCACCCCTTTGTTATACAAACTCGGGCACATTTATACCCTCTCATAGGGGTTTTTATGCTAATTGTTTTAAAACATAGGGTCTAACATGCTATTAATTTTACACAGGGTATTTTATGTCTTTTAGACTTTTCATAGGGGGTGTGGATGCAATTAGCCCAATTCTTGGCCTTGAATCTACATTCTACAATTCCTCACTACATAGTTACTACTCAATTCTTTCCCTAAAGAAAAAGATATACTAAACTCCGAAACTGATTCATTCGGTACTAAACCAAATTTAGTCACAAATTTTACAGATATGAAAGAATGTGTAGCTCCAATATCTATCAAAAAATTAGCAGGAAAACTTACAATGCTAATCATACATAAGATAATGGCAGAATCCGGTTCAACTTGTTCAAGAGTCAATGCAAAAACTTTTCCTTTAACCGGCTCCTTGGATTGGGAACAATCCTTATCAAAATGTCCTGGCTTCTTGCATAGGAAACAGGCACCAGATCCCAACATGAACTGACCTAAGTGAGGCTTTCCGCATTTCGGGAAATTACTGTGGTTGTAGCCTTCGGAGCATTGATCACCACTTGTTTCAGCTTGAGATCGCGGCTGCATCTGTTGGCTCAATTTTTGTGGCTGTTGTCTTCCTTGATGCGGAGCATAAAATGGTCTCTTAACACTAGGCTCTTGCTGGTCCCTGCCTTGATGACATGTCCTCTTCGCCTGTGACTCCTTGATTATGTCATTTTTTCCTTTTCAGACCACGTAGCTTGGTCCACTGCGCCTTTGTAAGTGGCAACTCCACTCAGCCTAACATCTTATCAGATGTTGGAATTCAGCCACTCCATAAGGTGCTTTAACTCCTTGGCTGGTCCCTAGAAATCATAGGCACTAAGTATCTCATTCTTTCAAACTTCTTAACGTATTCAGCAATTTTCATGCTACCTTGGCGAAGCTCTAGGAATTCCATCGCCAATCTGGTCCTAGTACTCACCATAATATACTTTCCATAGAATACGTCCTTGAAACCGTTCCATGTTGTGGGGACCCCGGGTACTAATCTCTGTATTAGAATTAATCAGCCATGATTATAAAAAGAATTTTTTTTAATTGAACAGTGTCTTGCTCGAACGACAAGAAGTTGCACTCGAGAGAGCACAACACTGCACGAAAAATAAACCTTGCTCGAGTGGCAACAAGTTGTGCTCGAGAGAGAACTGTGTTGTCTGAAAAATTTTGAATTCACAATCAAATCTGATATTTAACATAAAACTCCAAATTATTCTACACAAGTGGCAATTCTTTATTCTCTACTATATTACAAATAAGTCTAGCCAATATTTTCCAAAAACAGTTATATACATAACAAGACACAAGTGTATGGTACTATACTTTACAATTCCAAAAGATGACACCAATTCTAGCTTCTTAACCCGAGTTTCCACTTTTAAAACTCAATCTCGAGCTATCCAAGTCGACTCTGACTAGCTCATGCCCCACCTGTTACTAAGTACACATACAAAATAAGAAAACAACTGGATAACTCCGGTGAGAATAATATTCTCAGTATAAACGACATAACATGCAATAACAAGTACTTATATCAAACATGAAATGCATGTGGTGGTAACAAGACTATCAAATCTAATTTCAAAGTAATCTTGGTTCTTCTTTTGGGATCCAGGGAAAAAGACCTCACAACGTAACCATCGACTCTCCTACTCGGGGTGGTGTCGAGTATCTCAATCCCCAAACTGTGGCGCAACTATAATTAGTAATCTAGCATTAGGAGTAAACCCGCTTCCCATGTCTTTCAAATATAGCTCCACAAACGTCTCTTGCAATCTAGAATATTCGGCCTTCTATGCTTCATTGGTTAAGGCTCAAGATGAATGTAGACTAACTCAAAATGCAACATGCCATAACCAGCAAATCTAAATCTTGCTAATCAACAGTAGAATCAAATGCAACACATACAATTACATGAAACAAAAACAAACAAACATGCAAGTATGTGATTTTGGGAGCTCGAGAATCGTATCTATATCAAGTGTTTTAAATCATGCATTTAATTTCGATTTCTTTCCATAAAAACTCATCGATTAATTATTCAAATCTGGACCCAAATAATCATTATCATTAATTGAAAATCGATCATCAATGTTGGTACAGATGTGAGATACTACATTTATTTCATCATATTCTGAAAAAAAAAATTCTCTATAAATCGGACTACTTACTTTAAAGATTCAATAAAAAAATGTATATTTAATTAATGGTTGATTCATATAAACTCGTAAATTTAATTAATGGTTGATTCATATAAACTCGTAAATTTTACTGTCAATTATCTTCCTTGATTTATTTATTATAAATTAGCCAATCATAAAACATTAATTTTTTGTGAAGAAAAAACGTTGTTAATTTATTATTTTTTAATAAAATCACCCTACGAAAGTAGATTATTTTACTGCTTCATCGAGTTGCTCACACTTCGCCCCAAATTCTGGGATCCTTTTCTGTTTTCCATTTTTTTTTAAAAAAAATATTAAAATGGAAGAATTATCCTATACTAAAATAAAAGAACTGACACAGACGCAGACGTAGGTAGAGACGTATATTATAGATTCATGGCATAATATTTACTACCGTCTTGTTGAACGTGTTACGTGTTAAACAATATATTTTTTTATAATAAATTAAATTTTTATTAAAATTGTCAAATAAAATGATTGTTCTATATATTAAATACAAAAATTGAGAGAAAAAATGGGAGAAATAGTTAAATGAGAAAAAATTAAGATAATGGAGGGAAACGGTTTATGGTGTGTGTTTGTATGTGTGTGTGTTTTTTTTTATTTTATATTTTTATGAGCATACCAAAAGACAAACTAAAGGGCTGTAACATAATAGTAGTAATAGATATTAATACATTTCAACCGTAATCCACAAACGCAATTCATCATCCAAAAAAATTCCACGAAGGAAAAAGTTATGTGTTTGACGCATCATTAATTAATTACCTATTCCCTTTTTTCTAATTAAATTTGAAACAATAAATTTTTGACCTTGAAATTTACATTTTTCCAAATTTAGGTCATATTAACAATGTATTTGTTTTTTTAATCACGTAACTTGAATTTTTTCCCCTTTTTTGAATCTTATTTTACTGAGGTCCAGCTCGTTGACCGAAAGTTTTTCATGTAGCGATCGTGATTACTGACATAAATTCGGTTCAATACGATTAACCTAAAAAGATTTTTGTTAATTCGGTTTTGGATAATTCGGTTCGGTTACTGACCGAATTTATAACTGAATGCTCTCCCCTAGAAATACACGATATGTTGAAAGCTCCAGGGATCACAAAGGTTGTACACGAGCATAGATAGACCAGTAGCGTAGCTCATAATGTTGCGGATTTTTTTTCCCCTCGCCTTCATTTTTTGTTTGGACTAATTACGAGTTTCTTTCTTGATTGGTAGATCTTGTAATTAATGAATGATTCCATTCAATAAATTTACAGGTTTTACTGTTATAAAAAAAAATAATTGCAAAGTAAGTATACAATGTAGAAATTCTGACTTCTAATCAAATAATTGTTTTTTATTAAAAAAATTCAATATATTGTGTTTAATCGATTATCGTGCTTAGTATATAATTTGATATCAATTTATTTTTAAATAATAGATGAATAGAATATTTTATCAATAATTAATTGTATTTTGTTATATATAATGTTTATTGCGTTTAATTTTTAATAATTTGTAAAAATTAGAGTTGTTTGAACAAAGTATAGTAATCTGGTTAGTAAAACATATCCATTTCAAACCATTGCAATTTGTTTCGATTTCTTTCCATAAAAACTCACCAATTAATTATTCAAATAATCATTATCTTTAAATGAAAATCATTGGGTGGTAGAGATGTAAGATACTACATTTATTTCATCATAATCTTGAAAAAACAAATCTATATAAATTGGACTACTAACTTTAAAATGTATTGAACAGGGTTAAAAAAATATTATTAATAATGATGAGATTCATATTTCCCATACTTTTGGTGATCTCAAGCATATTTTTCCATGAGGCACTCGCACTCGAGAACAAGCGTAGATGCATTATTACGCACAACTACCAGATTTATATTATAAATGATCTCCCTCTGAATTGGTGGCAAGATAAGTTGTACATGCGTTGCGAGTCCAAGGATGACTATCTCGGGTTTCATCAGCTTTCCCATGGTCAGAATTTCAACTTCGGTTTCTGCGTAAGTATTCATGGAAGTTTGTTCAATTGCCATGTATGGTGGAAGGCCAAGAAAAGAAATGTCACAGTCTTCGATTCGGAATGGAAGACATATCCATGCCTTCCAACTGGTGAATGTTTTTGGTTCGTAAGGGAAGATGGTTTTTATTTAGCCAATGAATTGTCTTCCGAGACACCACAGCTATGGTATAAATGGTAAAAAATTATGTATATTTAATTTTTTTTATAATCAAATGGAATGGAGGAGGAATTAATTGGTTGTATGTTTCGACCTAATTATATTAATGAATCGGATCGATGATTTATAAATTCCTTCATTTTGCTGTCAATTCTTTTCGTTGATTTATTATAAATTAGCCAATAAGTTAATTATATATAAAACATTTTTTTGAGAAATTAAGTTAAAACTTTCTTAATTTATTATTTTGTAATAAAATCACAATAGGAAAGTAGATTCTTTTCGTTGATATTTTTATCGGTTTTTTTTTTAAAAAATTATCGGGAAAGAGAAAGAATTATCTCATACTAAAATATGGGAAAGAATTGTGTTAAAAGATTTAGATTTAGATTAAGATCTAACTACGATCCCAAACGTTAGTTTGGTTTTAATTCAATAAGAAAAAAGCAGTTTGGTGATAAAATGTTTAAAATAAGAGGCTTGAACCTAGCTGAACTCCAAAAACTAGCTCGGATAGGAAGGGCTGTCTAAGACTATATATACAAATCATATATAGGAACTCTATCAAATCAATGTGGAATATATCTTAACAAGTTGTGTTATCCACACATGCGATTCACCAACGGAGGAAAAAATTATCTAATGGAAAAAATTAATTTGTTCTAATTAAATTAACTTTAAGGTTTCGTCTTGTAAGGTGTAATTGTTGTTTAACTTAAATTCGTGTAGAGTTCATGTTGTTTATGGTATTGGCAATACTAGAGACAACATGCAGAAGAATTAATAAAACATGAATAATGAATAAAAATGAATAAGACCGGAGATAGTCATATATGCACAAGTAACTAGTATTTGAGCGGGTGTTTTAGAGCTAAATAATCACTAAAAATTGTAAATCAGTTTTACAAATTAATACTTGTGATTTTTATGAAAAACAGTAAAGACTAAAATTTTCAACAAATTGAGAAACCAAATTGCATCCTAAACAAATAGAATAATAAACAAATTAGATGCAACGTATGCCTAAGCTGGAGAGACAAAAAAGATCTTCGAACAACATGCACTAAGTTTTGGCTCTGACGTCTTCTACACGCATGGAAACACAGGGAAATCAACAAAGACAGCTACAAAAATTCCTTCAGAAACCTTCGAATTCTTCTGCTTGAATTTTCTTCTGAATGTTCTGTGAATTCTCGTATGAAGTCTTGCGTTGTTTGTGAGCATGAATTCTTTTATAGATAAGAGTCCAAGCTTGAAATAATTCATAGATAGAGTCCTACACAAATTAAAAAAATAAGAGTTTATTAGGAAGTATGAAAATGACTCTTTTAAGTCTTATAAAATTATGGAAAAACTTGATAAGGAATCGATATTCCTTTCAATCTCCCTTCTTTTGTCTTTCTGTACAAAATAATCACAAACAAGTTTCAAGTAAAAACTCCGCCCGAGTTTAAACACTTCTCCCCCTGAATAAGTAAGTCTCAACCTGAATGTGTTGTCCCTAGTGTTGGCAACACGAAGGATGACATGGACAATAACATATAGAGATCATATTATTTCCGTATCAAAGCAAATTTAGGGCAGAAGGGTTAGTCTATTCAAAACATATGTTAGTAAGATCAATCAAACAGCAGAGCCATTAGGAGAGACGATTAAAGCAAAATTGATATATATATTAAGTAGCAAACTTAAACAAGAAAAATTATTGGGGTTGGCTATCAATCTAAAATAGATAAATGTTGGTTCCCTCTTGTTATTCATCTTCTTCGTCATCCTCATCTTCCTCATCATCCTTTCTCCCAGATGGACCAGCCTCATTATCTGTTTATGTAATATCTCCATCTTTTTGGCTAGAAATGCCAAGTCTAGAATGACAGTCCGCCAACAGAGCTCCATAAAATTCCAAGTCCTCTTGGGCTTGGGCAATCTTCCTTTCATCATGTGCCATGAGGTTCTGAATGGTAGTAAGAGAAAAGCCAAGAGCGGAAGGTTGAGGCTCACAATATCTTCAGTGTTGTGCTACAACGTAAATTGTAATTCACCCCAAGTGTAGGTTGTCTGCAAGTAATATACTTGTGAGTACGAGATCGATCCACGGAGAGGATGTTGTAAATTTAATTTTAGCAATGATATATTATAGATGGAAATATTATTATAAAACTTCAAATACACAAATTATAAAATTGTCAAGGCTTTAAAGGTTCATTGTTGGTTTATTTAAGGTTCCTTAACAAAAATAAATAAAAGAAAAAAATAATAAACATAAAAGAAAAATTAAATATTTATCCAAGTATATCATATAATATAGTTCCCACTATATTAATATCAGATTAACCAATATTTAATACATGGTACCCATAATATATATATATATATATATATATATAAGTGCATAAATATAAACATAAAAGAACAATTAAATATTTAAACAAATATATCATATAATATATTTCTCACTATATTAATATCAGATTAACCGATATTTAATACATGGTACCCATAATAAATATATAGGAGCATAAATATAAACTTAAAAAAATAATTAAATATTTAAACAAATATAACATATAATATAGTTCCAACTATATTAATATCAGATTAACCGATAATTAATATATGATACCCATAATATATATATATAAGTGCGTAAATATAAATTAACGTAAAAGTAAATGTTAGATCAAATCACCATATTTCATTTAGAACAACCGGCAGCCACACTATTGTCTAAATAAAATATATGACTCTTTTATGTTAGATGCGAGAAAATAAATGTTAGTTGTGGAAAAGTAAATGTTAGATGCGAGAAAGTAAATGTTAGTTGCGAGAAAGTAAATGTTTGTTTTTTGTTGCGAGAAAGTAAATGTTAGTTCAAATCACAATATATTATTTAGAACAACCGGAAGAGCCACGCTATTGTCTAAATAATATATATGAATTTATTTTAAATTGATACATATATTTATAGTATATAATTATTGTAGGATTTATTGTATCATATTAGACAACAAATGAAGGTAACCACATTCAAGGTACCAATTATTTGATGTAAATAGATAACAATAAATCAATCAAATTATAACTACAAATAAAGATCAATTAGTAAACAAAATAAAAATAGAAAAGAGAAGAATATACAAAATATAAACAATCTTACCTGACCAACAATGAAACCTTTTCACCTTGACATAAAAGGATTTAGCTTGCCATGGACATAAGACTCAAGAGTAAGGATAAAAGAAATTTTATACTTAAACTTGGAGAAATATGCACACTCAAACTCTTATTCTTACACACACAATATTTATTTTACAAGTGAGAAATTTCTCTACACTTTTGCACACTTCAAAGCTTATACAACACATCTATTTATAAGCCAAATGAGATTAAGAGTCCAATGCTCATTAAATGTGAAACAGTAAAGTTGGTGGGTGCTTGTCTTCTTGTTGTCAATACCTTGATCCAACATTAATTGGCATGTTTGATGCCATAGACCACCGATTCAGTCTTTCCATCAACATGAAACACATAGGAAATTTTGTGTAGGTGTGTTTGGAAATATAATTCACCTCTTTTGGGTAAAGGGTAAAATAGTTATGATATTGTTACTACAAGCTGGTCATAGTAAAACTAAATCTGTCTCCATTTTGATGTTTGATTATTTTGATCATCTTAATGAGGTTTTTGGAATTTCTTGTATGCTACAAAGTTAAAGATGCCTCTTTTGTGATTTTACAGGATTTGAGATTATTCCAATATGACCTCTGTATATTGAGTAATTTTATTTTTATCAAACTTGCGCAAACCATAAAATACAACATTTTTAGTAAAACATTTAAATATAAACACATAACACTAAAACAATACAACTTCATAATTTTAATGAAACTTTAATTTTAAAACAAACTTTTAAACATATAAATAATTATAAATTTTAAGTTTCATCATGTTGTCACCCGTGTTGTCAACATCGGGCACAACAGTAGGAGAAGTAGTATACTCTAACCAGGGTAAGTCAAGTTTCCTCTTCTCTTTGGGCAGAGCAGCTACAATCCTCAAGTCTTCAGGCTGTTCAGATAGTGCTTTAGTAATGTCCCAAATGAACCCCTAAGCTTCCAAAATTCCATAAATCAGAGATTAAAATGGCATTTTGGTGGACATCAATCCTCCATCTGCAAACTGGAGCACTGTCTTGAGCTCGATCATTTCAAAATTGAAAGGTCTCCATCCTATAACAAACAACACAAAATATTGTCTCCTAGTTACCAATGTGGAATTTGTGTATGGTGTCCAGTTGCGCACATCCTTCTTATGCAGGACAGTAGAAAGAATTGAGTTTAATGGCTGAGAATCTGTCAGGAAACTTTTTGTGGAGACCACCAATAAGTAATGGTTCCCTTCCTCCACATCTGGTTTGTTGTAGAGTGCGTTGATGGCAGCAGGGTTGAACTCAAACAACTTCTCCCTTACAAAAACTCTATTGTACTTGGCAGATTCAATATGACCAACATTTGCTATGAGGTTGGCATAAAATTCTAATGTGGGATTCCTATTGTAAGGCACCACACTAGTAGCGGTATAAAACATCTTCTGAATCTTCAAATATTCAAATCAATTGTACCCGCCATAAGCATCCACATCAATATTCTTCTCGTCAATCAGCCATCGACAGACATACCAAGGCCACACAGCAGCAACATCTCCAGAGTAGAACTTGTTGGAGAAAGAAGTGGTCAAACCATACTCAGCATCATTTGTGTTGCATGTGATGTTGGCAACATCAACAACATCATCAGCGTCAGCCATAATTCATCTTCAGCAACTGTTTCATCAACAACTTTTTCATCACTTGAATCTTCGTCAGATTCATCATCATTGGGATCGTTACTCATATCACCAGATTTATCATCAGTAGAGAAGGAGATAGAGTAGGGATCCGCTGGTTGGTCTCAACCTGCAGCAAATTCCTCCATCATTTCACCATCATGCTCAACATCATATGGATGAGCAGAAGCACCTTTAGAAGTAGCAACCTTAGCTTGCTTTAAACTCTCTAGAACCTGAGCCATAGAGGCTTCATCATCATCATCAAAGAAAACTATCTCCTCTGTGACATTTTTTTGCGTAGTGGTAGGAGGGGTGAGCATCCTCACTGGAAGTAATGCTCCCCGTAGCAACACCAAAAATAGAGGCCAATTCAGTAGAAGTGTAGGTGGTATTTTTATGCGCCACGAAACATATTTGACATTATAAGAGTCATCGCCTGAAGTGTTTTCAGGGTTTGCCAAAGATGGTCATTCTACTCGTCCATAGCGCTTTGATTGGGTGAAATTAGGTTTGTACCATGCTTGCATTTTTGAGAACCGAGCCATCACTTGAGCTGGATGCACCTGATTTGTAACAAAGATATTGAAGGATTCGCTATGTTGGGTTGCTCAGGAACTGGTACAATCAGCAGAGAGTTGCGGAATGCAGACTGTCGGTGTTCTAACATTGGGGGAAACATCGGAGTCCCCAAAGCCCATCTCACCACGGATATCGTGTGGATCAAAACTTTCCATGACATTCTATTTCAAGAATAAGAGAGGCTAGGGCTTTTGGAAAACAAAAAAAAAAGCTGCAGAATGTGAAGTTTAGAACTCGGTGAATCAAAGCTAGTGAGAAAATAATATATATGTACTCAAAATAAGCCAAAAAAAATGGTTACTTTCTCATGAAACATCCACTCAGATTCTAACTCACTCACTCTACTCAATTACCAATGGTAACAATAAAAATGGGCAGAATTTTAAAATTTTTTGGAAATAAAATCCACCTAATTAAGGAAATAATTTGAGAATTAAAGCAGCCCAACTATTCCCATAATTAACTTCACATCGGCTCATCTCCACCAAATCATTGTCAATCACAAAGATTTAATTTTTAGGTCATAGGGTATTTCACCAAATTTTGATAGCTTAGAACGTCAAACCCTGAACATAAAATATTCACAATTCTGAATACATATGAATGTTTTATTTTATGCCTAGAACATAATGTAACATAAATTAAATGCAGTCACATGCACATGATATGTTTACAAGTATAGTGTTGTCTCCCGTGTTTGTAAAATCTCCAGCGACACGCTAGTTTTCAAAAATTATTTGAATTATTCACACTTAATTAGCATTTAAACAATTGCAATTAGTTCAGAAGTGGTAGCCTACACACTATAATAACAGTTTTCAATGGACTCCTCTATGTAGCTTTTTCCATTTTCTTCCAATTATTTATCAAGCCTTTTGTTTATGATATTGGTCCTCAAGCTTTTTTTTAAAAATGAACACTGAATTTGCGAAGCCACTTTTCACATGGGATATACAGATATCTCTCAACTACTTGGTGGCTTAGCCAGAGTTCATAACAAGGCTAAGTGTGTTAAAAATATTATGCACATACAGCTGAGTGTTCACGGGTTGATTGCAACAGGAAGTTAAACAATACACAAAACAAATGAATGAATTAATGTAGTATTCCAAATGTCCTAAACATGTACATGCATGTGACGTGTTGTCCCTGGTATTGTAACACCAGAGACAACATCAGTGAATGTGCATAATGCACACATGCTGAAAAACTTCCTAAGGTTGGAAAATCACTCAAAATTTAAAGCTTTAGTGAATATATCCGCCAGTTCGTGGTTAGTTCTAACAAACTACATTCGAATCATACTTTTTTCTACCAAATCTCGAATAAAGTGATGTCAAATGTCAATGTGTTTTGTGCGAGAGTGTTGAACTAGGTTCTTTGATATGCCAATCACAGTTGAATTATCACAATAAAAAATGGGTGGCTCACTTTTAAATCCCTAATCTTCTATCATTTGATTCATCAAAAGAAGTTGTGAACAACAACTCTCGGCATCCTAAGCACGATATCCTCTATCTGCTTCCATTTGATCTCCATGTAGAGGTCTCTAAAAATTAAGTAGTACTCTTCTTGATCGCAAGTCACAAATGATGATTCAGCATTATCCATTGAAATTACTTTACTATTTTATCTGCTTACTTGAGAAGTATTGAAGAATTTTTTAAGCCCTAATGGCTGATACTTATAAGAATTTAAATTCAGGGTGCTTTATCATTTTTGTTTACCGCGTAGTGTGTACCTTTTTTATCTTTTCAAAATTCAAATATTGACGTGCTGGCAGACACGTCATTTTGAGCATAAGTTATATATCCATATATGTCAATTGATCTCATCACTTATCTATTCATTTTCGATCACTTTTTGCAAAGCTTTTGTTGCAGAATCAAATACATTCATGGAAATCTCTTCACCAGCTTACATTCTAAACACCATGATAGTGGACTTCGAATCATTATATGAGATGAATGTTGAAGGACTCACTATTTTAGTTCAAAAAATTGAAAGTTCAGGATTCCGCCACTTCCTCTCTGTAAAATCACTATATATCTACAAGAAAGATCTCATCTCTCTTTATCAAAAGTGTACTAATACGGATGATGGAGGTGTGCAATTATTTGTTGTTGGGCATCTCATCAAAATTGATGTCGCCTATTTTTCCCAGACTTTCAGTTTACCAACTGAAGGTATCATTGATTTCAACACCATCTTCTCTCTTGACTTGACAAAGATGTAGGCAATCTTCTCGAACTCCAACAAACCGTTTAGTCTCTCTGCCTTCAAATGATATGTGAAGTTAGAATATCAAATTTGGCAGATGTAGTCGTGAAGAAACTTCTTGCTAAGGCTGGATCATTTGTTTGATTGAAAAATGACAATTTTAAAGTCATGACATCCATAGAAAAGAGGATAAAAGTAAATTGGGGATCCGTTATGTTAAACAATTTCTACAACATGATGACTGAGACCAAACAATTGTCAGTTTATGCCTTCCAAATCAACAGGCTTCTCGAACACATAAGGGTCACTCTACAAGAAACCTCAGCTCTTCATAAATATCGAGTTTTAAATGATCAGTATTTAAATGATTTTCACTCAAAAACGTCAACTGAGAAATCATATATTCCTGGTTCTTCTAAAAAATCAACTGAAGACATCATCACCACCAAAAAAGACGAAAGAAACAGTTAAAAATATTTATAAAGTGAAAAGAAAGTTGATAATCCATCATAGCGATGATAGTGAGGGTGATGACAGTTAGAAAGAAGAAGTGATTGTGAAACCAACAACAAAAAACACTAGAACTTCAAAATTTAAACCTATCACTTCTCGTACCAAACTGATCATACATATGGTTCAACACGAAACAGTCACCATGACTCAAACTGGTCCAAGAATTTCTGATGAAACATTTCAAGAGAAGCGTACCAAGTCCAAATTTTATCTGAAAGAAATTTTCAGCATATTCCAGAACTTCATCCATAGTTAAGTCAATCTGAAGTTGAATGACAATAGATGGTCTGTAAACATCAGATGAGGAGGCAATAGATGTTTTATCTTTGTCAACCAATAGATCAAGACTTGAGTGGGTGTACTCAACTATCTGCTGTGAAGAAATACCTCCAACAGGTTTGGCTGGTGGCAAGATAGTAGGAGTAGACATTGTTTGAAGTGGAGGTCGATTATTTTTTATACAATCATCTTCTTCCTCTGAACTAGCTTGGTGTGGAGCTTTTAACTACTTGAATAAGCATGATCATCATTGGTGTTTTACAACTAAAGAAGTATTTGACGAATGGTACAAATACAGAACATCAATTATGGCTATAAAGTCGAAGACGAAAGTGTGGCGATTAAAAATCCAATTTACCAAATATCATGCATTAAATTAAATAAATATTATGATTATTATTTTTAGGTTTATTATGATAAAAATATCATATTTAAATCTTTAATTTTATTAATTTTATTATTTTTTAATTTTATTTTAATTCGGTTCGGTTAAATTGGTTGTAGCATAAATTTGATTCGGTTCAATTAGACTAAAAAGAATTCTGTTAATTCTGTCGATTATCGCACGAATGATCACCCCTCGAATACATTATCTATTGAAAGTTCAAGCCTCAGCTCCAGGAATCACAGAGGTTGCACACGAGCACAGATTGACCATTAGCGTAGCTCAAACTGTTGCGCATTTTGTTTTCCCGTCGCCTTCATTTTTTGTTTGGACAAATGACGAGTTTCCCTTTTTTTTTGGTTGACCTTGTAATTATAGAACGATTCCATTAAATAAAATTAAGGTTTTAGAGGTGAATATGCTCCTGTTTGTTTGGAATAATTAGTAGTGGAGTTTTTGGAATGAAAAAATTCTGGCTAGTTTTTTTTATATATGTCTTGGAACAGAGGTGGATATGCTAGTTTTTCAAGATGGGATGGAAAAAACATGATGCAATTTTTTGTATTTTAGTTTTTGAAGTATGTTTTGGTACTTTATGAATTGCAGACTACCATTTTGATCCATTATCCAGATTGTTATATTTGGTGTCATTTTGTGTTGTTACCATTTTATTATGATCATACAATGTTTATTGCAATCTTATTTCCAAATCCACATTAAGCGAACCTTAACAAAGGAAATACAAAATATTGATTACCACAATCAAACTTTTTTCATTCATAACAACAAAATATGGCAGGAATTAACTACATTACATTCATCTGCCTAATTCAAGTTGACAGAAACTAAAAGAGTACAAACACCATTCAAATACAATATACCCTTCACTTGACCAAGAGAACGATGAGCACCAAGAGGAAGAAAATCGCAGCAACCCAACTAACATGAACATATCAAGTGGAAAGTGAAGCACTTGTAGTGGAAAGTGAACCGTTCTTGGTCTCTTGCACCTTGGACATAACTTCTGCTTCTTCATGTTGCCTCTCAACACCATCGTAGCTACTGTAACTTACACCTATGTCACCAAATGATTCACCTTCACCTCCATTTGGTAGCAAACTATAGCTTTGGGGTTTACACCAACAAAAAAATTCACAATGATTCTTCGCACAACAGTAATACAACGTTCCTTTTGTTTTTTTGTTTTTTTTTCAGAAACCACAACCCTAATATCGGCCAAAATCTTGCAGAAACAAGTTGGTGTGTTCGGATACCTTAAATCCAAGTTGGGCTTCGTGGATTTTCTGCATCTGCTTTGAGATTGAGATTCCATTGCTATTGCCTTCAATTACTATTCCTACTCTAATACAACCACAAACCAACGACTTGTGAAAGAAAGAGAAAACAATAGAAAAAGAGAGAATAATAAAGGGCAATTAAGTCAGATCATGTACAAAAAGTACTAAAAATCAATAAAAATTCGCATGTACAACGCGTGTACTCACACCACTAGTTGAAGGGGGCCGTGCGCCAAAGTTTTAAAATCACGAGGAGCATTAAGCCAATTGATTTATCACAGGGGGTTTTACAATAATTAGAACTTTCACAGGGGGTTCGAATGCAAAAAGCCCTATGATAAAATGTAAAAATCTGACTTCTAAAAAAATAATTTTTTTTAATTAAAAAAATAAATAGAATTTTTTTATCAATTATCGTGCTTGGTATATAATTTGCTATCAAATACTTTTAAAAAATAGATTAAAAATTAAAATTAAGAAAGTTTTATCAATAATTAATTTTATGTTGTTCATACATGATGTTTAATGCATTTAATTATTATTAATAGATAAAAAACCGTCGATTTTTTTGGGAGAGATTAGAAACCGTACTTCGATTCGGTTTGGAAGACATATCCATGCATTTCAACTGGTGAATGTTTTTGGTTCGTAAGGGAAGATGGTTTTTATTTAACAAATACAATGCCTCCCCAGACAACACAGCTATGGTATAAATGGTAAAAAATTATTTATATTTTGATTTATAAGGAAAAGGAATTATGGAGGAATATATAACATCATAGGAACTCTATCCAATCGATGTGAAATATATATTAACAAGTTGTGTTATACACGCATGCAATTCTTCATCCAAAAAAATCCAACGATAGAAAAAAATTGTATAATGGACGCATCATTAATTACCTTTTCCATTTCTTCTAATTAAATTTGAAAGTTTATGTTCTGTCTTGTAAGGTTTAATTGTTGTTTAACACTAGAGACAACATGCATTGAAATTAATAAAACATGAATAATTAATAAAAAATAGATAAGACTAGAGATATTAATGTAAAAGTAACTAGTACTTGAACGGGTGTCTTAAGGCCAAATAATCATTGGAAAACATAAATCAGTTTTACAAACTAATTCTAGTCATATTTTTTTATGAAAAAAATTAAAAACTAAATTTTTCAACAAATTGAAAAACCAATTTCATCTTAAACAAATAGAATAATAAACAAATTAGATGCAACTCTCTTATGTCAAAACTGGAAAGACAGAAAAGATATTTGAATAACACTATATACTAAGTGTTGTCTCCGATGTCTCCAACACGCATGGCAACACGAGGAAATCAGCAAAAACGACTACAAAAATTCTTTCAAAAAAATCGAATTCTTCTGCTTGAATTTTCTTCTGAACGTTATGTGAATTCTTATCTACAGTTTTGAGCTGTTTGTGGGCATGAATTCTTTTATATATAGGAGTCCATGCTTTGAAATAATTCCTAGATAGAGTCTTACACAAATAAAGAAATAAGATTTTATTAAGAACATGACTCTTTTAAGAATAATAAATCATATCTTGATAATATTTGAAAATCATCAATACTCAAAAATACTATATCAAGAAATTGTTAAATCCGAGTAAATATTCAATTCATACATACTTGATAATATTGACATATTAAACCTATCATATCATATGGTGTCTAGAAAGGCAAAATTCAAGAAATAATTTTGTAAAAGTATGGAAATACTTCATAGGGAATCGATATTCCTTTCAATCTCCCTCTTTTTGTGTTTCTGGAAAAAATCAGCACAAAAAGTTTCAAGAAAAAACTCCCCTCGAGTTTAAACACTTCTCCCCCTTCATAATTTATTCTTTTCTTGAATGTGTTGTCCCTCGTGTTGGCAACATGAAGGATAACATGGACAATATCACATAGGGATCCTATTGTTTTTGTATCAGAGAAAATGTAGGGCAGAAGGGTTAGTCTATTCAAAACATATGTTAGTAAGATCAATCAATGAAGAGCCACTAAGAGAGAGGATTAAAGAAAAAATGATATATATTAAGCAGCAAACTTAAGCTACAAAAATTATTGGGGGTTGACTATCAATCTAAAATTGATCACTGTCAGCTCCCTCTTGTTCGTCATCTTCCTCTCATCCTCATCTTTATCATTATCCTTGGTCGCAGATGGACCAGCCTCATCATCGGTTTGTGTTATATCTCCCCTTTTTGACCAGATATGCCAAGTCTAGCATTACAGTCCGTCAACAGAGCTCCATAAAGGTCCAAGTCCTCTTGGGCTTGGGAATCTTCCTTTCAGCATGAGCCATGAGGGTCTGAATGGTAGTAAGATAAAAATCAAGAGCGGAAGGTTGAGGCTCAGTATCTTCAGTGTTGTCTCTCGTGTTGTCAACATCGGGCACAACAGCAGGAGCAGTAGTAGACTCTGACCAAGGTAAGTCAAGTTTCCACTTCCCTTTGAGCAGAGAAGCTACAATCTTCAAGTCTTGAGGCAGTTCAGAAAGTGCTTCACTAATGTCCTGAATGAACATGTGAGACTCCGAAATTCCATAAATAAGAGATGAAATGGCATTTTGGTGGACATCAATCCTCCATCTACAAACTGGAGCACTTTATTGAACTCGAGATTTTCAAATTTGAAAGGGCTCCCAATCCCTATAGCGAACAACACAAAATATTGTGGCCTATTTACCACTGTAGAATTTGTAGATGGTGTTCAGTTGCGCATAACCATCTTATGTAGGACAGTACAAAGAAGTGAGTTTTGTGGCTAATAATCTTTCAGGAAACTTTTTGAGGAAACCACCAGTAAGTAATGATTCCCTTCTTCCACATCTGGCTACGGGAGAAGTTGTTTGAGTTCAACTCTGCTACCATCAACGCACACTACAACAAACTTTTTGAGGAGACCACCAGTAAGTAATGGTTCCCTTCCTCCACATCTGGTTTGTTGTAGAGTGCGTTGATGGCAGGAAGGTTGAATTCAAAAAACTTTTCCCTTACAAATACTCTGTCATACTTGGCAGATTCTATATGACCAACATTTGCTGTGAGGTTGGAACAAAATTCTAATGCGGGATTCTTGTTGTAGGGCACCACACCAGCTTCTGAATCTTCAAATATTCAACTAAATTGTACCTGCCATATGTTGGAGAACGCGGCGATCAGATCAATCAGGATTGATACCCGGTGCAGCGGAACTTTAATAATTTTATATGGAACGATTCCATAATGGGTATCAACCTTACGATTAAATTGTGTGTGTAAAAATTAAATAACTATTATAAATTTTTACCTCCAATCTCGAAGCGAGATTATGGACACCAACAGATTTCTCTGCTCTTGTTGTATATCCCTGGAACTGATGGACGAACTGTTCTTCAATCAGGTCCACGAACGGATATTTAATCCCTCTGATAGATTGCACTAGAAAATCTATCAGAAGTTTCTATGAAGAGATTAACAAATTTGATCCGTTAAACCAGACTGCAATTCAAAATTCACAGACTGGATTTTCTGTGCAGAGGGGAGAAGGGGGGCGGCCACTACTGAGAGAAAAATAGGGTTTTTTCAAAAATTGTGACCTGTTGTGTGTAATTTCTGTACTGCAATAACTTATTTATAATGTAGGCCACTAACAACTTAGGGCCCATTAGTCATAAATTCAAGCCCGACAAGCAAAGCCCGCATGTTCAGAAATTAATATAAAATTCATCGTGACTCCGATTGATAAACCAATTTCACCAATGTGCACAGAAACCATTTCTGCACCTTTTAAAGTCAAGATAAATTTTTCTGAATCCGAATTCAGTGGTTTTTCCAAAAATGTCCATCCCTATGTCATTTTAGGAAATCTTACTCCTCTACTCATAATTAAGAAGTCCAACTTCTTTGTTCATTAAATTTAACTCTTTAAATTTAAATATCTCAACGGGGATTAAAAATCCATTACTCTGTGTGACCCTCAATGGTTCAGGGATACAGCTAGCCGTGGGCTCACAACTCCTTGTGACTCGGAACAACAATTTCCGACTTGCCCATCGAATCATGGTAAGAGCGCCTAGCAACATCGCCCCATGATTTCCTAGGTATCACTGATAGTGCCTGCAAGAACCAATAGATTTTGGTTAGCGTACAGTACGGTCCCTTCATCAATATATCCCGATCGAATCAACAACCATTGGTATATCGAGAGTCGTTCGAGATTCGATAACTATGCAATAAATCTTGAAGATCAAATAGTGACATCGCATGTGCTACTAAGAAACCATTTCTTAAATCACATCATGTACTCTGGCCAGAGATTCGTCACACTAATATCTCCTCAGATCGCATAGGATATCCACACTCGCAAGTATGTGGTGAATCCTTGACAACAAAGCATCGACTCCTATATGTGTTGTAACTGTACCCAATCCCAACACCTGATGACCCCAATAGAGTCGGTAAACGAGTCAAAGCACAGTACTAGCATATAGAGTCTCAATGATGTTTCAAGTAGTAAGGAATAATGGTGTACAACCAAAACCGCGGACTTTATCCACTCGATAAGTGATAACCACTTGGAAAGTCCGGATAGGGTAGTTCGATCATTCATCGTATGAATATCCATTTGCATGCTTCGAACATCTCTATGTTCCTTACCAATGAAACGTGGTACTCTGCATCGCAAATGCTAGTCTCAAACTCGAGCGATCCTTATCCTTATTATCGGACGGCTCAATCGACTAGGAACAGTTTAGAATATACAGTGACTATAAGATGTGTTTCATTATAGACATCTCCATGTTCTACCACATCTTACATACACTATAGTATATTCAAGGTCTTTATCAAAACAACAATAGTATATCACAATATAACAATATGAAGAAAGATAAAGTCATTGCCATTATTAAAAGTGTAAATTATATTAAACAAAAGATTGTTTATACAAAGAGTCATCAAAGCCCTTAGCCATAAGTTGGCTCACCGGGCACCCACTCTTTCAATCTCCCACTTGCCCTATAGCCAACTAGTCATACTATGTAGACCCATTGCTTCGCGATGTTTGTCAAATAATGGTCCTGGCAAGGGCTTAGTAAGTGGATCAGCGATATTGTCTGCAGAGGCCACTCTTTCGACAGTGATGTCTCCTCTTTCCACAATCTCCCGGATGATGTGGTATTTCCTCAGTACGTGTTTGGATCTTTGATGAGACCTTGGTTCCTTTGCCTGAGCAACAGCACCCATGTTGTCACAGTACACCGGGACTGGACCAACAACTTCAGGAATGACGCCCAACTCTTGGACGAAATTCCTCATCCAAACGGCCTCTTTAGCAGCAGCTGATGCTGCAATGTATTCTGCCTCAGTGGTGGAATCCGCTGTGGTGTCCTGCTTGGAACTCTTCCAAGAGACAGCACCGCCATTGAGCATGAACACAAATCCAGAGGTTGACTTCGAGTCATCCACGTAGCTTTGGAAGCTAGAGTCGGTATAGCCTTCCAATTTTAGTTCTCTTCCTCCATATACCATGAACATATTCTTAGTCCTTCGTAAGTACTTAAGAATGTCCTTCACGGCTTTCCAATGCATTTGACCGGGATTAGCTTGATATCTGCTCGTGACACTCAGAGCAAATGCTACATCCGGTCTGGTAGATATCATCCTATACATGATACTACCTATGGCTGACGCATATGGTACATGTGTCATTTTCTCTATCTCTTCATCCGTCTTGGGACACATAGACTTGGATAGAGAAACTCCATGACACATGGGTAGATGTCCTCTCTTGGACCCATCCATTGAAAACCGTTTCAATATGGTGTCGATGTAGGTTGATTGAGTGAGTCCTATCATTCTCTTAGATCTATCTCTATAGATCTGTATCCCTAGAATATAGGATGCCTCACCCAAATCCTTCATCGAGAATCTACATGATAACCATATCTTTGTTGACTGCAACATCCCTACGTCATTCCCAATGAGTAGGATGTCATCAACATAAAGTACTAAGAATGTTACAGCATCCTTAACTACTTTCTTGTACACGCATGGTTCCTCCGGGTTCTTGATGAAACCAAAATCCTTTATTGTTTCATCAAATTTCTGGTTCCAACTTCTTGATGGTTGTTTTAGACCATATATTGATCTCTGAAGCTTGCATACCTTATGCTCGCTTCCCATGGATGTGTATCCCTCAGGCTGCGTCATATAGATTTCTTCCTTAATGTCTCCATTAAGAAAAGCAGTCTTCACATCCATTTGCCATATCTCATAGTCATACCAAGCAGCTATGTCAATAAGGATTCTTATGGACTTGAACATTGCAACTGGTGAAAAGGTTTCATCATAGTCAACTCATTGTCTTTGAGTATAACCTTTCGCCACCAATCGCGTCTTGTAGGTCAATACCTTACCATCAGGCTCAAGCTTTCTCTTGTAGATCCATTTACACCCTATTGGAACAATTCCATCGGGAGGATCTACTAAAGACAAAACTTGGTTTGTATGCATCGAATCTATTTCTGACTGCATAGCTTCAAGCCATAAATTTGAATCCGCATTAGAAATTGCTTCCTTGAAGTTTCTTGGATCACATCCAACATCGGGTTCATCTTGATCCCCTTCAAGAAGAAGACCATATCGAATAGGAGGTCTAGAAGTCCTCTCGGATCTTCTAGGTACAGGCGTGTCTATCAATGGTTCCTGAGGTGTAGGATTGTTATTTTGTATTTTGGGTTCTTCTCGAATTTCTTCGAGTTCCATCATCTCGCCTTTCTTATCCAATAAGAACTCCTTCTCCAAGAAGGTGGCATTCCTTGAAACAAACACCTTTGTTTCAGCAGGATAATAGAAATAATATCCGATTGAATTCTTCGGATACCCTACAAAATAACATAAGGTGGATCGACTATCCAACTTATCTCCCACTGTATGCTTCACGTAAGCAGGACATCCCCAAATCCTTAAGTACGAATACTTAGGAGCTTTGCCATTCCATAACTCGTATGGTATTTTGTCCACTGCTTTAGTGTGGACGTTGTTCAACAACAATACCGCCATTTCAAGCGCATAGCCCCAAAACGAAGGTGAAAGCTCAGTGAAGCTCATCATGGATCGAAACATGTCCAACAAAGTTTGATTACGACGCTCCGATACACCATTTAGCTGAGGTGTCATAGGAGGAGTCCACTGAGAGAGAATCCCATTCTCTTTCAGATAGTCCAAAAACTCGGTACTCAAGTATTCTCCACCTCGATCCGATCGAAGTGCTTTAATACTTTTACCTAGCTTGTTTTCTACTTCAGCCTTGAATTCTTTGAACTTTTCAAATGCTTCAGACTTATATTTCATTAAATATAAATACCCATACCTAGAATAATCATCAGTAAAGGTAATGAAGTAGGTGTGGCCATATTGTGGTCCAATTAAATTTTAAATGGTCCACAAACGTCTGTATGGATCAAATCCAACAGATTTTGACTACGCTCAGGATTCCCTTTAAAAGGAGATTTAGTCATTTTTCCTTTCTGGCAGGATTCACAAGTAGGTAGAGAGTTAATATCAGACATATCAAACATGCCCTCTCCCACTAGCTTGTTCATCCTCCTTGAGGAAATATGACCTAGCCTAGCGTGCCATAGGTTTGCCGGGTTTTGACTATCGATTTTTCTTTTGTTTGTTGTTGCCGGTTTATCAACATAATTTATCGGAACGTCTTTTAGTTTTAAGTTATATATATCATTTTCAAGTTGTCCATTTCCAATCAAACATTCATTCTTGTAAATATTGCAAATCCCATTCACAAAATTGCAAGAATAACCATCTCTATCAAGCATAGAAATAGAAATAATGTTTTTAATCAAATCCGGAACAAATAAAACATCTCTCAAAAGTAACTTAAAACCGTTCTGCAAAATTAAATAAATATCTCCCATAGCTTTAGCTTCAACTCTGGAACCATTTTCGAGCCTCAGCTGGGTCTCACCCATTCTAAGCCTGCGACTTCTTGTCATCACCTGCAAATCATTGCAAATGTGAGATCCACATCCGGTATCCAATACCCAAGAAGTAGTATTAAGTGAAACATTTATTTCAATATAGAACATACCCTTCGCAGTTCGCAACTGCTCTAGATATTCCTTGCAGTTACGCTTCCAATGACCGGGCTTCTTGCAGTAATGGCAAACATCCTTGGATTTTTCCATGTTTAAAGCCTTTGTCTTGTACTTCTTCTCGGGTTCGATTTTCTTTGGTGGGGCAGAACGTTTCTTACCCTTTGTACTTGGCCCCTTCTTAGCAGAAGAAGAGGAGCCCACCAAGAAAGCCGGTTTATCCTTCTTTAATGTGGATTCATATGTCACAAGCATATTGACCATCTCTTCAAGGGAGGCCTCTATCTTGTTCATATTGAAATTCACCACAAATCCGTCAAAAGAAGAAGGAAGAGATAGAAGTAGTAAGTCCACGTTGAGTTCATGCTCCAACACCAAATCAAGGGTTACCAACTTCTGTATGAGCCAAATCACTCGTACCCCATGATCACGAACCGAAGTTCCTTCACGCATGCGACACGTCATTAGCTCCTTTACAGTAGCGAACCTTTCAGCCCTCGATTGAGCCCCAAAAAGTTCCTTGAGTTGTACGTGAATGTCAGCAGCATTCACGGTGTCCTCAAATCGCCTCTGGAGTTCATCAGACATCGAGGCTTGCATATAGAATTTGGCCTTGATATCATGGTCCCACCATGTATCAAGTTTGGCTAACTCTTCCGGACTTATGTCAGCTGGTGCTTCCTTCGGAGGAGATTTTTCTAACACATAGAGCATCTTCTCCGAAGTCAAGACAATCTTCAACTTACGGAACCATTCCGTATAGTTTGCACCAGTCAACTTATTTTGTTCGAGGATTGAGAAAAGTGGATTACGCGAATTCATCTTTATGAAATACTGAAAAGAAACAGACAAATATCAGTGATTGTTTAAGCATTTTACTAAGACATAAAATAGGCAAAATTTATTTTATGAATCTCACTCCCACTATTTTAACGATTTCACTACCCTCTAGTGAAAACGGGAAACTGTTTTCCTTAGTGAGAACATGAAGTCCAATTGACAAACTATGGTCCCGAATAATATCAGCCAACCATAATTTTCAAAAGGTAGAGCCCAATTGCTTCCAAAGCAACCTCCACGTGTTTACCTCATGTCCAATAAGGGCCCAATAATATGACGCCGATTATTGTGACATGTCAAGATGACCCATCAATATTAAGTTGTGATGGACGGTCGCCATGTGGATCCCCCAATAATATGAGCCGATCCCATGGGAGTTCCACCCAACTTACAACTTGTGTCGATCCAATGTACAGCTTTCCGACGAACGGGCCCCCCCAATAATATGAGCCGGACCGTATCCGCGGGTAGCATCTCATACATTGATCGTTGATGGAAGGTAGGAACATTTAAACAAATTTAAATTTCCTTTATTTATCTTGATATCAATTTTAAATCATATCTAAAATGAGGGATTTTAATTTTGAAAATTTGTCTCATCATTTTTAAAATTTTGTATGCTTGTCGGATTCACACAATTTTGTCTAAAACATGCATACAACAATAATATCATATATTATATAGGATGATCGATTCCATTTCTAATCGACCCGTGGTTGCCAATCACGAGTCTTAGTCCAATTCTAGGTAATATGCAGTATGCAATGCAATCCTATTACATTGTGCTTCCAATTTACATTTCTTCGTCTTTATTGTCTGCTGGGCCCACCTCCGTCTTCAAATCTTCATCTCCCACTAAATCTAATGTATTTACAATAAATAACAATGACAAGTAGGGGATACATTTTCAAGGGGTGGGAACGGGCCATAAACCAAGCCCACTTTTATTACATATGACAATTCATATTGGGCCATAAACCAGGCCCATTAATAAATCCAACAACAATAAAAAAAAATGTAAATTCCTAACATACACCTACAAAATTGGTCATGGCAATCGATCATCCTTATCCAATAACATTTAATTCAAAATTAATTTATTGGATAACATGCAATGACAATTTAAATTTAAAAGGATAAAATCATATTTCATACATAAAATCTCATTTTACATACAAAATCATATTTTATCTTTTTATCAAATAAAATCATATTTTATCTATAAAATCCAATTTTATACATAAAATCATATTTTACTCAATATATCCATAAGATCATATCTTATCATCAATTGTACCAAAATTAATTAATTTCAAAATTCAATTTAACGGATAAAATATTTAAATTTTCCAAAAATTCAAATTTATCCAAAAATCAATTTTAAAATTTTCGGACTCGAACAATTCGATCCGACGCCTCGTGGACCAATCAAAAACAATTTTCGATCGGACCAAAAATAGAATTTTAACATATTAAAATTTAATTTAAAAATTAAAAATTAATTTTTCCCGCGGGCCGCCCGGGACATTCCCGGGCTGCCCGCGCCCTAATGGGGTCGGGCCGGGCAGCCCGGCTGCCCCTAGGACAGCGACGATCGCTGCCCTGGGCAGCGACCATCGCTGCCCCCCCGGGCAGCGATCCAATCGCTGCCCGGGTTTTTGCCCGAAATTTTATTTTTATTTTTTTTAAAATATTTATTTTGTTTCAAAAACCGAGGCTTAAAAAATTTTTGTACAATCGATTAATTTAATCGCTTGATCTGAGCAACCTGTCTCTGATACCACTGTTGGAGAACGCGGCGATCAGATCAATCAGGATTGATACCCGGTGCAGTGGAAGTTTAATAATTTTATATGGAACGATTCCATAATGGGTATCAACCTTACGATTAAATTGTGTGTGTAAAAATTAAATAACTATTATAAATTTTTACCTCCAATCTCGAAGCGAGATTATGGACACCAACAGATTTCTCTGCTCTTGTTGTATATCCCTGGAACTGATGGACGAACTGTTCTTCAATCAGGTCCACGAACGGATATTTAATCCCTCTGATAGATTGCACTAGAAAATCTATCAGAAGTTTCTACGAAGAGATTAACGAATTTGATCCGTTAAACCAGACTGCAATTCAAAATTCACAGACTGGATTTTCCGAGCAGAGGGGAGAAGGGGGGCGGCCACTACTGAGAGAAAAATAGGGTTTTTTCGAAAATTGTGACCTGTTGTGTCTAATTTCTGTACTGCAATAACTTATTTATAATGTAGGCCACTAACAGCTTAGGGCCCATTAGTCATAAGTTCAAGCCCGACAAGCAAAGCCCGCATGTTCAGAAATTAATATAAAATTCATCGTGACTCCGATTGATAAACCGATTTCACCAATGTGCACAGAAACCATTTTTTCACCTTTTAAAGTCAAGATAAATTTTTTTGAATCCGAATTCAGTGGTTTCCAAAAATGTCCATCCCTATGTCATTTTAGGAAATCTTACTCCTCTACTCATAATTAAGAAGTCCAACTTCTTTGTTCATTAAATTTAACTCTTTAAATTTAACTATCTCAACGGGGATTAAAAATCCATTACTCTGTGTGACCCTCAATGGTTCAGGGATACAGCTAGCCGTGGGCTCACAACTCCTTGTGACTCGGAACAACAATTTCCGACTTGCCCATCGAATCATGGTAAGAGCGCCTAGCAACATCGCCCCATGATTCCCTAGGTATCACTGATAGTGCCTGCAAGAACCAATAGATTTTGGTTAGCGTACAATACGGTCCCTTCATCCATATATCCCGATTGAATCAACAACCATTGGTATATCGAGAGTCGTTCGAGATTCGATAACTATGCAATACATCTTGAAGATCAAATAGTGACATCGCATGTGTTACTAAGAAACCATTTCTTAAATCACATCATGTACTCTGGCCAGAGATTCGTCACACTAATATCTCCTCAGATCGCATAGGATATCCACACTCGCAAGTATGTGGTGAATCTTTGACAACAAAGCATCGACTCCTATATGTGTTGTAACTGTACCCAATCCCGACACCTGATGACCCCAATAGAGTCGGTAAACGAGTCAAAGCACAGTACTAGCATATAGAGTCTCAATGATGTTTCAAGTAGTAAGGACTAATGGTGTACAACCAAAACCGCGGACTTTATCCACTCGATAAGTGATAACCACTTGGAAAGTCCGGATAGGGTAGTTCGATCATTCATCGTATGAATATCCATTTGCATGCTTCACATCTCTATGTTCCTTACCAATGAAACGTGGTACTCTGCATCGAAAATGCTAGTCTCAAACTCGAGAGATCCTTATCCTTATTATCGGACGGCTCAATCGACTAGGAATAGTTTAGAATATACAGTGACTATAAGATGTGTTTCATGATAGACATCTCCATGTTCTACCATATCTTACATACACTATAGTATATTCAAGATCTATCAAAACAACAATAGTATATCACAATATAACAATATGAAGAAAGATAAAGTCATTGCCAATATTAAAAGTGTAAATTATATTAAACAAAAGATTGTTTATACAAAGAGTCATCAAAGCCCTTAGCCACAAGTTGGCTCACCGGGCACCCACTCTTTCACCATAAGCATCCAGATCAATATTCTTCCCATCAATGAGCCCTCGATGAACATACAAAGGCCACACAGTAGTAGCATCTCCAGAGTAGAATTTGTTGGAGAAAGCAGTGGTAAAAACATACTCAGCATCATTTGTGTTGCCTGTGATGTTGGCAACATCATCAACAACATCATCAGCATCAGCCATAGTTTCATCTTCAGCAATTGTTTCATCAACAACTCTTTCACCACTTGAATCTTCGTCAGATTCATCATCATTGGGATCCTTACTCATATCAGTAGATATATAATTAGTTTAAATTGAGGTAGAGTAGCTATCAGATGGTTGGTATCAACCAAAAGAAAATTCCTCCATCATCTCAACATCAGGCTCGTCATCAGATGGATGAGCAGAAGCACCTTCAGGAGCAGCAACCTTATCTTGCTTCAAACTATCCAGAAACTGAGCTAGAGAGGCTTCATCATCATCAACGAAAACTATCTCCTTCGTGACATTTTTCTTATTAGTAGCAGGAGGGGCGAGTTCATCCTCACTAGAAGTACTGCTATTTGTAGCACCACCAAAATTATATGTCGATGTAGTAAAAGTGTCGGTGGTCTTTTTATGCATCACAAACCATAGTTGGCATCATCGGAGTCATATCTTGAAGTGTTTTTAGGGTTTTCCAAGGATGGTCGTTCTCCGTTCCGATAGAATTTTTATTGGGTGAAATTAGTTTTGTACCATTGTAAGGCCCAAAAATATTAAGTCATTAATTATGGGATTTGAGAATTAAATTCCATAATATGGGATAATATTGATTTGAGAAGTTATGGACAGAATAGATTAAATTTTCGAAGCGAAAATATTTAATTTGAGAATTTACTGATTTTGAGAATTAAATCCCGAGAATTCTTAAATTAAAATAATAAATATTCGATTTGAATATTTATGGGATTTAAGATTAAATTAAATTTTTCGGGAATTAAAGAAGATGAATTTTGAAGATACAACCCGATCAGGCACTGATTTGCAAATATTGAAGTTGCAAGGACTAAAGTGCAAAAGGCCAGGATTATTTAATTAATCCGAAGTTATTTAATTTTAATCCGAATATATTTAATTTGGGAATATTTAGAGTTTTGATTTAAATTCTAATATTCTTAAATTATTTAGGATTGAAACTGACTTAAAGAGAAGGCCGAGGACTGAATTGCAATTAATGACAACTTGAGGGACTAAATTGCAATTGATGCAATACCTATCAGATTATTAACTTGATTATCATTATAGGCACGTGTATAATCAGAATTCCTTCAGAAAAGTTGAAATGAGAACAGAGAAAGAGTCGAGATCTTATTTTCTCTTTTGCTCTTCGATTTTCGAAATCCCGTATCTTTTGCACCGGTTGTCCGATTTCGATTCCGAAAGATGTTCTGGAATCCTTGCGACGAGGCATTCGATTTGATGTAACTATTTAATCCTTTCGGCATGTTTTGAAGATCGATATATGGCAGAGATCAGATGATGCGTTTATGTTTGTGTTCTTGAGTTCGTATGCCGTTCGATATCAAAGTTGGATTGAAGAATGATTATCGTTTGTAATTGCTATGATATGACAGCATATATTCAAAATCTATAGCTGCTTAGATAATGGGTAATGATGATATATTGCTGGTGTATGATGAATATGATGTTAGTTGAATTCGATATCGTTTCGGTTACCGATTTTATACCGTTATGCCGTCGGTTCAAGACTTTGATCATGTTTGAGTTTATATTGCTTGAGCTGAGTTAGATATGAGTTGGTTGCTGATATATGCAGCATGTTTACACTTCATATCAGATTATATTTGAATGTTTCGAGTTCGAGAAGCTACAATTCGAATCGGTCAAGAATTGAGAAAAGTTTGTAACTCGTTTTGCTTTGATGTTTGAGTTGTGATTAAGCTGATTTTTATGTGAGTTGTAGCTGATAGAAATAGATTGATATGATATGTTTCAGATTGTAAATAAGAGATTCGGACTCGAGATTTTAGCATTTGAGAAACAAGATCAAATAGCTCAAGGTTGAAGTTATGCTACCTTGAGGATTGGATAATGAACTTGAGCAAGTTTGATTGCTATTCTTTGATGAAAGTTGTACAGATTTGAAGCAACTACGACTCAATAAAATGAAAGGTATAATGACGACATCGCGAGTCAGGGACTGTGAAACTCAAGAACGACTATTCTTGAGTTATCCCGAACAAACCACATACTTGTTTAAGTATTTGTTCTTGAGGTAGAACTTATGTTATTGTCGATCCATCACAGGTAGTGGATCTTTATTGCTTTTGATATGATTGTATATTGAATTGATTCTATGCCAAGGTTGCGGTTAACCTCATTTTCTAGCCCGGAATGGCTACGATAGATGGATATCCATGTCAAGATCGGATACGAATCTTGATGGCAACGAAGTGATAAGAATCAATTCTTGAGTTAGCGCGCTATATAAATTGAGTCTTGATTTGAAGTTGAGTCGATATATGCGTTATCTTTACTCTATTCTTGAGTTGATATGTTTAGAGTTGATATGAATTTATTTAACGCATTTATATGTCGATTATACTGAGAATGATTTATCACCGTAGTTTATCCGGCTGTTGTTCTGTTTTGTATGTGTGCATTGCAACAGATGGGGCAGGATCTTTGTTGAGACGACATTGAAAACTGGGAGAGAGTCTAGCACATGAGGACTCGGGTTGTAGATGTACTTAGAAACATGGTAGAACACTTAACATGATATGTTGGAAGAACTTTAAAACAAGTTGTGTAATCTTATGTTTTGAGTAGTTTGTGATCTAGTTGAAGTTGTAAAAGCTAGTTTATTATGCTCAAGACTTGATTTATGAGTATATGTATGTTTATAGAAGTTATATCATGTTAGTATCTTGGATTGATGTTGAATTGTGCCAAGATACAAGCCGTGACAGCAAAAACTTTTCTGCTAAATTTCTGGAATTTGATGGCTGCTCGATCCGCAGAAGTTGGCTGATCTAGCCAGCCCTGATTTTTTCAAAATAGAGAAGCTGAAAAATGTGCTCGCTAGATCGGTAAGATCTTACCGATCTAGCCAGACACTATTCACAAAAAAAAAAAAAAATTCTTCTCTTGATGTATTATTCTTTAATTGTTTGATTAATTGTTTAATTAATCATTAGCTGCCCTAAAACGAGATTAGCAACCCGAGGTCCCCACAACAGGTGGTCAGAGCATAGGTTCTGGACTGAGATAGAAGCTGAGCTGGGTAGAGTACATCAAATCATCGAATCATATACTGCATAATCATGCAATAATATAAATGCATGTACTCTTGATCTACTTTGAAATTGAATTGATTAATTTACTTTTTTGTAAATTTTTGAATTCTTATCAATGTTATTATAAGAATTTCCTCGGGTGAAGTAAGCACCCAAAATTGAAGAGAAAAGTGTTCTTTGGGTGACGTAAGCACCCCAGACTGACAGAGTTGTATGGCCAGACTGAACAGAATGGTATGGTCAGATTGAACAGAACTGTATTATTGCTCAGCTGAATGAAATATCTCTGATTGAACAGAACAGAATATCAGCGAATAACTAGATGTATTACAGGTAGAAGTTGTTCTTAAGAACTTGATCAATCGTTCAGATACCTGAAAGATACAGATGAATGATGTATTAGATTGACTGTCTACCAACTTCGAAACCTAGCAATCAGCTGAAGAATTTTGATGAAGAAATGATGAAAGAACAGAGGTATATTTATTTGTTGGTAAGTGCTTAGAACAGAGTTTTATTAATGTTTCTTTGCCACAACAGATAGAAATGATGAGAAGGAAAAATATACCTTTTATAAGCTGAATTTTTTGAATATTGAAGAATGTTTTATCAGAATTTGCAAGCCTACTATGATTCTTTGAATTGTGGATGATAATAATGAAGCTCAAGATTGAGTTGTTTAATTATGGCTTGAATTCAAAGATTATGTCTGAATAAATGTTGACGACTGAAACATGTTATGAAAGACATAGTCTTGGTTAATAAAACTGAAGCTGAATGATGAAGCAAAAGGACTGAAATTCTACAGATGCTATAGTGTGTGAGAAAACACATATTTAGCTATAATTTCTATTCCAGAAGTATACAGAGAATCAGAATGACATTGCACCTGAGAATGAAATTTCAGGTAACATATTTATTTTGTTTTGACCTGTTTATTGTTGGTGCAATAGATTCGTAATAGCTGAAAGATTATTATCTGATCACCTATGTATCAGAAAAGAGACTGTGTGAATTGAACTGAAGAATGGAACTATTGCTTCGATAACTGAAACTGAAGATGATTTTGTTCGTATTGAAATATCTGTTTATGTTGCATGATAGATGATGATGCAATAATCGAATATAGATTAGTAGAAGAATTGATGATAAGAAGCGATTAAATTAGATCAGTAAGAACATAATGTGCAATTGAATATGATGATATATAATCTCGAATTAATATTCTATGATTTCGGTTTGCTATATGATGTTTGATTACAGAAATATTCCGAAATAAATATATTCAATGCACTAGATATGTTCATGATCTAAACCAAAATTGAAAGATATGCCGATGAGTAGAGATGACAGATATATTTCAGTAAGATTCTTGACTGTAGTTTAAGTTGTGAACTGGAATTTATCAGAGAATTGATGAGTTTATGAATTAAATAATGCTTTTGAGGTTTACAAAATATATGATGATATGAAAATCTGTTACAGATGAGTCTTTATTTGATTTTACTAAAGTTTTTACATCATAAATCATGATTTTCAAAATTCGTGATATTGATTTCGAGGTTTTGGTACCGACCTCAATCGATTTTGATTGACTCTTATTCTTTGTTAGGGTCTGATTTGATCTACTCGTCTTGAGTTGAGATGCTAGTGAGTTGTTTTCATTTAGCATATTGTCATTCATATTATTGTTCTGTGAATGAACTCGACTTAAGTGAGTTTCCCTGATTATGAATTTCAAGAGTTACTGATTGTTGATGTATACATTCAGTATATTATAATATTTTTGACTCGTAACTGATAAAATTTCCAATTGAGATTTGGGAAATAGAACGAAGAGAAGAGATGAATGCGTGATTGATTGATCTTTTGAATTTATGTGCTTGAAGTATCGAGATAGATACGAATACAGTCAGAATTGCTGTAATCCAAATTAAGTGAGAATGGATTTGGAAAGATTAAGCACATTGAGATAAGATCAAGTTATTAGAATTCAATTGAGAAATAGAAATGAAGAATGAAACAGGCATTCGATCAATTGATTTCAGATTTTTGTGTATTCTGGTTTGAAAATTCAGATGAATATATGACCAATTAGAATGATTTTTTGATTGAAAGCAATCCAGAACTGTTTAGAAGATGAAAGAAACACAAAAAGTAAACTGAAGCGATGAGAATTCAGTACAGAATGCCATATAGAGATATAAATTGAAGCCTCAGATCAGAATGAATGAATTCTATTATGATTGATTATTTGATTGTGCCTGATATTTCCGAAAAGAGATATCAGAATTTGAAGAATTGCACAACAATGAATTCAATATTCATCCGATAATTGTTTTATCAAACGATAAAGCAAATAGAAGTAACAGAATTAGTACGTTTTCGAAGTTAAACGTACAGGGAGTTTCTGATGAAGTTGAAAATCATTGACCAGATGAGTTCAGTGATAGTTGAGAAATTCCAGAATCGGTATGAGATCATGATTTAAAAGAATATTTTGTGAAACTACCAAGATGAAACAGTTTATATGAAGTAAGCAGGTGGTAGTTATGAACAGATTGATTGAAATTACTAGATATGATAATCTGTCTGTATGATTAAATCACTGAATTGTGATTAGATTCGTTTCAATACGAACAGTAAGTCAAGAAATAATGTTTCAGATTGAAACATTAGGTTTACTATTACATTGTAATACAGATGATCCGAAGAATTTGAGTACTTTTTGAGGTAAAGGTGCAATTTGATATCCTTGAAGTGGAAGAATAATCAGAAAAGATGAATTGAATTTCGAGAATGAATTTTTATCTGACATGATACTGATTATCAACAGTTCTGAATACGTTGAACTCTGTGACTACAGCATAAATTCTGATTACGAAATAATCCGAATAGACTAATCAGATTTGTAGAATACATTGTATGAGATGTGAATAACAGCTATCGATTCAGATCTGTGAAGAAGATAGAGATATGATGAAATTACAGGAATGATAAAAATCTATTGTCAGGATTAAGACTTTAGATTTATTCGACATATGTGGCATCGATTGATTGATTGATGTTCTGAGAGTTGGTTATATGTAATTGCATTATACTATTTTTTTTTGATTGATGGATTATCTGAGTTGATTTTCCGGATATTGAGAATATTCTTAGAACTTTAATACCTGATTCGGTATTATTTATTCTTGATGTGTTGCCACTTGATGATTACAATTCCTGTAACAGCTAATGAATCGATTTTGAGATAGTGTTATGATGATATGATGAAGGAAATCAGATTTTTTTGTGTTGAAATGCTATTATTGAAGTATATGATATCAGATCAGACATGAATTGTCGACATCAGATCAGATTGGATTTGAGGAACACAAGAATGATGAATATGAATCTGTACGAAATGGAAACAGAGAATAAGAAACATAAGTAGTATTGAATGATAGATATACCTTTTGAAGCTGACACTGATTAGTTAAGTGAAAAAGTTATTCTTGAGACATCATTCAATTCAGAATAGAGAAAGAGCAGAGTTTAATTTACAGATTTAGAATATGAAGTTGAATACTGATCTTGAAGCGATTAACTGAATAACAGTGTAGACTTGATTTATGTTCTATACTATGTATAGAATTATATAGAGGAAGAATCAAGTCGTCACGAAAGCTGAATTTCACTGAATGAAATGTCAGACAGAATTGATGATTTCATTGAATGAATGTATTCTTGCAGCTTGATAAGTTCAGTATCTAGGTGAACGAAGTATCAGTAGATTCTTCTTATGTAATTTATTCAGATGAGATAGATATTGACGAGATTCTGCGTTAAGTCGATTATTCGACAACTCCTTGATTGAAGAAAGAAACAGCTTAGAACAAATTCGTTTCAATGACGTAAAGTACAACTGAATAGATACCGAATACAAGAGAATAAAAGCAGATTCGAAGTAATAATCTGACAAGAGATTGAAAGATGAAGTTAGATATGAAATGCAGAGCTGGATGATTGAAGTGAGAATAACTTTAGATAATCATTCAGTCTATCAGACTTGATATTTGGATTGACTACGATTTCGAGGACGAAATCATTTCTTAGAGGGGAGGAATTGTAAGGACCAAAAATATTAAGTTATTAATTATGAGATTTGAGAATTAAATTCCATAATATGGGATAATATTGATTTGAGAAGTTATGGACATGATAGATTAAATTTCCGAACCGAAAATATTTAATTTGAAAATTTACGTATTTTGAGAATTAAATCCCGAGAATTCTTAAATTAAAAGAATAAATATTCGATTTGAATATTTATGGGATTTAAGATTAAATTCCATGCTTCGGGAATTAAAGAAGATGAATTTTGAAGATACAACCCGATCAGGGACTGATTTGCAAATATTGAAGTTGCAAGGGCTAAAGTGCAAAAGGCCAGGATTATTTAATTAATCCGAAGTTATTTAATTTTAATCCGAATATATTTAATTTGGGAATATTTAGATTTTTGATTTAAATTCTAATATTCTTAAATTATTTAGGATTGAAATTGACTTAAAGAGAAGGCCGAGGACTGAATTGCAATTAATGACAACTTAAGGGACTAAATTGCAATTTATTCAATACATACCAGATTATTAACTTGATTATCAGCATAGGCACGTGTATAATCAGAATTCCTTCAGAAAAGTTGAAATGAGAACAGAGAAAGAGTCGAGATCTTATTTTCTTTTTTGCTCTTCGATTATTGAAATCCCGTATCTTTTGCGCCGGTTGTCCGATTTCGATTCCGAAAGATGTTCTGGAATACTTGCAACAAGGCCTTCGATTTGATGTAAGTATTTAATCCATTCGGCATATTTTGAAGATCGATATATGGCAGAGATCAGATGATGCATTTATGTTTGTGTTCTTGAGTTCGTATGCCGTTCGATAACGAAGTTGGATTGAAGAATGATTATCGTTTGTAATTGCTATGATATGACAGAATATATTTCGAAATCTATAGTTGCTTAGATAATGGGTTATGATGATATATTGCTGGTGTATGATGAATATGATGTTAGTTGAATTCGATATCGTTTTGGTTACCGATTTTATACCGTTATGCCATCGGTTCAAGACTTTGATCATGTTTGAGTTTATAATGCTTGAGCTGAGTTAGATATGAGTTGGTTTCTGATATATGTAGCATGTTTACACTTCATATCAGATTATATTTGAATGTTTCAAGTTCGAGAAGCTACAATTCGAATCGGTCAAGAATTGAGCAAAGTTTGTAACTCGTTTTGCTTTGAAGTTTGAGTTGTGATTGAGCTGGATTTTATGTGAGTTGTAGCTGATAGAAATAGATTGATATGATATGTTTCAGATTGTAAATAAGATATTCGGACTCGAGATTTTAGCATTTGAGAAACAAGATCAAATAGCTCAAGGTTGAAGTTATGCTACCTTGAAGATTGGATAATGAACTTGAGCAAGTTTGATTGCTATTCTTTGATGAAAGTTGTACAGATTTGAAGCAACTACGACTCAATGAAATGAAAGGTAAAATGACGACATCGCAAGTCAGGGACTGTGAAACTCAAGAACGACTATTATTGAGTTATCCCGAACAAACCACATACTTGTTTAAGTATTTGTTCTTGAGGTAGAACTTATGTTATTGTCGATCCATCACAGGTAGTGGATCTTTATTGATTTTGATATGATTGTATATTGAATTGATTCTATGACAAGGTTGCGGTTAACCTTATTTTCTAGCCCGGAATGGCTACGATAGATGGATATCCATGTCAAGATCGGATACGAATCTTGATGGCAACGAAGTGATAAGAATCAATTCTTGAGTTAGCGCGCAATATAAATTGAGTCTTGATTTGAAGTTGAGTCGATATATGCGTTATCTTTACTCTATTCTTGAGTTGATATGTTTAGAGTTGATATGAATTTATTTAACGCATTTATATGTCGATTATACTGAGAATGATTTCTCACCGGAGTTTATCCGGATGTTGCTTTGTTTTGTATGTGTGCATTGCAACAGATGAGGCAGGATCTTTGTTGAGACAACATTGACAACTGGGAGAGAGTCTAGCACGTGAGGACTCGGGTTATAGATGTACTTAGAAGCATGGTAGAACACTTAACATGATATGTTGGAAGAACTTTGAAACAAGTTGTGTAATCTTATGTTTTGAGTAGTTTGTGATCTAGTTGAAGTTGTAAAAGCTAGTTTATTATGCTCAAGACTTGATTTATGAGTATATGTATGTTTATAGAAGTTATATCATGTTAGTATCTTGGATTGATGTTGAATTGTGCCAAGATGCAAGCCGTGACAGCAAAAACTTTTCTGCTGAATTTCTGGAATTTGATGGCTGCTCGATCCGCAGAAGTTGGCGGATCTAGCCATCCCTGATTTTTCCAAAACAGAGAAGCTGAAAAATGTGCTCGCTAGATCGGTAAGATCTTACCGATCTAGCCAGGCACTATTCACAAAAAAAAAAAAATTTCTGCTCTTGATGTATTATTCTTTAATTGTTTGATTAATTATTTAATTAATCATTAGCTGCCCTAAAACAAGATTAGCAACCCGAGGTCCCCACAACCATGCTTGCCATATATATATATATATATATATATATATATATACACACACACACTCAAAGTAATCCAAACAAATGGTAACTTTCTCATGCATCAATCTCTCAGAACAAACTCACTCCACTCAATTACCAACGGTAACAATAAAAAAAATATTCACAATTCTGAATGCATATAAATGTTTTATTTTATGCCTAAAACATAATGTAACATAAATAAAATACAGTCACATGCACATGATATGTTTATAAGTATAGTGTTGTCTCCCGTGTTGGAAACATCTCCAGCAGCACGTTAGTTTTCAAAAGGTATTTGAATTATTCACACTTAATTAGCCATTAAGAAATTGTAATTATTTCAGAAGTGATAGACTGCACACTAGAAGATCGGTTTTCAATGGACTCTTCTGGGTAACTTTTTACATTTTCTTCCAATTCTTTATCAAGCCTTTTGTTTATGACATTTGTCATCAAGCTTTTTAAAAGAATGAACACTGAATTTGCGAAGCCACTTTTCACATGGGATACACATATATCCCTCAACTACTTTGTGGCTTAGTCAAAGTTCATAACAAGGCTAAGTGTGTTAAAATATTATGCACATGCAACTGAGTCTCCACTGGTTGATTGCAAAAGGTAGTCAAACTATACACAGAACAAACGAATCAATGAATGTAGTATGCCTAATGTTCTAAACATGTACATGCACATGACTTGTTGTCCCTGGCGTTATAACAACAGAGACAAAATTAGTGAATGTTCATAATGCACACATGATGAAAAACTTTCTCAAGTTGGAAAATCTCTTGAAATTTAAAGCTTTAGTAAATATATCCGCCATTTGGTTTTTAATTCTAACAAACTCCATTCGAATCATAAATTTTTCTACCAAATCTCAAATAAAGTGATGTCGAATGTCAATTTGTTTTGTGTGAGAGTGTTGAATTGGGTTCTTTGATATGTCAATCACAGTTGAATTATCACAATAAAAAATGGGTGGCTCATTTTTAAATCCATAATCTTTTATCATTTGATTCATCCCAAAACGTTGCTAACAACTCTCGGCTGCCACATATTCAAATTTAGTAGTCGAAAGTGACACATAATTTTGTTTACGATTATACCATGATACCAATTTATTTCCAAGTTAAAAACACCCTCCCGTAGAGGTTTTTTTTTTCTATTATTCAAATCCCCAGCCAATCAACATCACTGAATCCAACAAGATTATTATTTGTTTTCCTTTTTTTCAACACCAGTCGCAACATCATCCTTGACCAATATTTCACTAGAGCCCATCGGCGTTTTCATGTTCATAGTATTTTCATTGCAGAAATTTTTCACCAAAATTTTTTAGCAAACTTAATTTGGTATAAAAATATGTCA
Source organism: Henckelia pumila (assembly GCF_033568475.1). Taxonomy (NCBI): domain Eukaryota; kingdom Viridiplantae; phylum Streptophyta; class Magnoliopsida; order Lamiales; family Gesneriaceae; genus Henckelia; species Henckelia pumila. The sequence continues at coordinate 230,685,692 of NC_133123.1, forward strand.
TCATGCATTTGCTTAATTTTTAGTCAAAGACAAATGTACAGTTCGGTTAAATTGGTTGCAGCATAATTAAATTTGGTTCGGTTCGATTACCCTAAAAAGAATTCGGTTAATTCGTTATGTTTGATGATTAACCGAATTCTAACCACAAGAAATACACAATCTATTGAAAGCTTAGGGATCACAGAGTTTGTACACGAGCACAGAATGACCAATAGCGTAGCTCATATTTTGCGCATTTTGTATTCCCCTCGCCTTCATTTTTTTGTTTGGACGAATGAAGAGTTTCCTTATTGGTTGGTAGATCTTGTAATTATAGAACGATGCTATTCAATAAATTTACAGGTTTTACCGTTAAAACAGTAAAAAAAATTTCAAAGTATGATAACAATGTAGAAAATCTGACTTATAATCAAATAAGTTTTTTTAATTAAAAATCAATAAATTGTTTTTAATCAATTATCGTGCTTGGTATATTTTCTTTTAAAAATAGATAAAAATAAATAAATGAATAGAAATTTTTATCAAAAATGAATTTTATTTTGTTAATACATGATGTTTACTACTTTTAATTTATAATAATTTGTAAAAACCGAACTTATTTGAACAAAGTATAGCAAGTATTTCGTTCCCGTCCATATACGTACATGCACCAATTAATTTGGTCAGTAATTTGGTCAGTATTTCAGTTTTTGTAATATCTCCCCCATTTTTGGCCAGATATGCCAAGTTTAGCATGACAGTTCTCAACAGAATTCCATAAAGGTTCAAGTCCTCTTGGGCTTGGACGGTCTTCCTTTCAGCATGAGCCATAAGGGTCTGAATGGTAGTACGATAGAGATCAAGAGCGGAAGGTTGAGGCTCAGTATCTTCAATTTTGTCACCCGTGTTGTCAACATCGGGCACAACAAATGGAGTAGTAGTAAACTCTGACCAGGGTAAGTCAAGTTTACTCTTCCCTTTGAGTAGAGAATCTACAATATTCAAGTCTTCAGGCAGTTCAGATAGTGCTTCAATAATGTCCTGAATAAGAACTTGAGACTCCAAAATTCCATAAATCAAAGATTGAAACGACAGTTTGGTGGACATCAATCCTCCATCTGCAAACTGGAGCATTGTTTGGAACTCAAGCTTTTCAATTTGAAAGGGATCATATTACCTATATAGCAAACAACCCAAAATATTGTGGCCTAGTTTCTACAGAGGAATTTTTTGATGGTGTCCAGTTGCGCACAACCATCTTATGAACCATAGTAAAAAGAAGTGAGTTTTATGGCTGATAATCTGTTAGGAAACGTTTTGAGGAGACCACCAATAAGTCATAGTTCCTTTCCTCCAAATCCGGTTTGTTGCAGATTGTATTGATGGTAGCCGGGTTTAATGTGAGGTTGGCATAAAATTCTAATGTGGGATTCCTGTTGTAGGGCACCATACCAATAACAGTTGAAAATAGCTTCTGAATCTTCAATAATTCAACTAAATTGTATCTTCCATAAGCATCCACATCAATATTTTTCCCGTCAATCAGTCCTCAGAGGACATACAAAGGCCACACTATAGCAGCATCACCAAAGTAGAACTTGTTTGAGAAAGCAGTGGTCAAATCATAATTAGCATCATTTTTGTTGCCTGTGACATTGGCAACATCAACAACAACATCATCAGCATCAGCCACAGTTTCATCTTCAACAACTGTTTCATTAACAACTTTTTAATCACTAGAATCTTCATCAGATTCATCATCATTGGACTCCTTATTCATATCAGTATATTCATCTTCAGTATAGATGGAGGCAGAGTAGATATTAGATGGTTGGTCTCGACCTGAAGCAAATTCCTCCATCATCTCAACATCAGGCTCATCATCAGATGGATGAGCAGAAGCACCTTCAGGAGCAGCAACCTTAGCTAGCTATAAACTATCCAGAACCTGAGCCAGAGAGGCTTCATCATCATCAAAGAAAACTATCTCCTCCATGAAATTTTTTTGATTAGTGGCAGTAGGGGTGAGTTCATCCTCACTGGAAGTGCTTCTCTCTGTAGCAACACTAGAATTAGATGTCGATGTAGTAGAAGTGCCGGTGGTTTTTTTATGCATCACAAATCATAGTTGGCATCATCGGAGTCATCTCTTGAAGTGTTTTCAGTGTCTGCCAAAGACGGTCTTTCTTCTCTTCGATGGCACTTTGATTGGGTAAAATTAGTTTTCTACCATGCTTGCCTTTTGGAGCGCCGAGCTATCACCCAAGCTAGATGCACTATATTTATAATTGAGAAATTCAGAGATTCTCTATGTTGGGTTGCTTAGGCATAGGTACGATCGGCAAAGATGATTGTGGAATGCAGACTGCCATGGTCGTGTAACACTGGGGGCAACATTGGATTCCCTAAAGTATATCTCACCACGTATATCATGTGGATCAAAATTTGCCATGAAATTTGATTGCTAGAGTGAGAGTTGCTATGGTTTGTGAAAAACAAAACAACCAAACCGAAGAGTGTGAAGGTTAGAAATTGGTAAATGAAAGTTAGGGAAATTTTATATATATATATATATATATATATATATATATATATATATATATAATATATATATATATATATATATATATATATATATATATATATATATAAACTCAAAATAAGCCCAACAAACGGTAACTTTATTATGCAACAACCTCTTAGATTCTAACAAACTCACTCCACTCAATTACCAATGGTGACAATAAAAACGTGCAGAATTTTAAATTTTTTTGGAAATAAAATCTACCTTAATTAAGACAATAATCCTAGATTGAAATCAGCCCAACAATTCCCATAAATAACTCCATATCGGCTCAACTCCACCAAATCATTGTCACTCACAAAGATTCAATTTTTAGTACATAGTGTATTTCACCAAATTTTGTTCGTTTAGAAAGTCAAACTCTGAAAAATATTTTCACAATTTTGAATGCATAAGAGTATCTTATTTTATGCCTAAAATATAATGTAACATAAAAAAATACAGTCACATGCACATGATATGTTTCAAATTATAGTGTTGTCTTCCGTGTTAGCAAAATGTCCAGCAACACCCCAGTTTTCAACAAATATTTGAATTATCCACACCAATTAGCTTTGAAGCAGTTGTAATTACTTCAAAAGTGGCAGTCTGCTGATGGAGTTGGAATTTTCATGAAAAATTAGTACAATATTTGGTACATTATAGGTATCTAATTTTGAGTATTCCATATTTTTGTCCAAAATTCAAGTTTTAGAGCTTTATGGTCTCTACCCATATATTTAAGACTACTTCTAGGAAAAATACGGAAATCAGAGCTTGGAAAGGCATATTTCAAAGGCTCGGACAGAAAAATTTTCCTTTAGACCGTAAAAAATTGCGCCTAGGAGTGATACAGAGATTTGAAAAAAAATGCATGGACTTGTGCATGGACCTGTGTCAGGAAACTACACGGATGTGGCCCGGACCACATTCTGGACATCGCACGGGGTCTACACACTTCGCGGAAAAATTTACCAAGTTTGCATAGAATTTTTGATTTTATGGAAATATTTGATTGGGCTCGGTTTTTCACATTTTTAGGCTCGAATTAAATATAAAAAGGTTTTTTCATCAGATGGGGAGGAGGAGATCGAGAGAGGAGTCTCCATCAAATAAAGGAATGAAAGGCGTGAAGAGGGAGAAGACAAGAAGAACTCAAGAACCACAAAAACTAGTTTTTTTTTTCTATTTTTTTGTTGAGATTTAGGGAATCCTACTCCAAAACTATGGTTTGATTTCTATTTGAAGATTGAATTTGATTTTGAAAGCTTTCTTGATTATATTATTGTTCTTATTAAATCTTTGAAGATTGATCAACTTCGAAGTGATGTTATATGTTATGATTGATATCGAAAGAAGATTTTATAACATGATAGAGTAATATAATCCAGGGATATACAATTTGTATATACATATGATGTTGGGTATATGTTGATAGTCCAATAAGTCGAAAACTAGAGGATTCCATAATTCGCTAATGCAGTTACAATTGCTAAATAACGCAAGAACACTTGGTTATTGCAACTTGTTAATTAGATTAATATAGCTCGACAGAGTATATTAATAGATTAGGGAATTTCATCAAAAACATTGCTTGAGAATTAAAATTCAATCATTAGAAAATAATTAAAGGGATAGGTGAACCGAGTTTCTAGCAATCGTTTATTTATTTTTTAAATTAATTTAGTTATTTAGCTTGTGTTTCATCCTTTTTATTTTAGTTTATTAATTCATCCTCTATCTCGACTTAATTAATTAAAAAATAATACTTGAGGTAATTTTGCCGTAAATCAATCTCTATGGACGATAATCATACTTTGTACACTATATTATTACTTGACTTGTGCACTTGAGATTTATTCGAGGTTAATTGATATATATATATATATATATATATATATAAGTTGATTTTCTGTGATTGTATTTGTTTGATCACCTGTAAACTAGAAGAACGATCTTCAATGGAATCCTCTATTTAACTTTATCCATTTTCTTTTGATTTTTTAATCAAGCCTTTTTTTTATGCCATTGGTCATCAAGATTTTCAAAAGAATGAACACTGAATTTTCCAAGCCACTTTTCAAATGATATACACATATATCCCTCAACTACTTGGTGGCTTAGTTAGAGTTCATAACAAGGCTAAGTATGTTAAAAAAAATATTATGCACATAACAGATTGTCCACTGGTTGATTGCAACAAAAAGTCAAACAATACGCAGAACAAACGAATGAATTAATGCAGTGTGTCTAATGTCCTAAACATGTACATGCGTGTGATGTGTTGTCCTTGGTTTTGTAACAATGGAGACAACATCAATGAATGTTCATAATGCACACATGCTGAAAAACTTCCTAAAGTTGGAAAATCTCTCAAAATCTAAAGCATTAGTAAATATATCTTCCAATTGGTTGTTATTTCTGACAAAATCCATTCGAATCATACATTTTCCTAACAAATCTCGAATAAAGTGATGTTGAATGTTAATGTATTTTGTGTGAGATTGTTGCACTGGGTTTTTTTATATGTCAATCACAGTTGAATTATCACAACAAAAAATTGGTGGCTCACTTGTAAATCCATAATCTTTTATCATTTTATTCATCCAAAGAGTTGTTAACAACAAATCTCGGCTGCCATATATTTTGATTCAACAGTCGAAAGTTAGACACAATTTTATTTACGATTATACCATGATACCAATTTATTTCCAATAAAAAAACACTCACCCGTATTGCTTTTTGTTTTTTTTTTCTATCATTCAAATCCCCAGCCCAATCCATATCACTGAATCCACAAGATTAGTATTTTTTTTCCTTGTTTTTAACACCGGCCACAACATCATCCTTGCCCAATTTTTTGCTAGAACCAACCGACGTCTTCATGTGTTTGACATAGTAATTACAAAACTTTTTCAACAAATTTGTAGCTGATATTTGTGTTTGTGTTGAATATTTTAATGTCATTCAGTTGTTGTTTTGCATTGATTTATGTGTTTTAATTGCGTGTTTTGTTCGTATTTCATATTTTGTGTCTACATTAGTTGTTTCCCGGTTTATTTTGTAGGTTGTGCATTTTGGAGGACATATAAACGGAATCTTGGAGCGCGGGAGATGATGCAAGGCATTTTTGAAATAAAGTACTTTGACCGCTCGATCCGCAAAGTTCTACCGATCGAGCGGCCGTATGAAGAATGAAAGAAGTAGGCGTTGGAATTTTGGCTCGCTCGATCCATCAAACTTGACCGATCTAGAAAGCGGGTCTGTTTGGGAAGAAGTATTTAATTTTGGAAATTCTTTATTTTTGACTCTAGCATCTTATTAGGACTTTATTCCGTTTTTCTAAAAGAATTATGAGACTTTGGAAGTTAGAACACCAAGTTTTCCTTGGCGGCTAGGTTTTGTGTTCTTTTTTTTCTTACAATTTCTTCTTTTCTTTCGATTTTTATTTGGTTTATCATGAATCGTTATGGGTAAAAATTTAGAACTTGGTTGAGGAAAACAAACCCTTGATTTTGATTATTCATGAGATTTTGAATTTCTTAGTAATAACTCTTATTGAGTATCAAAAGTTGTTCTGTTTATTTCATGCTTGTATGTGAGATCTCTAGCTTGATCACCCTAGGATTTCGTTATACAATATACTGCTTAATTAGAATTCAAATCCGTAATTTTTTGAATCAACTAATTTGCGAAGTTACTGGGATTGATATTTTCCACTTGTGAATTTATTAAATTTTTGGGAAAACAATTGACTAGTCTAAATACATCCGCTTGTGTATGTGTTGTCTAGCTTCGTCAATTTTACTAGTTTGCATGTTATCGTGGATTTAAATCTAATCGCTTGTATTGGGTTAATTCATTGGTAAGGGTTAATTTAGAATGCTTGTGTCTAGCTAACTGAAAGAGTGGGTGCCCAGTGAGCCAACTTGTGGCTAAGGGCTTTGATGACTCTTTGTATAAACAATCTTTTGTTTAATATAATTTACACTTTTATTAATGGCAATGACTTTATCTTTCTTCATATTGTTATATTGTGATATACTATTGTTGTTTTGATAAAGACCTTGAATATACTATAGTGTATGTAAGATGTGGTAGAACATGGGGATGTCTATCATGAAACACATCTTATAGTCACTTTGTATTCTAAACTGTTCCTAGTTGATTGAGCCGTCCGATAATAAGGATAAGGATCGCTCGAGCTTGAGACTAGCATTTGCGATGCAGAGTACCACGTTTCATTGGTAGGGAACATGGAGATGTTCGAAGCATGCAAATGGATATTCATATGATGAATGAAACCACCCTAACTCTATAATAAATAAATATGCGGAAAATTTTTTTTTTTTTATACTACTAAATAAAATATGTACATATATGCCCATACATATATGCACAGAATAAAATATTTAAAATAAATTCATGACTAAATAAATAAACAATTTAAATACTTAAATAAAATGCATTCTTTGAATTAAATAAATATCTGAGTCAACCCTATAATTAAAAATATATTGCAATATTAAAATAAATAAAAAGTGTGCATGCACTAAAAATATTTAATAAAATATTCCAAAAACATCAACCCTTGAAAATATTCTAAATGTATCATATGACAACATGCACGGTGACTCAGAAGCTGTCACGGTCAAGGGGCTACTGCAGCACTGCTCATACGTCCTCACCACCGGTAGGGGTAACCTGCTCCTCTACATACTCACCTGCATCATATCAGTGTAGTGAGCCTAGAGGCCCAACATGCATACTAACAAGGGTTTAAAATAATTTAAATCAATTTAATACTAATATATACATATACATGAATGAGCATGCTTAAAAAATTACATAACATAACTTACTTAAATAAACATAAATAACATAATACATAACATACATAATATCATACATACTAGAGTTGTTGAGCACTTATTTTCTTAACATCGAATGGTCCTATCCGTAAGTGTGACCCATACTTATAGTGCGACTGATCAGTCTAAGAAACCATCGTACGAGGCTGGTGGCGAACCACCCATACATAAATGGCAGAAACTGCCCATACATAAATGGCAGAAACTGCCCATACATAAATGGCCACACTACTTCAATTTTCACCTATAATATTTTATTTGCTGAACCATAGAATTTCAATCATAGCATAAAAATTGATTTCATGAATGCATGTACTTAAATAAATTGTGTGTCCTTCATTTATATTTAATTTATTTTCTAATATCATATAAATATTCAAATAACTTTTCATGCATAAAAATAATTAAATATAAACTCAGGACACATGCAATTTCTCATGGTTTGATTCAGCTGCTGGCTCTAGACATGCAAGCCCAATAACTTAAGACTTGGCCCAATAAATCAACCAAAGCCCATTAAGACTAAATTAGGCCCAATAACACTGTCCCTGGCCCAATGGGCCCAAAAGCCCAATAACAGGCCCAATAACTTTCATGGGCTCCTAAGCCCATAAAAATTTCTGGCCAACTTAAAAATTTAAATAAAAATTATTAAAAGTCCAAAAATAATTAAATTAACCCAAATTAATTTAATGGAGCCCAAATAAATTTAAATGGTACTAATTAAATTTTTGGGAATTTAATTAGCCCATTTAATTCCTAATTAACTTAAAAACTTAAAATAAAAATACCCGAGCCCACTTAAAATAACCCGGACCCGGACCCAACTAACTTAACCCATATTATTTTAGACCCGACCCGGACCACATGACCCGACCCGGATCCACCAACAACCCTAACACCGAAACCCTAATCTCCCTTCTCCCATCTCTCGGCCGCCGCGTGCAGCAGTCCTTTAGGGACTGCTGCCGCCTCGCTCCGGCCGCCCCTGGCCGGAGCGCCGCCGCCCGGACGTAGCCCACGTCCGGGCGGACCGAACCTAGCCTAGCCCCGGTCCCCATGCAGCCTAGCCAAGTAACCCGACGTAGCCTTCCACCAAACCCTAAGCTGCGCAGAAAAAAAAAGAGCAGTCATGGTTCAGTTCGAACCAGGCCGATCTTAGCCCCTTCCAGCCCATGTCCGACCCTACCACTCGACCCTAGGGACCCCAAGGAACCCCTCTAACCATGGACCAGCAGCCCACCTAGCCATGGACATGAAAAACGTGAGTATGAACATCATGAAGTCAAAACCGAGAGTTTAAGAGAAGGAATTCGAAACTTGCTGTCAAAAAGATAATGAGTCTCGGTGCTACACACCCACACACATACATACACTGATATAGGATTAAAAAGGGAAGAAAATCATGCCTTAACACCGATTGATAGAGCTAAAAACGTGTACGACGGGCTTCGGGACGACGGGGCGACGACGGAATGCCTTCGAGCTAGAAAACTCACGTCTAAAGCTTCTTGGATGGTGATGGCCGATGATGAAGAGGTTGAGGAATGAGGGTGACGGCTGATGGGAGGAAAAGAGTGATCGGCTAAGGGTTGGGTAGAATAGGGTTGATTTTTGTGTTAAATAGAAATATAGGTTAAGTAATTAAATATAAAAGGTTTTAAATATTAACTACACAACTTAAACTCCTAATTAAACTTTAAAAATCTGATAACATAAGAAAAATCTCGAAATATTAATTTAAGGGGATTTTAAAAATACTAAAAAGTCAATATTTTGACTAATTTTGGATAAAAATGACCCCTAAAATTAAATAAAATTAAATACTTAAAATTTTGAGATAATAAAACTCAAAATAATATTTTAAGGCTCTAAAAAGGCTCATAAAATAATTTGGGTGGAAAGTCGTCATCTCGTCCGTCCACGGTCCCGTCTACGCGATCAAATAATAAAAATACTAAAAATCATAAAAAAATTACTAATTATGGGTTAAATGCTTAAAAATAAATTAAATCATGCATAAATAATTCACATAATTATTTAACCCATAAATCATAAATTTAAATAATTAAATATCCTAATTATGCAGGCGGATTTATGTAATTAAAAATACTGGGTGTTACAATTCTCCCCCCCTTAAATTGAATTTCGTCCTCGAAATTAAAGTACTTACCCGAACAACTCCGGATAACGAGTCCTCATATCCTCCTCGGTCTCCCAAGTAGCTTCCTCCTCCGAGTGATTCAGCCACTGGACTCTGACCATCGGTATGACCCGCGTCCTAAGCCTCCGCTCCTCTCTAGCCAAGATCCGCACTGGTCTCTCCTCGTAAGCAAGATCTGGTGGCAACTGTAAGGGCTCGAAATCCAACACATGCGACGGGTTGGAGACATATCTCCGAAGCATGGATACATGAAAAACGTTGTGCACTGCCGCTAGCCCTGGAGGTAGAGCTAAACGATAGGCCAACGTGCCAACTCGCTCCAAGATCTCGAATGGCCCTATATACCTCGGATTAAGCTTGCCTCTCCGTCCAAAACGCGCTACTGCCTTCATAGGTGACACCTTCAAGAATACGTGATCACCTACAGCAAACTCCAAATCGCGTCGTCTGGCATCTGCATAACTCTTCTGCCGACTCTGCGCAGTCTCATCCTATCTCGAATCTGCGTCACGATGTCAGCTGTCTGCTGCACAATCTCTGGACCCAACAAAATCCGCTCACCAACCTCATCCCAATGCACCGGAGATCTGCATCTCCTCCCATAAAGTGCTGCATAAGGAGCCATACCTATAGACGACTGAAAGCTGTTGTTATAGGTAAACTCCACTAATGGCAGTCTAGTCTCCCAAGATCCTCGAAAATCGATGACACAAGCTCTCAGAAGATCCTCGAGAACCTGGATCACTCTCTCGGACTGACCATCTGTCTGGGGATGAAATGCTGTACTGAACAAAAGTCTAGTCCCCAAAGCTGTGTGCAGACTCTTTCAAAATGCTGAGGTGAATCTCGGATCTCTGTCTGACACGATGGACACTGGTATGCCATGCAGTCTAACAATCTCTCTGATGTAAAGCTCTGCATACTGTGTCATAGTGTAAGTAGTCCTTACCGGCAAGAAATGAGCTGACTTGGTGAGTCTATCCACAATCACCCAAATCGCTGTACACCCTCTAGTACTCCTCGGTAAGCCAACCACAAAATCCATCGTAATATTCTCCCACTTCCATTTCGGAATAGGGAGAGGTCTAAGAAGTCCTGCTGGACGCTGATGCTCTGCTTTGACTTGCTGACAAGTCAAGCACTCTGACACCACTCTCCCGATGTCACTCTTCATCCCAGGCCACCAATACAATAACTGTAAGTCTCGGTACATCTTCGTACTTCCGGGGTGAATGGAGTACGGAGATGCATGAGCCTCTGCTAGAATCTCGGCTCTCAACTGATCAACGTTCGGTACCCACATCCTCCCACGGTACTGAACGATGCCATCCTCCACTGTATATAAGAGATTTCCTCTAGCCTCATCTCTCTGTTTCCAATGCTGTAGCTCCTCATCAGTGGACTGTCCCTCTCTAATCCGATCTCGCAAAACTGGTTGCACCGTCAACACTGACAAGCTCGGTGCATGGCCGCTCGGATAGCACTCCAAACCAAATCTCTGAATCTCGGTCTGTAGTGGTAACTGTACAGTCAAACATGATACCACTGACGACTTCCGACTCAAAGCATCTGCCACTACATTAGCTTTACCCGGATGGTAGCTAATGTCACAGTCATAGTCCTTAACAAGCTCAAGCCATCTGCGCTACCTCATGTTCAACTCCTTCTGGGTGAAGAAGTACTTGAGGCTCTTGTGATCGGTGAAAATCTTGCACTTCTCGCCGTAAAGATAGTTCCTCCAGATTTTCAACGCATATACCACTGCTGCAAGCTCCAAATCATGCGTCGGATAGTTCTGCTCATGAATCTTCAACTGTCGCGACGCATATGCGATAACTCTGCCACTCTGCATAAGTACTGCGCCCAAACCAAGCTTGGACGCGTTGGTGTACACCACTAACTCCTCATGTGGCACTGTCATAGCTAACACAGGTGCTGAAGTAAGTGCATCCTTCAGCTGATCAAAGCTCCTCTGACAATCTGGACTCCAATTATACTTCGCGTTCTTCTTAGTTAAGGAAGTCAAGGGTACTGCAATAGAGGAAAAACCCTTGATGAACTTCCTATAGTATCCTGCTAAACCCAAGAAGCTATGAATATCCGAAGCATTCTTTGGAATCCCCCAATCCCTCACTGCCTGCACCTTGGACTGATCCACTGCAATCCCATCCCTAGAAATAATGTGGCCTAGAAACGCCACCTGCTCCAACCAAAACTCACACTTACTGAACTTTACAAACAGTCGATGCTCCCTCAAAGTCTGCAAGGCTGTATGCAAATGCTGTGTATGCTCCTCAATGCTCCTCGAGTAGATCAATATGTCATCAATGAATACAATGACAAACTGATCTAGATACGGCTGGAAGACACGATGCATGAGATCCATAAAAACTGCTGGGGCATTGGTCAACCCAAAGGGCATCACTAAGAACTCATAGTGCCCATACCGTGTCCTAAAGGCAGTCTTAGACACGTCTGAATCTCTGACTCTCAGCTGATGGTAACCAGATCGCAGATCGATCTTGGAGAATACCGAAGCTCCCTGCAACTGATCGAATAAATCCTCTATCCTCGGTAGTGGATACTTATTCTTCACTGTGACTCTGTTGAGCTCTCGGTAGTCGATGCACAATCTCATGCTGCCGTCCTTCTTCTTCACAAACAACACTGGAGCTCCCCATGGAGAAAAGCTAGGACGAACAAAACCCTTCTCCAACAGCTCCTGAATCTGCTCCTTCAACTCTCTCATCTCTGTAGGAGCAAGTCGATACGGTGCCTTAGAGATAGGCACAGTATCCGGCAACAACTCAATACTGAACTCCACCTCTCTCACTGGTGGAACTCCTGCAACATCGTCAGGAAAAACATCTGGATAGTCACGTACCACCTCTATATCTGATAAAGATCTGCTAGAAACATCTGAGGTAGTGACCACACTAGCAAGAAAGCCCTGACATCCATGGCGCAATAGTTTCCTCGCACGAACAAGTGATATCATCTGAGGAATACTGCTAGACTGAGATGCAAAGAAAGTAAACATCTCACCTCCTGCTGGCTTCACTGACACTGTCCTTCGTCGGAAATCAATCGAAGCTCCATTAACTGATAGCCAGTCCATACCCAAAATCAAGTCAAATCCAGTCAATGGAAGAACCACTAGATCTGCTCGAATGGAGTGTCCCTGCAACTCCAATTCCAGATCCCTGATGACACTAGTGGTAGTGATAATCTGTCCGGATGGCATGGTAACATCGTAACCACAGTCTACAACCTCCGCTGAAATGCCTATCCGTCTGATAAAATCTCGGGAGATAAACGAATGCGTGGCTCCTGAATCTAGCAACGCAAACGTGGAGTTGCCTCCAACTAGAATTCTCCCTGCATGCAGAAGATTCCCAACAATTCATACCACTATGCTCCCAAGGTTAAAACGCTACAATCCTTAATTCTAATCACAAAGAAACAAAATTCTTATTCTAGCATGCTGATAGTTAAACTCAAGTAACAGGCATTCAGATATAATCGCAATAAACAAAAGCAAAGAATTGAAAAAATTCTAGGGGTTAGGTATACCGGTGATCAAGGAGGTATCTGGGTCTGCCTCCTCTGCCTGCATCACATATACTCGCCCACTGACGTTCTGCCTCTGCGGGCAGTTGGCAATCTGATGCCCTGGCTCCTTGCAACGATAGCAGACTCCTGCTCCCAAAAGACACTGCCCGGAATGCATCTTCTGACACTTCGGACATACTGGATATCTCCCTGGAGTAGGGGCCCCGCCCCTAGTCTGCTGCTGTGGCTTCCCCTGAGGCCTCTGCTGATTCGGGCCCTTAGATGGCCCTGTAAACTGTTTCTTCGCAGGGGGCTGCGAAGATGGACGCTGATATGCAGCCTGAAACTGCCTCTTCCCCTGCTGCTCCCTCTGGATCTCTCTTCGACCCTCCTCAGAACGCAAGGCTCTACTCACTGCAGACTCGTATGTAAAGACGTCTGCCATACGCACATCATGCCTGATCTCAGCCTTCAGGCCCTCCACAAACTGTCGCAGCTTCTCCTGCGGACTATCAGCAATCATGGGCACAAAGTGACAGCCCCTCTCAAACTGGCTCACATACTCCACAACAGACCTGTCCCCCTGACGGAGACTCATGAACTCCCGGATCATGCGACTGCGCACATCCTCAGTGAAGTACTTGGCGTAGAAGATACGCCTGAACTCGGCCCACGTCAGTGTAGGTAGATGGACTCCTCTAACTGCACCCTCCCACCAAAGGGCTGCATCACCTCTCATCATGTACGTAGCACAGCTCACCCTGTCGGTGTCTGTGATCCCCATATAATCGAAGATGGACTCAAGAGAGCGAATCCATCCCTCAGCCACCAAAGGATCGGTGGTCCCCAAAAACTCCTTAGGCCCCTTCTTCTGGAACCTCTCTGCGACGTCCTCCTCATGGGACAGTCTGGGACGTGCCGCCTGCTGCTCCAACAGAGCAGTAATCCCTGCCATCATCGTCGCACTGGCCTGCTCCAGTGCTGTCATGGGGTGCTGCGGAGGTGGCGGTGGAGGTGGAGGTGGAGGTGGAGGTCTCCCTCGTCGGTTCACTTGTCTGGGAGGCATTCTGCACCACCACATATTTATTTACGTAAATCGCCATGCATAACTAAGTGTTTAAAATTAAGGCTAACTTAAATTCTAGAAATTAAATCATACTATAAACATTTAAAACTTACAGACCGGTAGCGTGGATTTCTGAGCTAGCATAGCAGTAATGACCCCTCCAAGGACCGTGCTCTGATACCAACTGAAACCACCCTAACTCTATAATAAATAAATATGCGGAAAATTTTTTTTTTTTTATACTACTAAATAAAATATGTACATATATGCCCATACATATATGCACAGAATAAAATATTTAAAATAAATTCATGACTAAATAAATAAACAATTTAAATACTTAAATAAAATGCATTCTTTGAATTAAATAAATATCTGAGTCAACCCTATAATTAAAAATATATTGCAATATTAAAATAAATAAAAAGTGTGCATGCACTAAAAATATTTAATAAAATATTCCAAAAACATCAACCCTTGAAAATATTCTAAATGTATCATATGACAACATGCACGGTGACTCAGAAGCTGTCACGGTCACGGGGCTACTGCAGCACTGCTCATACGTCCTCACCACCGGTAGGGGTAACCTGCTCCTCTACATACTCACCTGCACCATATCAGTGTAGTGAGCCTAGAGGCCCAACATGCATACTAACAAGGGTTTAAAATAATTTAAATCAATTTAATACTAATACATACATATACATGAATGAGCATGCTTAAAAAATTACATAACATAACTTACTTAAATAAACATAAATAACATAATACATAACATACATAATATCATACATACTAGAGTTGTTGAGCACTTATTTTCTTAACATCGAATGGTCCTATCCGTAAGTGTGACCCATACTTATAGTGCGACTGATCAGTCTAAGAAACCATCGTACGAGGCTGGTGGCGAACCACCCATATATAAATGGCAGAAACTGCCCATACATAAATGGCAGAAACTGCCCATACATAAATGGCCACACTACTTCAATTTCCACCTATAATATTTTATTTGCTGAACCATAGAATTTCAATCATAGCATAAAAATTGATTTCATGAATGCATGTACTTAAATAAATTGTGTGTCCTTCATTTATATTTAATTTATTTTCTAATATCATATAAATATTCAAATAACTTTTCATGCATAAAAATAATTAAATATAAACTCAGGACACATGCAATTTCTCATGGTTTGATTCAGCTGCTGGCTCTAGACATGCAAGCCCAATAACTTAAGACTTGGCCCAATAAATCAACCAAAGCCCATTAAGACTAAATTAGGCCCAATAACACTGTCCCTGGCCCAATGGGCCCAAAAGCCCAATAACAGGCCCAATAACTTTCATGGGCTCCCAAGCCCATAAAAATTTCTGGCCAACTTAAAAATTTAAATAAAAATTATTAAAAGCCCAAAAATAATTAAATTAACCCAAGTTAATTTAATGGAGCCCAAATAAATTTAAATGGTACTAATTAAATTTTTGGGAATTTAATTAGCCCATTTAATTCCTAATTAACTTAAAAACTTAAAATAAAAATACCCGAGCCCACTTAAAATAACCCGGACCCGGACCCAACTAACTTAACCCATATTATTTTAGACCCGACCCGGACCACATGACCCGACCCGGATCCACCAACAACCCTAACACCGAAACCCTAATCTCCCTTCTCCCATCTCTCGGCCGCCGCGTGCAGCAGTCCTTTAGGGACTGCTGCCGCCTCGCTCCGGCCGCCCCTGGCCGGAGCGCCGCCGCCCGGACGTAGCCCACATCCGGGCGGACCGAACCTAGCCTAGCCCCGGTCCCCATGCAGCCTAGCCAAGTAACCCGACGTAGCCTTCCACCAAACCCTAAGCTGCGCAGAAAAAAAAGAGCAGTCATGGTTCAGTTCGAACCAGGCCGATCTTAGCCCCTTCCAGCCCATGTCCGACCCTACCACTCGACCCTAGGGACCCCAAGGAACCACTTTAACCATGGACTGGCAGCCCACCTAGCCATGGACATGAAAAACGTGAGTATGAACATCATGAAGTCAAAACCGAGAGTTTAAGAGAAGGAATTCGAAACTTGCTGTCAAAAAGATAATGAGTCTCGGTGCTACACACCCACACACATACATACACTGATATAGGATTAAAAAGGGAAGAAAATCATGCCTTAACACCGATTGATAGAGCTAAAAACGTGTACGACGGGCTTCGGGACGACGGGGCGACGACGGAATGCCTTCGAGCTAGAAAACTCACGTCTAAAGCTTCTTGGATGGTGATGGCCGATGATGAAGAGGTTGAGGAATGAGGGTGACGGCTGATGGGAGGAAAAGAGTGATCGGCTAAGGGTTGGGTAGAATAGGGTTGATTTTTGTGTTAAATAGAAATATAGGTTAAGTAATTAAATATAAAAGGTTTTAAATATTAACTACACAACTTAAACTCCTAATTAAACTTTAAAAATCTGATAACATAAGAAAAATCTCGAAATATTAATTTAAGGGGATTTTAAAAATACTAAAAAGTCAATATTTTGACTAATTTTGGATAAAAATGACCCCTAAAATTAAATAAAATTAAATACTTAAAATTTTGAGATAATAAAACTCAAAATAATATTTTAAGGCTCTAAAAAGGCTCATAAAATAATTTGGGTGGAAAGTCGTCATCTCGTCCGTCCACGGTCCCGTCTACGCGATCAAATAATAAAAATACTAAAAATCATAAAAAAATTACTAATTATGGGTTAAATGCTTAAAAATAAATTAAATCATGCATAAATAATTCACATAATTATTTAACCCATAAATCATAAATTTAAATAATTAAATATCCTAATTATGCAGGCGGATTTATGTAATTAAAAATACCGGGTGTTACAATGAATGATCGAACTACCCTATCTGGACTTTCCAAGTGGTTATCACTTATTGAGTGGATAAAGTCCGCGGTTTTGGTTGTACACCATTAGTCCTTACTACTTGAAACATCATTGAGACTCTATATGCTAGTACTGTGCTTTGACTCGTTTACCGACTCTATTGGGGTCATCAGGTGTCGGGATTGGGTACAGTTACAACACATATAGGAGTCGATGCTTTGTTGTCAAGGATTCACCACATACTTGCGAGTGTGGATATCCTATGCGATCTGAGGAGATATTAGTGTGACGAATCTCTGACCAGAGTACATGATGTGATTTAAGAAATGGTTTCTTAGTAGCACATGCGATGTCACTATTTGATCTTCAAGATGTATTGCATAGTTATCGAATCTCGAGCGACTCTCGATATACCAATGGTTGTTGATTTGATCGGGATATATGGATGAAGGGACCGTACTGTACGCTAACCAAAATCTATTGGTTCTTGTAGGCACTATCAGTGATACCTAGGGAATCATGGGGCGATGTTGCTAGGCGCTTTACCATGATTCGATGGGCAAGTCGGAAATCGTTGTTCCGAGTCACAAGGAGTTGTGAGCCCACGGCTAGCTGTATCCCTGAACCATTGAGGGTCACACAGAGTAATGGATTTTAATCCCCGTTGAGATAGTTAAATTTAAAGAGTTAAATTTAATGAACAAAGAAGTTGGACTTCTTAATTATGAGTAGAGGAGTAAGATTTCCTAAAATAACATAGGGATGGACATTTTTGGAAACCAATGAATTCGGATTCAAAAAAATTTATCTTGACTTTAAAAGGTGCAGAAATGGTTTCTGTGCACATTGGTGAAATCGGTTTATCAATCGGAGTCACGATGAATTTTATATTAATTTCTGAACATGCGGGCTTTGCTTGTCGGGCTTGAACTTATGACTAATGGGCCCTAAGCTGTTAGTGGCCTACATTATAAATAAGTTATTGCAGTACAGAAATTACACACAACAAGGTCACAATTTTCGAAAACCTAGCTTTTTCTCTCCAATAGTGGCCGCCCCCCTCCCCTCTCTACTCGGGAAATTCCGGTCTGTGATTTTGAATTACAGTCTGGTTTAACGAATCAAAATTCGTTATTCTCTTCGTAAAAACTTCTGATAGATTTTCTAGTGCAATCTATCAGAGGGTTTAAATATCTGTTCGTGGACCTGATTGAAGAAAGGTTCCTCCATCAGTTCCAGGGAGATACAACAAGAGCAGAAAAATCTGTTGGTGTCCAAAATCTCGATTCGAGATTGAAGGTAAAAATTTATAATCGTTATTTAAATTTTTACACACACACAATTTAATCGTAAGTTTTGATACCCATGATATGGAAACGTTCCATATAAAATTTTTAAACTTTCGCTGCACCGGGTATCAATCCTAATTGATCTGATCGCCGCGTTTTTCCATCAGTGGTATCAGAGCGAGGTTGCTCAGATCAAACGATTAAATTAATCGATTGTACAAAAAATTTTTTTTTAAGCCTCGGTTTTTGAAACAAAATAAATATTTTAAAAAAAAAAAAAAAAAAAATTTCGGGCAAAAACCCGGGCAGCGATTGGATCGCTGCCCAGGCGGGGGCAGCACTCGGTGCTGCGCAGGGCAGCGATTGTCGCTGCCCTAGGGGCAGCCGGGCTGCCCGGCCCGACCCCACGGGGCGCGGGCGGCCCGCGGGAAAAATTATTTTTTATTTTTAAATTAAATTTTAATGTGTTAAAATTTTATTTTTGGTCCGATCGAAAATTGTTTTTGATTGGTTCACGAGGCATCGGATCGAATTGTTCGAGTCCGAAAATTTTAAAATTGATTTTTGGATAAATTTGAATTTTTGGAAAATTTTAATATTTTATCCTTAAATTGAATTTTGAAATTAATTATTTTTGGTACAATTGATAATAAGATATGATCTTATGGGTATATTGAATAAAATATGATTTTATGTATAAAATTGGATTTTATAGATAAAATATGATTTTATTTGATAAAAAGATAAAATATGATTTTGTATGTAAAATATGATTTTATATATAAAATATGATTTTATCCTTTTAAATTTAAATTTCCATTGCATGTTATCCAATAAATTAATTTTGAATTAAATGTTATTGGGTAAAGATGATCGATTGCCATGACCAATTTTGTAGGTGTATGTTAGGAATTTACATTTGTTTTTATTGTTGTTGGTTTTATTAATGGGCCTGATTTATGGCCCAATATGAATGTCATATGTAATAAAAGTGGGCTTGGTTTATGGCCCGTTCCCACCCCTTAAAAATGTATCCCCTACTTGTCATTGTTATTTATTGTAAATACATTAGATTTAGTGGGAGATCAAGATTTGAAGATGGAGGTGGGCCCAGCAGACAATAAAGACAGAAGAAATGTAAATTGGAAGCTAATGTAATAGGATTGCATTGCATACTGCATATTACCTAGGATTGGACTAAGACTCGTGATTGGCAACCACGGGTCAATTAGAAATGGAATCGATCATCCTATATAATATATGATATTATGATTGTATGCATGTTTTAGACATAATTGTGTGAATCCGGCAAAGCATACAATATTTGAAAATGATGAGACAAATTTTCATAATTAAAAATCCCTCATTTTAAATATGATTTAAAATTGATATCAAGATAAATAAAGGAAATTTAAATTTGTTTAAATGTTCCTACCTTCCATCAACGATCAATGTATGAGATGCTACCGCGGATACGGTCCGGCTCATATTATTGGGGGGGCCCGTTCGTCGGAAAGCTGTACATTGGATCGACACATGTTGTAAGTTGGGTGGAACTCCCATGGGATCGGCTCATATTATTGGGGGATCCACATGGCGACCGTCCATCATAACTTAATATTGATGGGTCATCTTGACATGTCACAATAAACGGCGTCATATTATTGGGCCCTTATTGGACATGAGGTAAAAACGTGGAGGTTGCTTTGGAAGCAATTGGGCTCTACCTTTTGAAAATTATTGTTGGCTGATATTATTCGGGACCAAAAGTTTGTCAATTGGACTCCATGTTCTCACTAAGAAAAATAGTTTCCCGTTTTCATTAGAGGGTAGTGAAATCGTTAAAATAGTGGGAGTGAGATTCATAAAATAAATTTTGCCTATTTTATGTTTTAGTAAATTGCTTAAACAATCACTGATATTTGTCTGTTTCTTTTCAGTATTTCATAAGATGAATTCGCGTAATCCACTATTCTCGATCCTCGAACAAAATAAGTTGACTGGCGCAAACTATACGGAATGGTTCCGCAAGTTGAAGATTGTCTTGACTTCGGAGAAGATGCTCTACGTGTTAGAAAAATCTCCTCCAAAGGAAGCACCAGCTGACGTAAGTCCGGAGGAGTTAGCCAAACTTGATACATGGTGGGACCATGATATCAAGACCAAATGCTATATGCAAGCCTCGATGTCTGATGAACTCCAGAGGCGATTTGAGGACACCGTGAATGCTGCTGACATTCACGTTCAACTCAAGGAACTTTTTGGGGCTCAATCGAGGGCTGAAAGGTTTGCTACTGTCAAGGAGCTAATGACGTGTCGCATGCGTGAAGGGACTTCGGTCCGTGATCATGGGGTACGAGTGATTTGGCTCATACAGAAGTTGGTAACTCTTGATTTGGTGTTGGAGCATGAACTCAACGTGGACTTACTACTTCTGTCTCTTCCTTCTTTGTTTGACGGATTTGTGGTAAATTTCAATATGAACAAGATAGAGGCCTCCCTTGAAGAGATGGTCAATATGCTTGTGACATATGAATCCACATTAAAGAAGGATAAACCGGCTTTCTTGGTGGGCTCCTCTTGTTCTACTAAGAAGGGGCCAAGTACGAAGGGTAAGAAACGTTCTGCCCCACCCAAGAAAATCAAACCTGAGAAGAAGCACAAGACAAAGGCTTCAAACATGGAAAAATCCAAGGATGTTTGCCATTACTGCAAGAAGCCCGGTCATTGGAAGCGTAACTGCAAAGAATATCTAGAGCAGTTGCGAACTGCGAAGGGTATGTTCTATATTGAAATAAATGTTTCATTTAATACTACTTCTTGGGTATTGGATACCGGATGTGGATCTCACATTTGCAATGATTTGCAGGTGATGACAAGAAGTCGCAGGCTTAGAATGGGTGAGACCCAGCTGAGGCTCGGGAATGGTTCCAGAGTTGAAGCTAAAGCCGTAGGAGATGTTTGTTTAATATTTCAGAACGGTTTTAAGTTACTTTTAAGAGATGTTTTATTTGTTCCGGATTTAATTAAAAACATTATTTTTGTTTCTATGCTAGATAGAGATGGTTATTCTTGCAATTTTGTGAATGGGATTTGCAATATTTACAAGAATGAATGTTTGATTGGAAATGGACAACTTGAAAACGATCTATACAACTTAAAACTAAAAGACGTTCTAATAAATTATGTTGATAAACCGGCAACAACAAACAAAAGGAAAATCGATAGTCAAAACCCGGCAAACCTTTGGCATGCTAGGCTAGGTCATATTTCCTCAAGGAGGATGAACAAGCTAGTGGGAGAGGGCATGTTTGATATGTCTGATATTAACTCTCTACCTACTTGTGAATCCTGCCTGAAAGGAAAAATGACTAAATCTCCTTTTAAGGGGAAACCTGAGCGTAGTCAAAATCTGTTGGATTTGATCCATACAGATGTTTGTGGTCCATTTAGAGTTGGAACTCAATATGGACACACCTACTTCATTACCTTTACTGATGATTATTCAAGGTATGGGTATTTATATTTAATAAAATATAAGTCTGAAGCATTTGAAAAGTTCAAAGAATTCAAGGCTGAAGTAGAAAACAAACTAGGTAAAAGTATTAAAGCACTTCGATCGGATCGAGGTGGAGAATACTTGAGTACCGAGTTTTTGGACTATCTAAAAGAGAATGGGATTCTCTCTCAGTGGACTCCTCCTATGACACCACAGCTTAATGGTGTATCGGAGCGTCGTAATCGAACTTTGTTGGACATGGTTCGATCCATGATGAGATTCACTGAGCTTCCACCTTCGTTTTGGGGCTATGCGCTTGAAACGGCGGTATTGTTGTTAAACAACGTCCACACTAAAGCGGTGGACAAAACATCATACGAGTTATGGAATGGCAAAGCTCCTAAGTATTCGTACTTGAGGATTTGGGGATGTCCTGCTTACGTGAAGCGGACAGTGGGAGATAAGTTGGATAGTCGATCCAGCTTATGTTATTTTGTAGGGTATCCGAAGAATTCAATCGGATATTATTTCTATTATCCTGCTGAAACAAAGGTGTTTGTTTCAAGGAATGCCACCTTCTTGGAGAAGGAGTTCTTATTGGATAAGAAATGCGAGATGATGGAACTCGAAGAAGTTCGAGAAGAACCCGAAATACAAAATCACGATCCTACACCTCAGGAACCATTGCTGGACACGCCTATAACTAGAAGATCCGAGAGGACTTCTAGACCTCCTATTCGATATGGTCTTCTTCTTGAAGGGGATCAAGATGAACCCGATGTTGGATGTGATCCAAGGAACTTCAAGGAAGCAATTTCTGATGCGGATTCAAATTTATGGCTTGAAGCTATGCAATCGGAAATAGATTCGATGCATACAAACCAAGTTTGGTCTTTAGTAGATCCTCCCGATGGAATTGTTCCAATAGGGTGTAAATGGATCTACAAAAGAAAGCTTGGGCCTGATGGTAAGGTATTGACCTACAAGGCGCGATTGGTGGCGAAAGGTTATACTCAAAGACAAGAAGTTGACTATGATGAAACCTTTTCACCAGTTGCAATGTTCAAGTCCATAAGAATCCTTATTGCCATAGCTGCATGGTATGACTATGAGATATGGCAAATGGATGTGAAGACTGCTTTTCTTAATGGAGACATTAAGGAAGAAATCTATATGAAGCAGCCTGAGGGGTTCACATCCATTGGAAGCGAGCATAAGGTATGCAAGCTTCAGAGATCTATTTATGGTCTAAAACAAGCATCAAGAAGTTGGAACCAGAAATTTGATGAAACAATAAAAGATTTAGGTTTCATCAAGAACCCGGAGGAACCATGCGTGTACAAGAAAGTAGTTAAGGATGCTGTGACATTCTTAGTACTTTATGTTGATGACATCCTAATCATTGGGAATGATGTAGGGATGTTGCAGTCAACAAAGATATGGTTATCAGGTAGATTCTCGATGAAGGATTTAGGTGAGACATCCTATATTCTTGGGATACAGATCTATAGAGATAGATCTAAGAGAATGATAGGACTCACTCAATCAACCTACATCGACACCATATTGAAACGGTTTTCAATGGATGGGTCCAAGAGAGGACATCTACCCATGTGTCATGGAGTTTCTCTATCCAAGTCTATGTGTCCCAAGACTGATGAAAAGATAGAGAAAATGACAAATGTACCATATGCGTCAGCCATAGGTAGTATCATGTATGGGATGATATCTACCAGACCGGATGTAGCATTTTCTCTGAGTGTCACGAGCAGATATCAAGCTAATCCCGGTCAAATGCATTGGAAAGCCGTGAAGGACATTCTTAAGTACTTACGAAGGACTAAGAATATGTTCATGGTATATGGAGGAAGAGAACTAAAATTGGAAGGCTATACCGACTCTAGCTTCCAAAGTGACGTGGATGACTCGAAGTCAACCTCTGGATTTGTGTTCATGCTCAATGGCGGTGCTGTCTCTTGGAAGAGTTCCAAGCAGGACACCACAACGGATTCCACCACTGAGGCTGAATACATTGCAGAATCAGCTGCTGCTAAAGAGGCCGTTTGGATGAGGAATTTCGTCCAAGAGTTGGGCGTCATTCCTGAAGTTGTTGGTCCAGTCCCGGTGCACTGTGACAACACGGGTGCCGTTGCTCAGGCAAAGGAACCAAGGTCTCATCAAAGATCCAAACACGTACTGAGGAAATACCACATCATCCGGGAGATTGTGGAAAGAGGAGACATCACTGTCGAACGAGTGGCCTCTGCAGACAATATCGCTGATCCACTTACTAAGCCCTTGCCAGGACCATTATTTGACAAACATCGCGAAGCAATGGGTCTACGTAGTATGACTAGTTGGCTATAGGGCAAGTGGGAGATTGAAAGAGTGGGTGCCCAGTGAGCCAACTTGTGGCTAAGGGCTTTGATGACTCTTTGTATAAACAATCTTTTGTTTAATATAATTTACACTTTTATTAATGGCAATGACTTTATCTTTCTTCATATTGTTATATTGTGATATACTATTGTTGTTTTGATAAAGACCTTGAATATACTATAGTGTATGTAAGATGTGGTAGAACATGGGGATGTCTATCATGAAACACATCTTATAGTCACTGTGTATTCTAAACTGTTCCTAGTCGATTGAGCCGTCCGATAATAAGGATAAGGATCGCTCGAGCTTGAGACTAGCATTTGCGATGCAGAGTACCACGTTTCATTGGTAGGGAACATGGAGATGTTCGAAGCATGCATATGGATATTCATATGATGAATGATCGAACTACCCTATCCGGACTTTCCAAGTGGTTATCACTTATCGAGTGGATAAAGTCCGCGGTTTTGGTTGTACACCATTAGTCCTTACTACTTGAAACATCATTGAGACTCTATATGCTAGTACTGTACTTTGACTCGTTTACCGACTCTATTGGGGTCATCAGGTGTCGGGATTGGGTACAGTTACAACACATATAGGAGTCGATGCTTTGTTGTCAAGGATTCACCACATACTTGCGAGTGTGGATATCCTATGAGATCTGAGGAGATATTAGTGTGACGAATCTCTGGCCAGAGTACATGATGTGATTTAAAAAATGGTTTCTTAGTAGCACATGCGATGTCATTATTTGATCTTCAAGATGTATTGCATAGTTATCGAATCTCGAGTGACTCTCGATATACCAATGGTTGTTGATTCGATCGGGATATATGGATGAAGGGACCGTACTGTACGCTAACCAAAATCTATTGGTTCTTGTAGGCACTATCAGTGATACCTAGGAAATCATGGGGCGATGTTGCTAGGCGCTTTACCATGATTCGATGGGCAAGTCGGAAATCGTTGTTCCGAGTCACAAGGAGTTGTGAGCCCACGGCTAGCTATATCCCTGAACCATTGAGAGTCACACAGAGTAATGGATTTTAATCCCCGTTGAGATAGTTAAATTTAAAGAGTTAAATTTAATGAACAAAGAAGTTGGACTTCTTAATTATGAGTAGAGGAGTAAGATTTCCTAAAATGACATAGGGATGGACATTTTTGGAAACCACTGAATTCGGATTCAGAAAAATTTATCTTGACTTTCATTAATGGCAATGACTTTATCTTTCTTCATATTGTTATATTGTGATATACTATTGTTGTTTTGATAAAGACCTTGAATATACTATAGTGTATGTAAGATGTGGTAGAACATGGGGATGTCTATCATGAAACACATCTTATAGTCACTGTGTATTCTAAACTGTTCCTAGTCGATTGAGCCGTCCGATAATAAGGATAAGGATCGCTCGAGCTTGAGACTAGAATTTGCGATGCAGAGTACCACGTTTCATTGGTAGGGAACATGGAGATGTTCGAAGCATGCATATGGATATTCATATGATGAATGATCGAACTACCCTATCCGGACTTTCCAAGTGGTTATCACTTATCGAGTGGATAAAGTCCGCGGTTTTGGTTGTACACCATTAGTCCTTACTACTTGAAACATCATTGAGACTCTATATGCTAGTACTGTGCTTTGACTCGTTTACCGACTCTATTGGGGTCATCAGGTGTCGGGATTGGGTACAGTTACAACACATATAGGAGTCGATGCTTTGTTGTCAAGGATTCACCACATACTTGCGAGTGTGGATATCCTATGCGATCTGAGGAGATATTAGTGTGACGAATCTCTAGCCAGAGTACATGATGTGATTTAAAAAATGGTTTCTTAGTAGCACATGCGATGTCACTATTTGATCTTCAAGATGTATTGCATAGTTATCGAATCTCGAGCGACTCTCGATATACCAATGGTTGTTGATTCGATCGGGATATATGGATGAAGGGACCGTACTGTACGCTAACCAAAATCTATTGGTTCTTGTAGGCACTATCAGTGATACCTAGGAAATCATGGGGCGATGTTGCTAGGCGCTTTACCATGATTCGATGGGCAAGTCGGAAATCGTTGTTCCGAGTCACAAGGAGCTGTGAGCCCACGACTAGCTGTATCCCTGAACCATTGAGGGTCACACAGAGTAATGGATTTTAATCCCCGTTGAGATAGTTAAATTTAAAGAGTTAAATTTAATGAACAAAGAAGTTGGACTTCTTAATTATGAGTAGAGGAGTAAGATTTCCTAAAATGACATAGGGATGGACATTTTTGGAAACCACTGAATTCGGATTCAGAAAAATTTATCTTGACTTTAAAAGGTGCAGAAATGGTTTCTGTGCACATTGGTGAAATCGGTTTATCAATCGGAGTCACGATGAATTTTATATTAATTTCTGAACATGCGGGCTTTGCTTGTCGGGCTTGAACTTATGACTAATGGGCCCTAAGCTGTTAGTGGCCTACATTATAAATAAGTTATTGCAGTACAGAAATTACACACAACAAGGTCACAATTTTCGAAAACCTAGCTTTTTCTCTCCAATAGTGGCCGCCCCCCTCCCCTCTCTACTCGGGAAATTCCGGTCTGTGATTTTGAATTGCAGTCTGGTTTAACGAATCAAAATTCGTTATTCTCTTCGTAAAAACTTCTGATAGATTTTCTAGTGCAATCTATCAGAGGGTTTAAATATCTGTTCGTGGACCTGATTGAAGAAAGGTTCTCCATCAGTTCCAGGGAGATACAACAAGAGCAGAGAAATCTGTTGGTGTCCAAAATCTCGATTCAAGATTGAAGGTAAAAATTTATAATCGTTATTTAAATTTTTACACACACACAATTTAATCGTAAGTTTTGATACCCATGATATGGAAACGTTCCATATAAAATTTTTAAACTTCCGCTGCACCGGGTATCAATCCTAATTGATCTGATCGCCGCGTTTTTCCAACACTAACTACGATTAAGGTGAAACATGAATTAAATTTTCAATGGTGAATATTTGATAGAATTAATTATTTTTTATTCAATCAATGATTGAATAAATAAATATCAAGGGTGTAGTCGACCGATACCAAGACTTGTTAATTTATTGATTTCCTCATATTTTTAATATTGCATGATAGTGTTAATATTTATTTTTAATTGCTTTAAAGTTTTTAGTAGTTAATTCCAAATTCAAAAATCCCTTTTATTTTAGAACACATTAAATTTCCTTTTTCTCATGGGAACGATCCCTACTCTCACTACTGCATATTTTGTTTATCTGATTGATCAGTTGGGTAATTTGGGCGTGGCACGACTTAGCACTACCAAATTTTGGAGTCATTGCCGGGGAACGGTGTTTAATTTATGGTGTTCTTTCAAGTGATTCGTCTGAAGAAGAATTCCCCTACGACCCGGAGATTGAAAGAACTCTGCACAGGCGAAGGAGAAAAGCTCACAGAAATCAGGAAGAGGAAGAGATTCATACTGAAATTCCTGAGCACGAAATTACTGAAATCGCAAATCTGAGCCTAAGACGATTGGGCACTCCTGATCCAAACCAACAGCCTTTATGCATTAATTTTTCTACTCTAGAAAATAATGCTACATTTGAGCATAAATCTAGACTAATTCACTTATTACCTTCTTTTCATGGTCTTCCAGGTGAAGATCCTCATAAAAATTTGATGGAATTCCATGTGGTCTGCACGAGCATGAAACCCCATGGTGTGACAGAGGAGCAGATCCAAATCGGAGACTTTCCTTTCTATTTGAAGAGTGTTGCTAAAGATAGACTGTATTACTTACCCTCTGGATCTATCACGACCTGGATTGAGATGAAAATGATCTTCCTAGAAAAATATTTCCCAGCTTCTAGAGTAGCAAATATCAGGAAGGAAATATATGGAATCAAGCAATATAAAGGGGAATCAATTCATGAATACTGGGAGCGGTTCAAAAAGCTGTGTGGTAGTTGTCCGCAACATCAGATAAGTGAAAACTTGTTAATTCAATATTACTATGAAGGTTTATTAACACATGACAGGATTATGTTAGATGCGGCTGAAAGAGTGGGTGCCCTGTTAGCCAACTTATGACTAAGGGCATTTATGACTCTATATGTCAACAATCTTTGTTTAATATAATTTACACTTTTATATTGGCTTTTGCTTTGTCTTTTATCATATTATTATGTTGTGGCGTACTATACGATGTTTAGATAAAGACCTTGAATATACTAGAGTGCATGTAAGATGTGATAGTAGATTTGAATGACTATCATGAAACACATCTTATAATCACTGTATATTCTAAACAGTTTCTAGTCAATTAAGCCGTCCGCAAATAAGGATAAGGATCGCTCGAGATTGAGACTAGCATTTGCGATGCCAAGTACCACGTTTCATTGGTATGAAACATAGAGATGTTCGAAGCATGCAAATGGATATTCATTTGATGGATGATCGAACTACCCTATTTGGACTTTCCAAGTGGTTTTCATTAATTGAGTGGATAAGTCCGCGGTTTGGGTTGTACACCATTAGTCCTTACTACTTGAAACATCATGGAGAGTCTATATGCTAGTACTATACTTTGACTCGTTTACCGACTCTATGAGGGTCTACAAGTGTCGAGATTGGGTACAGTTACGACACATATAGGATTCAATGCTTTGTTGTCAAGGATTCACCACACGCTTGAGAGTGTGGATATCCTATGCAATCTGAGGAGATATTAGTGTGACAAATCTCTAGCCAGAGTACATGATGTGCTTTAGGTTACTTGGTTTCCTAGTTGCACATGCGATGTCACTATTTGATCTTCAAGATGTATTGCATAGTTATCGAATCTCGAACGACTCTCAATATACCAATGATTGTTGATTCGATCGGGATATATGGATGAAGGGACCGTACTGTACGCTAACCAAAACCTACTGGTTCTTGCAAGCACTATCAGTGATACCTAGGGAATAATGGGGCGATGTTGCTAGGCACTCTTACCATGATTTGATGGGTAAGTCGGAAATTTTTGTTTCGAGTCACAAGGAGTTGTGGGCCCACGGCTAGCTGTATCCCTGAACCATTGAGGGTTACACAAGTAATAGATTTCTAATCCCCGTTGAGATAATTAAATTTAATGAGTTAAATTTAGCAAATGAGAAGTAGGACTTCTTATTAAAGAGTAGAGGGAGTGAGATTTACTAAAATGACATAGGGATGCTATTTTTGGAAATCACTGAATTCGGATTCAGAAAATTTATCTTGACTTTAAAATATGCAGAAAAGGTTTTTGTACACATTGGTGAAATTGGTTTATCAATTTGAGTCACGATAAATTTTATATTAATTTCTGAACATGCGGGCTTTGTTTGTCAGGCTTAAACTTATGACTAATGGGCCCTAAGTTGTTAGCAGCCCATGTTATAAATAAGTTATTGCAGTACAAAAATTACAGACAAGAGCTCATAATTTTCGAAACCTAGAGAGCTTTCTCTCCCTAGGGTTCGGCCGCCCCTTCCTCTTCTGTGTTCGAAAATCCAGTCTGCAATTTTCGAAAATTGCAGTCTGGTTTAACAGATCAAATTTGTTAAATTCTCTTCGTAGAAACTCCTGATGGACTTTCTAGTGCAGTCTGTCAGAGGGATTTATAATTCTGTTCGTGTACCTAATTCAGGAGTTGATCGATCGAGTCATCAGTTCCTGGGATATAGAAGAAGAGTAGAATTTTCTGTTGGAGTCCATAACCTCAAGTTGAGACTTGAGAGGTAAAATTTAATCGCGTTTTATTTTACTTATTTGTTTTAATCGTTAGGATTTGATACCCATGATCTGGAATCGTTCTAGATCAGAAAATAAAATTTTTAATCTTCCGCTGCTCTGGGTATCACATTTGACTGATCCGAGAAAATGATCCAACAACGGCAAGTTGAGGTGTCTTTGTAAACAAAAATCCAACACAAGAAAGGATTTTAATCGAGAACATGGCTGCTAATTCTCTGCAATTTGGCACCAACAGAAGTGATCATGCGCCAAGGAAAAACAACGAGGTAAATGTCTCTTCTCTTGAGCAACAATTGATTGAAATGACATCTCTTGTGCGTCAAATGCCTGTAGGGAATGAACAAACTAAAAAGGAATGTGGAATTTGCATTGCAGTGGGACACGCTACTGACATATGTCCCACACATCAAGAAGAATCAGTTGAACAGGTGAATGCTACTGAAGGATTTCCTGGACCACCACAGCGGAAATATGATTCATATTCCAACACATACAATCTTGGTTGGAAGGATCATCCAAATCTTTGATATGAAAATCCTCAAGCGAATCAACCTGGACCTCAAGCACCACCGCACAATCAAGCTTATAAGCCACCATATCCTCCACCACAACAGCGTCCTTAGATTCCAACGCCGAGTGAGTTTCTCGAAAATATAGTTAAGGATCTTGCAACTAATACTCTGAATTTCCAACAGGAAACCCGCGCAAGCATCCAGAACTTGAATAACCAAATGGGACAACTTGCCACGACAATCAACAAGTTGGAAGCACATCATTCCAACATTTTGCCGTCCCAAACAATTCCGAACCCAAGAGAGAGCGCCGATGAAATTACTCTAAGGAATGGGAAGGAATTGAAGGTCAATGAGAAAGAAGTTGATGCCTTTCCCAAAGAGGAGCTGAAAGTAGAACCGAAGGTGAATGATGGAAAAGCAACCAAGGAAGAAGCGCCAAGAGGTAACTTTCCTCCTCTTTCTGATTATAATCCTGTCGCCCCTTTTCCCTTAGCACTTAAGGAATTTAGAAAAGATGAAGGGATTAAGGAACTCTATGAAAACTTTTGTAGATGTGAGGTAAACATTCCATTGTTAGATGATATTAAGCAGGTACCTCGATATGTAAAGTTCTTGAAGGAATTGTGCACAGCAAAGAGGAAACAAATATTAAAGGGATGTCAGAAGGTGGAATTAGGTGAGAATGTATCTGCAGTGATCCAAAGGAAATTGCCTACCAAATTCAAGGATCCAGGTATGTTTTCTATCCCATGCACTATAGAAAATGTTAGACTGGATAAGGCCATGTTAGATCTAGGATCATCGATTAATGTTATGCCATACTCTATTTATGCATCCTTGAAACTTGGTCCTTTGAATAAAACTAGAATTTTCATACAGTTAGCTGATAGTTCTAATGCGTACCGTAGGGGAATAGTGAAAGATGTGTTAGTACAAGTGAATAATTTAGTATTTATTGCGGATTTTTATGTACTCAACATGGAAGATTGTGATCACAATAGTCCTATTCTATTAGGCAGACCATTCTTAAAAACATCGATGACTAAAATTGATGTTCACAGTGGCACACTCACTATAGAATTCGATGTAGAAATTGTGAAGTTTACTATTTATGATGCCATGAAATTTCCTAACAGTGATGATTGTGTTTATTCTGTTGATATCGTGGATTACTTGGCACAAGAGCATTGTGAGCATGCAGGAAAAGACGAGCTAGAGGTGGCTATTACAGTACCCATTCAGCAGGATGAAGATGATGAGATTTGTTGCAATGGAGAGATGAAAGAAATTTGAACACGTTGAACAGTGCACCTGTGACGCCCGGGGATGAGGAGTCGAGGAGTGATCGCCGGTTCCAAGAGGTTGCACGGACAATGAGCGGCTCTTGGTAGGATTTTAGGCGGAGGGAGACATGAACTAACAAATCTTGCCGAAATGAGAGGGATTCTGAGAAGGTGTAGGTATGAGACTGAAAGAGTAGGTGCCTAGTGAGCCAACTTGTGGCTATGGGCTTTGATGAATCTTTGTATAAACAATCTTTTGTTTAATATAATTTACACTTTTATTAATGGCAATGACTTTATCTTTCTTCATATTGTTATATTGTGATATACTATTGTTGTTTTGATAAAGACCTTGAATATACTATAGTGTATGTAAGATGTGGTAGAACATGGGGATGTCTATCATGAAACACATCTTATAGTCACTGTATATTCTAAATTGTTCCTAGTCGATTGAGCCGTCCGATAATAAGGATAAGGATCGCTCGAGTTTGAGACTAGCATTTGCGATGCAGAGTACCACGTTTCATTGGTAAGGAACATAGAGATGTTCGAAGCATGCAAATGGATATTCATATGATGAATGATCGAACTACCCTATTCGAACTTTCCAAGTGGTTATCACTTATCGAGTGGATAAAGTCCGCGGTTTTTGTTGTACACCATTAGTCCTTACTACTTGAAACATCATTGAGACTCTATATGCTAGTACTGTGCTTTGACTCGTTTAACGACTCTATTGGGGTCATCAGGTGTCGGGATTGGGTACAGTTACAACACATATAGGAGTCGATGCTTTGTTGTCAAGGATTCACCACATACTTGCGAGTGTGGATATCCTATGCGATCTGAGGAGATATTAGTGTGACGAATCTCTGGCCAGAGTACTTGATGTGATTTAAGAAATGGTTTCTTAGTAGCACATGCGATGTCACTATTTGATCTGCAAAATGTATTGCATAGTTATCGAATCTCGAGCGACTCTCGATATACCAATGGTTGTTGATTCGATCGGGATATATGGATGAAGGGACCGTACTG
This sequence comes from Henckelia pumila, assembly GCF_033568475.1. Taxonomy (NCBI): domain Eukaryota; kingdom Viridiplantae; phylum Streptophyta; class Magnoliopsida; order Lamiales; family Gesneriaceae; genus Henckelia; species Henckelia pumila. The sequence goes on from NC_133123.1 coordinate 230,718,555, forward strand.
TACGCTAACCAAAATCTATTGGTTCTTGTAGGCACTATCAGTGATACCTAGGGAATCATGGGGCGATGTTGCTAGGCGGTCTACCATGATTCGATGGGCAAGTCGGAAATCGTTGTTCCGAGTCACAAGGAGTTGTGAGCCCACGGCTAGCTGTATCCCTGAACCATTGAGGGTCACACAGAGTAATGGATTTTTAATTCCCGTTGAGATAGTTAAATTTAAAGAGTTAAATTTAATGAACAAAGAAGTTGGACTTCTTAATTATGAGTAAGGGAGTAAGATTTCCTAAAATGACATAGGGATGGACATTTTTGGAAACCACTGAATTCGGATTCAGAAAAATTTATCTTGACTTTAAAAGGTGCAGAAATGGTTTCTGTGCACATTGGTGAAATCGGTTTATCAATCGGAGTCACGATGAATTTTATATTAATTTCTGAACATGCGGGCTTTGCTTGTCGGGCCTGAACTTATGACTAATGGGCCCTAAGCTGTTAGTGGCCTGCATTATAAATAAGTTATTGCAGTACAGAAATTAGAAACAACAGGTCACAATTGAGTCAGGATTTTTCGAAAACCCTAACCTTTTCTCACAATAGTGGCCGCCCCCCTCTCCCTCTGCTTGAGAAAATTCCAGCCTGTGATTTTGAATTACAGTCTGGTTTTAACGGATCAAATTCGTTATTCTCATCGTAGAAAACTTCTGATAGATTTTCTAGTGCAATCTATTAGAGGGATTAAATCTCTATTCGTGGACCTGATTGAAGAAAGGTTCTTCCATCAGTTCCAGGGAGATACAACAAGAGCAGAGAAATCTGTTGGTGACTAAAATCTCTATTCGTCATTAAAGGTAAAAATTTTATAATTGTTATTTAAATTTTTACACACACATAATTTAATCGTAAAAGGTTTGATACCCATGATATGGAAACGTTCCATATAAAATTTTTTAAACTTCCGTTGCACCGGGTATCAATCCTGATTGGTCTGAACGACGCGTTCTCCAACAGTGATATCAGAGCCAGGTTGCTCAGATCAAACGATTCAATTAATCGATTGTACAAAAATTTTTAAGTCTCGGTTTTTGAAACAAAATAGATATTTTAAAAATAATTTTTTTTTTCCGGGCAAAAACCCGGGCAACGATTGGATCGCTGCCCGGTGGGGCAGCGATGGTCGCTGCCCCACCGGGCAGCGCACGGCGCCGCCCAGCGCAGCGCAGGGCAGCGATTGTTGCTGCCCTAGGGGCAGCCGGGCTGCCTGGCCCGGTCACCACGGGGCGCGGGCGGCCCGCGGGAAAAATTATTTTTGATTTTTTAAAATTAATTTTACTATGTTAAAATTCTATTTTTGGTCCGATCGAAAATTGTTTTTGATTGGTCCACGAGGCATCGGATCGAATTGTTCGAGTCCGAAAATTTTAAAATTGTTTTTGGATAAATTTTAATTTTTGGAAAATTTTAATATTTTATCCTTAAATTGAATTTTGAAATTAATTATTTTTGGTACAATTGATGATAAGATATGATCTTATGGATATATTGAATAAAATATGATTTTATCTATAAAATTGGATTCTATAGATAAAATATAATTTTATTTGATAAAAAGATAAAATATGATTTTGTATGTAAAATAAGATTTTATATATAAAATATGATTTTATCCTTTTAAATTTAAATTGCCATTGCATGTTATCCAATAAATTAATTTTGAATTAAATGTTATTGGATAAGGATGATCGATTGCCATGACCAATTTTATAGGTGTATGTTAGGAATTTACATTTGTTTTTATTGTTGTTGGTTTTATTAATGGGCCTGGTTTATGGCCCAATATGAATGCCATATGTAATAAAAGTGGGCTTGGTTTATGGCCCGTTCCCACCCCCTAAAAATGTATCCCCTACTTGTCATTGTTATTTATTGTAAATACATTAGATTTAGTGGGAGATCAAGATTTGAAGATGGAGGTGGGCCCAGCAGACAATAAAGACAGAAGAAATGTAAATTGGAAGCTAATGTAATAGGATTGCATTGCATACTGCATATTACCTAGGATTGGACTAAGACTCGTGATTGGCAACCACGGGTCAATTAGAAATGGAATCGATCATCCTATATAATATATGATATTATGATTGTACGCATGTTTTAGACATAATTGTGTGAATCCGGCAAGCATACAATATTTGAAAATGATGAGACAAATTTTCATAATTAAAAATCCCTCATTTTAAATATGATTTAAAATTGATATCAAGATAAATAAAGAAAATTTAAATTTGTTTAAATGTTCCTACCTTCCATCAACGATCAATGTATGAGATGCTACCCGCGGATACGGTCCGGCTCATATTATTGGGAGGGCCGTTCATCAGAAAGCTGTACATTGGATCGACACATGTTGTAAGTTGGGTGGAACTCCCATGGGATCGGCTCATATTATTGGGGGATCCACATGGCGACCGTCCATCACAACTTAATATTGATGGGTCATCTTGACATGTCACAATAAACGGCGTCATATTATTGGGCCCTTATTGGACACGAGGTAAAAACATGGAGGTTGCTTTGGAAGCAATTGGGCTCTACTTTTTGAAAATTATGGTTGGCTGATATTATTCGGGACCATAGATTGTCAATTGGACTCCATGTTCTCACTAAGGAATAAGTTTCCCGTTTTCACTAGAGGGTAGTGAAATCGTTAAAATAGTGGGAATGAGATTCATAAAATAAATTTCGCCTATTTTATGTCTTAGTAAATTAATTAAACAATCATCGACAATTGTCTGTTTCATCTCAGTAATCCACATGTTTCTATTCTCCAACAAAACAAACTTATTGGCGCAAACAATACAGAATGATTCCATAAGTTAAGATTGTCCTAAGTTCGGAAAAGATTTTCTAAGTGTTAGAAAAGGCTTCTCCGAAAAACAGCCCCGGCTGATGTAACTGCCGAAAGGTTGGCCGAACTAGAGAAATGGTTGGACCATGATCTCAAGGCCAAATGTTACATGCAAAATTGGACAAGTCTAAACAAGGTTGCCATCACTGCAAGAAACCCGGTCATTGGAAATGTAACTGCAAGGAATACCTCGAGCAGTTACGAACTGCAAAGGGTATGTTTTACATTGAAATAAATGTTTTTCTTAATACTACTTCTTGGGTATTGGATACCAGATGTAGATCTCATATTTGCAATGAGTTACAAATGATGACAAGAAGTAATAAGCTTAGAATGGGTGAGACCCAGCTGAGGCTCGGGAATGGTTCCAGAGTTGAAGAAAATGCCGTAGGAGATGTTTGTTTAATATTGCAGAACGGTTTTAAGTTACTTTTAAGAGATGTTTTATTTGTTCCGGATTTAATTAAAAACATTATTTCTGTTTCTATGCTTGATAGAGATGGTTATTCTTGTAATTTTGTGAATGAGATTTGCAATATTTACAAGAATGAATGTTTGATTGGAAATGGACAACTTGAAAACGATCTATACAACTTAAAACTAAAAGACGTTCCAATAAATTATGTTGATAAACCGGCAACAACAAACAAAAGGAAAATCGATAGTCAAAACCCAGCAAACCTTTGGCATGCTAGGCTAGGTTATATTTCCTCAAGGAGGATGAACAAGCTAGTGGGAGAGGGCATGTTTGATATGTCTGATATTAACTCTCTACCTACTTGTGAATCCTGCCTAAAAGGGAAAATGACTAAATCTCCTTTTAAGGGGAAGCCTGAGCGTAGTCGAAATCTATTGGATTTGATCCATACAGATGTTTGTGGTCCATTTAGAGTTGGGACTCAATATGGCCACACCTACTTCATTACCTTTACTGATGATTATTCAAGGTATGGGTATTTATATTTAATGAAATATAAGTCTGAAGCATTTGAAAAGTTCAAAGAATTCAAGGCTGAAGTAGAAAACAAACTAGGTAAAAGTATTAAAGCACTTCGATCGGATCGAGGTGGAGAATACATAAGTACCGAGTTTTTGGACTATCTAAAAGAGAATGGGATTCTCTCTCAGTGGACTCCTCCTATGACACCACAGCTTAATGGTGTATCGGAGCGTCGTAATCGAACTTTGTTGGACATGGTTCGATCCATGATGAGCTTCACTGAGCTTCCACCTTCGTTTTGGGGCTATGCGCTTGAAACGGCGGTATTGTTGTTGAACAACGTCCACACCAAAGCAGTGGACAAAACACCATACGAGTTATGGAATGGCAAAGCTCCTAAGTATTCGTACTTGAGGATTTTGGGATGTCCTGCTTACGTGAAGCGGACAGTGGGAGATAAGTTGGATAGTCGATCCAGCTTGTGTTATTTTGTAGGGTATCCGAAGAATTCAATCGGATATTATTTCTATTATCCTGCTGAAACAAAGGTGTTTGTTTCAAGGAATGCCACCTTCTTGGAGAAGGAGTTCTTATTGGATAAGAAAGGCGAGATGATGGAACTCGAAAAAATTCGAGAAGAACCCGAAATACAAAATAATGATCCTACACCTCAGGAACCATTGCTGGACACGCCTATACCTAGAAGATCCGAGAGGACTTCTAGACCTCCTATTCGATATGGTCTTCTTCTTGAAGGGGATCAAGATGAACCCGATGTTGGATGTGATCCAAGGAACTTCAAGGAAGCAATTTCTGATGCGGATTCAAATTTATGGCTTGAAGCTATGCAATCAGAAATAGATTCGATGCATACAAACCAAGTTTGGTCTTTAGTAGATCCTCCCGATGGAATTGTTCCAATAGGGTGTAAATGGATCTACAAGAGAAAGCTTGGGCCTGATGGTAAGGTATTGACCTACAAGGCGCGATTGGTGGCGAAAGGTTATACTCAAAGACAAGGAGTTGACTATGATGAAACCTTTTCACCAGTTGCAATGTTCAAGTCCATAAGAATCCTTATTGCCATAGCTGCTTGGTATGACTATGAGATATGGCAAATGGATGTGAAGACTGCTTTTCTTAATGGAGACATTAAGGAAGAAATCTATATGAAGCAGCCTGAGGGGTTCACATCCATGGGAAGTGAGCATAAGGTATGCAAGCTTCAGAGATCAATTTATGGTCTAAAACAGGCATCAAGAAGTTGGAACCAGAAATTTGATGAAACAATAAAGGATTTTGGTTTCATCAAGAACCCGGAGGAACCATGCGTGTACAAGAAAGTAGTTAAGGATGCTGTGACATTCTTAGTACTTTATGTTGATGACATCCTACTCATTGGGAATGATGGAGGGATGTTGCAGTCAACAAAGATATGGTTATCAGGTAGATTCTCGATGAAGGATTTGGGTGAGGCATCCTATATTCTTGGGATACAGATCTATAGAGATAGATCTAAGAGAATGATAGGACTCACTCAATCAACCTACATCGAGACCATATTGAAACGGTTTTCAATGGATGGTTCCAAGAGAGGACATCTACCCATGTGTCATGGAGTTTCTCTATCCAAGTATATGTGTCCCAAGACTGATGAAGAGATAGAGAAAATGACACATGTACCATATGCGTCAGCTATAGGTAGTATCATGTATGGGATGATATCTACCAGACCGGATGTAGCATTTGCTCTGAGTGTCACGAGCAGATATCAAGCTAATCCCGGTCAAATGCATTGGAAAGCCGTGAAGGATATTCTTAAGTACTTACGAAGGACTAAGAATATGTTCATGGTATATGGAGAAAGAGAACTAAAATTGGAAGGCTATACCGACTCTAGCTTCCAAAGTGACGTGGATGACTCGAAGTCAACCTCTGGATTTGTGTTCATGCTCAATGGCAGTGCTGTCTCTTGGAAGAGTTCCAAGCAGGACACCACAGCGGATTCCACCACTGAGGCAGAATACATTGCAGCATCAGCTGCTGCTAAAGAGGCCGTTTGGATGAGGAATTTCGTCCAAGAGTTGGGCGTCATTCCTGAAGTTGTTGGTCCAGTCCCGGTGTACTATGACAACACGGGTGCCGTTGCTCAGGCAAAGGAACCAAGGTCTCATAAAAGATCCAAACATGTACTGAGGAAATACCACATCATCCGGAAGATTGTGGAAAGAGGAGACATCACTGTCGAAAGAGTGGCCTCTGCAGAAAATATCGCTGATCCACTTACTAAGCCCTTGCCAGGACCATTATTTGACAAACATCGTGAAGCAATGGGTCTATGTAGTATGACTAGTTGGCTTTAGGGCAAGTGGGAGATTGAAAGAGTAGGTGCCCAGTAAGCCAACTTGTGGCTATGGGCTTTGATGACTCTTTGTATAAACAATCTTTTGTTTAATATAATTTACACTTTTATTAATGGCAATGACATTATCTTTCTTCATATTGTTATATTGTGATATACTATTGTTGTTTTGATAAAGACCTTGAATATACTATAGTGTATGTAAGATGTGGTAGAACATGGGGATGTCTATCATGAAACACATCTTATAGTCACTGTATATTCTAAATTGTTCCTAGTCGATTGAGCCGTCCGATAATAAGGATAAGGATCGCTCGAGTTTGAGACTAGCATTTGCGATGCAGAGTACCACGTTTCATTGGTAAGGAACATGGAGATGTTCGAAGCATGAAAATGGATATTCATATGATGAATGATCGAACTACCCTATTCGGACTTTCCAAGTGGTTATCACTTATCGAGTGGATAAAGTCCGCGGTTTTGGTTGTACACCATTAGTCCTTACTACTTGAAACATCATTGAGACTCTATATGCTAGTACTGTGCTTTGACTCGTTTACCGACTCTATTGGGGTCATCAGGTGTCGGGATTGGGTACAGTTACAACACATATAGGAGTCGATGCTTTGTTGTCAAGGATTCACCACATACTTGCGAGTGTGGATATCCTATGCGATCTGAGGAGATATTAGTGTGACGAATCTCTGGCCAGAGTACTTGATGTGATTTAAGAAATGGTTTCTTAGTAGCACATGCGATGTCACTATTTGATCTTCAAGATGTATTGCATAGTTATCGAATCTCGAGCGACTCTCGATATACCAATGGTTGTTGATTCGATCGGGATATATGGATGAAGGGACCGTACTGTACGCTAACCAAAATCTATTGGTTCTTGTAGGCACTATCAGTGATACCTAGGGAATCATGGGGCGATGTTGCTTGGCGCTCTACCATGATTCGATGGGCAAGTCGGAAATCTTTGTTCCGAGTCACAAGGAGTTGTGAGCCCACGGCTAGCTGTATCCCTGAACCATTGAGGGTCACACAGAGTAATGGATTTTTAATCCCCGTTGAGATAGTTAAATTTAAAGAGTTAAATTTAATGAACAAAGAAGTTGGACTTCTTAATTATGAGTAAGGGAGTAAGATTTCCTAAAATGACATAGGGATGGACATTTTTGGAAACCACTGAATTCGGATTCAGAAAAATTTATCTTGACTTTAAAAGGTGCAGAAATGGTTTCTGTGCACATTGGTGAAATCGGTTTATCAATCGGAGTCACGATGAATTTTATATGAACATGCGGGCTTTGCTTGTCGGGCCTGAACTTATGACTAATGGGCCCTAAGCTGTTAGTGGCCTGCATTATAAATAAGTTATTGCAGTACAGAAATTAGAAACAACAGGTCACAATTGAGTCAGGATTTTTCGAAAACCCTAACCTTTTCTCTCAATAGTGGCCGCCCCCCTCTCCCTCTGCTTGAGAAAATTCCAGCCTATGATTTTGAATTACAGTCTGGTTTTAACGGATCAAATTCGTTATTCTCATCGTAGAAAACTTCTGATAGATTTTCTAGTGCAATCTATCAAAGGGATTAAATCTCTATTCGTGGACCTGATTGAAGAAAGGTTCGTCCATTAGTTCCAGGGAGATACAACAAGAGCAGAGAAATCTGTTGGTGTCCAAAATCTCTATTCGAGATTAAAGGTAAAAATTTTATAATTGTTATTTAAATTTTTACACACACATAATTTAATCGTAAAAGGTTTGATACCCATGATATGGAAACGTTCCATATAAAATTTTTTAAACTTCCGCTGTACCGGGTATCAATCCTGATTGGTCTGAACGACGCGTTCTCCAACAAAGACTTCATAGTTGAGGAGAGTTTAAAAGATTTCATATGTACCACTAATATCAAGAAGGTGCATTTTCTTTTCGGAAGCTCATCATATAAGAACTCCAAAGTTAAGCGTGCTTGACTTGGGAAAATTTTAGGATGGGTGACCCCCTGAGAATTTTATTAGGGTGCTTGTTAGTGAGGACATAAGCACGCTAGAAAGACCCGTCTTGATATAGTGAGTCGTTTCAAATGATATCAGAGACGACCTCTCTTAGTACGGTATGGTTCGTGTACAAACCAAGCGGAAGCTGGTGGGCATGTGACGCCCGGGGCTGGGAAGGCAGGAGTGATCGTCGGTGCCAAAAGGTTGCACGAATAATGAGCGGCTCCTGGTAGGCTTCTAGGCAGAGTGAGACATGAACGAACCGATCCTGCCGGAATGAGATTCTGAGACTGTGTAGGTATGAGACTGCATAGTTGAGGAGAGTTTAAAAAATTTTATATGTATTACTCATATCAAGAAATTGCATCTTCTTTTCAGGAGCTCACCATATAAGAACTCCAAAATTAAGCATGCTTGACTTGGGGCAATTTTAGGATGGGTGACCCCCTGGGAAGTTTCTCATGGTGCGTGTGAGTGAGGACATAAGCATGCTGAAAAGACCCGTCTTGATACAGTGGGTCGTTACAGCAAATCCACTACCTCAATCAGGTAATCTTGCTTATCTCTCTTTACCGATTTCTAACACTCGGCTTCTTCCATCTGTTTTGCAGGCACCAGTGGTTGAACTGAAAACTCTTTCCAAACATCTTAAGTATTTTTTTCTTGGAGAAGGGAAAACATTACTAGTTATCATCTCTAGCAGTTTGGAAGTCGAACAAGAGGAGTAACTTGTCAAAGTTTTAAGGGAGCACAAGACTGTTATTGGATGGACCATAGCAGATATCAAGGGAATTATCCCTTCTACATGCATGCAAAGGATTCTGATGGAGGAAGGAGTAAACCCCTCGCGTCAACTTCAAAGAAAGTTGAACTCACCTATGATAGAGGTGGTGAAGGCTGAAATTTTGAAACTCCTTGAAGTTGGTGTGATCTACCCAATTTCTGATAGTCAGTGGGTCAGTCCATTCCAAGTGTTTCCCAAGAAAACTAGGATTACTGTGGTGAAGAACAAGGATGATGAATTGGTTCCCACTCAAATTCAAAATGGGTGGAGGGTTTTTATAGACTATAGGAAGTTAAATGCTGAAACTCGAAAGGACCATTTTCTTTTGCCCTTTACTGATCAAATGATTGAAAGGTTAGTATTTCATTCTTACTATTGTTTTCTTGATGGGTATTTTGGTTATTTTCATATTGAAATTGCACCAGAATATCAGGACAAGACGACATTCACTTGCCCATTTGGCACCTTTGCATATCGACGTATGCCTATTGGACTCTGCAATGCACCGACCACATTCCAATGGTGTATAGTTAGTATTTTTTTCTGATTTTATTGAGCATATCTTAGAGGTCTTTATGCATGATTTTACTGTCTATGGTGATTCATTCGAAAAATGTCTGTCTAATATTGCTCTTGTCCTTAAGAGGTGTGTCGAAGTCAACCTTTTTTAAACTCTGAAAAGTGCCATTTTATGGTTCGACAAGGTATTTTTTTGGTTCATGTTGTCTCATCTAAGGGGATTGAAGTAGACAAAGAAAAAATTGATATTATTTTGTCTATACCTTACCCCACAAGTGTGCATGAAGTGCGTTATTTTCTTGGCCATGCAGGTTTTTACAAGAGATAAACTTAGGACTTCGCCAAGATCGCATCCCCTATGTGCAAATTATTGCAGAAAGATGTGCCATTTGAATTTGATGAGTCATGCAAAACGTCTTTTGAAAACATAAGTGCTTATTGACATCTGCACCAATCATCCAACCACCGGACTGGAGCAAACCATTTGAGATCAGGTGTGATGCCAACGTCTATGCTGTAGGAGCGGTGTTGGGACAAAAAGTAGGGAAAACATCGCATGCTATCTACTACGCCTCGCATATTCTTAGCGATGCCCATCGGAATTATTCTACCACTGAAAAGGATCTCTTTGCTGTAGTTTTTTCTTTAGAAAATTTTTGTTCTTATTTACTTGGTGCTAAAGTTGTTTATTATAATCATGAAGCTCTTCGTTTTCTGATGGCGAAGAAAGAGGCAAAGCCAAGGTTGATAAAATGGATACTGATCTTGAGAGAATTTGATGTGGAAATCAAAGATAAAAAAGGGGACAGAAAATCGAGTAGCTGACCACTTGAGCCACCTGGTTCATATTGATGAGGAGCTGAGCTTGCGCGAGAAATTTCTTGATGCACAACTATTTTTGGCGAGCACAGTATTACCCTGGTATGCACATATTGCGAATTATTTAGTTACTAATGGGTTTTCCTCTGAATTTTTCAAGTCGCATAGAGATAAGATTCGTAGCAATTCAAAGTACTTTGTATGGGGTCCCATAATTATGGAAACATTGCGCCGATCAAGTCGTATGAAGATGTGTTCCTGCAAGCAAGGTAAACCCTATTATCACATTTTGTCACTCATATGCTTGTGGTGGAAATTTTGGCGCAAAAAGAACAGCGAGAAAGGTGTTGGACTGTGGATTTTTCTAGCCATCCATATTTTGAGATGCTTAAGATTTCTGTATGTCATGCGCTCAATGCCAGAAGACAGGTAATATATCACAGCGCAAGGAGATGCCTCAACAACCCATTTTAGTTTGTGAAATTTTTGATGTGTGGGGCATCGACTTTATGGGACCTTTCCTTAGTTCATATGGATTCATATATATATTACTTGCTGTGTATTATGTATCAAAATGGGTGAAAAGCTAAGACCACCCATAATGATGATTCTAAAGTGGTTGCAGAGTTTATCAAGCATAATGTTTTCTCTAGATTTGGGTTTCCAAGAGCCATCATTAGTGATAGAGGAACACATTTTTGCAACCGAACTGTGGCGAGTTTGCTGAAGAAATATCATGTGGCGCATAAGATATCCACTGCATATCATCTGCAATCCAATGGCCAAGCTAAAGTTTCAAATCGAGAGATCAAATATATTCTGGAGCAAACAGTGAATCCTAGAAGGACTGGAGCATGCGATTGGATGATTCTTTGTGGGCCTACAAAACCGCGTTCAAGACTCCAATTGGAATGTCCCCATATCATCTAATTTTTGTGAAACCATGCCATCTGCCTGTGGAATTGGAGCATAGAGCCTATTGGGCTATCAAGAACTTTAATATGCAGATGTATGAGAGTGGCGAGCATCTAAAGTTGCAGTTGCAAGAATTAGAAGAGAAACTCAATGATTCATATGTTAGCTCCAAAATCTACAAGAAAAAGACAAAGGACTTCCACAACATGATGATTTCTAGAAGGGAATTCGAAGTCAGTCAAAAAATCCGGCTCTATCACTCACGACTTAGATTATTTCCAGGTAAGTTGAGTTCTAGATGGATTGACCCATTTTTTATTATTAATTACTCATGGTGCAGTGGAGATACAGAGCTAGGAGACCTTCAAAATATTTTGATTTTTATGGCTCGCTTGATCAATCAAGTTCTACCGAACGAGCGAGCGTTTATTTTGATAAGGCAGAAGGTTTGTATTTTTTTTGCTCGCTCAATCTGTAGACTTCTACCGATCGAGCGAGCATTCCTTTAAAAAGGCAGAAAGGTTGGTAATTTGGTCTCGCTCGATCGGTCAATATTTACCGATCGAGCGAGACCCTTATAGCGCGAATTAAATCGCAATTCCTCTTCTCCCCTCTATATTATATCTAAATCACTAACCCCCAAATCCTCACACTCTCAATTTCTCACACAATTTTCATCTTCCATCGCAGGGAATCAACCGCCGCACAACCACCTTGCCGCCTCTTATTTCTTCGGCCGATCTCCGCCACCGGCCATCACCTATGGTCATCCTCTCAGCCGAACACCTCTCACGTATTGTTCTCATGGCTATCATGTCTACCTCGCCCCTGTTTCTCCGATTGCCTGCTTCTCTGCTACACCGCCGCCCGATCATCTTCACCTCTTGCATCTAATTCTTCCGCCGCCATCACCTGCTCCACGCCCCTGTTCCACCTGCCGTGTTCTCAAATCACTCTGAGTTCATCGGATTTTTGGTCGTCTCTATTTCTTATTACTCATGGGACCTAAGAATGTTCGAGTCACCAGAGATTTCTCTTCTCAAGGTGCAACATCGGGCCATTCCTCACAAAATCGCGCCAAAAAATTTGTCAATCAAGTGGCTCGTGATTGATACGATCATGCTAAGGTAAACCGCTCTGCCATTCCCGAGCGTGGCTTTGAATTACATTTTGGTGATAGTGAGGTGTTTTTTTTCATTCAAGAAAGTGGTTGGGAAGTATTTTCCAAACAACCTCAACCTGTTGTCGTACCGATTGTGCATGAATTCTACGCAAACTCAGCGGAGAGGACGGATAGTAAAGATTTTGTTAGAGGGAAATTGATTTCATATGAGCCAAATGAGTTGAATTCGCTGCTTGAAACACCGGATGTTGATGATTCACTTTATCAAAGCCTCAACTCAACTTGGATTTGGATGAGATAATTGGCCAACTATCTTACCCGGGAGATTCGTGGCTTGACCATGTTTCTTCCTTAAATTTTAATGAACGTTACTTGAACTTGGTCCCGGCCACCTGGTACATCTTCCTGACTCGGTGTCTGATGTCGATATTGCATACAAATGAAGTTACTCTTGAGCTGGCCTTACTTCTTTACGCTCTTGATATGGGTTGGCTGATCAATGTGGGATGCGTGATTCACAGCGAGATTCAACGGTCAATTACTTCCGCCGCCTTGGGTCTCTACTTCTCGATGATTATCACAGCCCCGTGTTTCCGCGCTGGTGTTCCCACTCGTTCCAATGAAGAATGGATGCAACCCATGCGGCCCGTGGACACAGCTGTAATTGAGGCCAATAGAGTCTATCGAGTCAAGCACTTTGTGCAGGACAACCAATTTGTTCTTCGTCAGGAGCCCCAAAGGCCACCTCCGCCTTATCGTCCCTCCCAGGCCGATTCCATCCGCGTGCTTTCAGCCTTTTTCCTTCACCAGAATGAGTTTAATACTGTGGCTGCTCATAACTTGCAAGCTCTGAACTCTCTCATTAGGGGTATATCTATTCATCAAGGCATTGATTCGGCTTTCGTCCCTGCTGCTCTACCATACCCACCGTCTTTCCAGTTTCAGTACGCCAGTCCTGTTCCCCCTCCTGAGGTCAAAGAGGTGGATTCCTCCAACCAGTAAACCAGGGGAGTTTCGTTTTACATTTTGCATTGCATTGTTGTTTAGTTGTTTGTTTGTGTTTGTGTTTTGATGCATTGAGGGCAATGCTTTATTTAAGTGTGTGTGTGTGGGGGGGGGGGTGCATTCATGATTTTGCATTTGTTTTTGTTGAGTCGTTGCATTTAGTTTGTGTATTGTTGTGTCGTTGTTTCGTGTTTGTTCGAATGCATGAGTTGAGGATGACATTTTTGCCTATGATGTGGAAGTTGAAAAAAGTGATGAAATCTTTGTGAAAATTGTTTACTCTTGATTATATATGAGAAACGGTAGGTTGATTGTTGAATATTCCAAGCACACATGTTTAATCAGTGAATTGTAGTGATGTATTAGATATTTTGGATGTCTGTTGGACCATTGCACGATAATAAGTGTCTGTGGAACTTGATAGTTTCTTCAATCTCGATGATTTCTTTGATATAGCATATACTTTCTTGGGCGCACATTTAAAAATTTTTATGAAATGATTATGAAAATGCAATTAACTTCATCCGGGTTGCGAGCGAGATGTTTGAATTCATATTCGTCTTGTTTGTGGCTAAGTATGTGGATAAAATGGGGTTAAGTTTTGAAAAATTTTAAAATAACAATTCCATCCGGGCTTGGAATGTGAATGAAATCTTATTCACTATTTCATAGCTAAGTTGCGGACATAATGAGATTGTAGTTCCATCCGGGCTATAGACGAGAGGATTGAAATTCTAATCCTATCAAAGTTATAGCTAAGTCTGAGGGTAATTATTTGAACTTTAAAAATGTCAAATGTAAAATCCGACGGTGCGTAATTATATCTCAAGAGAGTTGTGTTGTGTTGATAGATTTTTGAGAGGAGAGTTCTTGATTGTGAAACTTGCATTGAATTGTCCTAGGTCGGCGAACAGTCTTGAAACTTTGTCTTTTGAAGTTGCATGTAGCTGGGGTAACATGTCACACACACACGTTCTCATTCGACTAAAGGTGTATCATTGATAATCGAGAGTAGTTGTAAGTTTGTTTTTGTGGAAAAACTTCTCTTAGGCTATTTTATGCACGATTCGTCCTTGCTTATGTGTTTGTTATGTTTTCATTCTGTTTTTGCATTACTTGCTCGAGGGCTAGCAAGAATTAAGTGTTGGGGAGTAGCATACTTACTTTCACATAAAAATATACCATCATACATTTTCTTAATTTTTAGTCCAAGGAAATAGCACAATTCGGTTAAATTGGTTGTAGCACAATTAAATTTGGTTTGGTTCGATTAGCATGAAAAGAATTCAATTAATTTAATCTGGTCGATTATTAACTGTATGCTCACCACAAGAAATATATGATCTGTTGAAATCTCAGGGATCACAGAGGTTGTACACGAGCACAAAATGACCAATAGGGTAGCTCATAATATTGCGCATTTTGTTTTCCCTTCGCCTTCATTTTTTGTTTGGATGAATGAAAAATTTTCTTTTTGATTGGTAATTCTTGTTATTACCTTTTTAATGGTAAAAATTATAAATTTTTTGTTTGGACGAATGACGAATTTTCTTTATGATTGATAATTCTTGTTATTATAGAACTATTAAAAATTATAAATTTTTTGTTTGGGCGAATGACGAATTTTCTTTTTGATTAGTAATTCTTGTTATTATAGAACTATTCTATTCAATAAATTTATAATTTTTACCATTCAAAAAGGTAAAAAGAATTCCAAGTTATGATAAACTGTAGAAAATTTGACTTCTAATCAAATAATTGTTTTTAATTAAAAAATAAATATATTGTTTTTAATCAATTATCGTGCTTGGTATATAATTTGCTATCAATTTCTTATTAAAAAATAAATAAATCAATAGAAAGTTTTATAAATAATTAATTTTATTTTGTTAATACATGATGTTTAGTGCGTTTAATTTTTAATAATTTGTAAAAACCAGACTTATTTGAGCAAAGTATAGCAAGTATTTTGTTCTCGTCCACATCAAAAAAGTTAATTGACCAAAACCAAAATATGAACAAGTTAATAAACCAAAAAACTTATTTTCATGTCTGTAAAACATATCCATTTCAAACCATGCAATTTATTTCGATTTGTTTCCATAAAAATTCACCAATTAATTATTCAAATCTGGAGCCAAATTAAATAATCATTATCTTTAATTGAAAATCTTTGGGTGTTGATCATATGAATATCTTAGATGCTACATTTATTTCATCATAATCTCAGGGGAAAAAAACTCTATAAATTGGACTAGAAACTATAATTTTTTAACAATAATTAATTGTATTTTGTGCATACATGGTGTTTATAGTGTTTATAGTGTTTAATTTTAAATAATTTGTACAAACGAGATTTATTTGAACGAAGTGTAACCCGATTTAAAGGACAAAGTATGTATAGTAAATGATTTTGTTCCTGTCCATCCACGTACATGCACTAATCTGGTCAGTAAAACATATCCATTTCAAACCATTGCAATTTATTTAGATTTCTTTCCATAAAAATTCACCAATTAATTATTCAAATAATCATTATCTTGAATTGAAAATCATTGGGTGGAGATGCTACATTTAATTCATCATAATCTGAAAAAAAAAATTATCTATAAATTGGACTGCTAATGTGCTTAATTCAGTAGGTTACGTAAAAAAAATTGCATTCTCTCTACAATTAAAGATGAGATTCTTCTTTTCCATACTTTTGGTGATCTCAACCATATTTTTCAATGAAGCACTCTCACTCAACAACAAGCGCGCATGTCCTTTTACGACCGACTACCAGATTTATATTACAAATGATCTCCCTTACAATTCGTCGGATAAGTTGTACATGCGTTGCAAGTCCAAAGACGACTATCTCGGGTTCCATCAGCTTTCCCCGGGTGAGATTTTCAGCTTCGGTTTCTGTGAAAGTATTCATGGAACTTTGTTCTCTTGCCATGTATGGTGGAAGGCCAAGAAAAGAGATGTCACAGTCTTCGATTCGGGTTGGAAGACATATCCATGCCTTTCATATGGTGAATGTTATTGGTTCGTTAGGGAAGATGGTTTTTATTTATCGGATAGAATGCCTCCCGGGACAGCAAAGAAGTGGTATTCGTGGTAACAAATTATGTATAGTTTGATATATAATCAAATGGAATGATATATGGAGGATATGTATCCGAGTTTCCACCAAATTAATGGATGATTTATAGACTTGATAATTTTGTTGTCAATTCTCTTCCTTGATTTATTATAATTAGCTAGCCAATAAGTAAGATATGTAAAAATTTTTTTGAGAAAGATAATAAAACTTTGTTAATATATTTTTATTTTTTGTTTTAATAAAATCACAATAGAAAAGTATATAAATTTCTCCTGAAACGAGAGATTATAACAAACTCACTCCACTCAATTACCAACAGTAACAATAAAAAATGGGCAGAATTTTAAATTTTTTAGAAATAAAATCTACCCTAATTAAGGCAATAAGCTGAGATTGAAAGTAACACAACTATTCTCATAAATAACTTTACATCAGTTCTACTCCACAAAATCATTGTCAATCACAAAGATTAATTTTTTAATACATAGGTATTTCACCAAATTTTGTTCGTTTAGAAAGTCAAACTCTGAACAAAAAATATTCACAATTCCGAATGTATATGCATGTCCTATTTTATGCCTAAAACAGAATGTAACATAAATAAAATGCAATCACATGCACATGATATGTTTACAATTATAGTGTTGTCTTCGGTGTTGGAAAAATCTCCAGTAACACCCTAGCTTTCAAAAAGTATTTGAATTATCCACACGTAATTAAACTTTAAGCAATTGTAATTACTTTAGAATGGTTGGATGCACACTGAAACGGTCTTCAATTGACTCCTTTAGGTAGCTTTATCCATTTTCTTTCAATTTTTTTACTAAGCCTTTTGTTTATGACATTGGTCATCAAGCTTTTAAAACGAATTAACACTGAATTCGCAATGCCACTTTTCACATGGAATTAGAACATGGGATACACAGACATCCCTCAACTACTTGGTGGCTTAGTCAAAATTCATAACAAGGCCAAGTCTATTGAAAATATTATGTACATACAACCTAGTGTCCACCGGTTGATTTCAATAGGAAGTAAAAAAATACACAGAACAAACAAATGAATAAATGTAGTATACCTAAACATACATGCATTTGATGTTTTGTCCCTGGTGTTGTAACAGCGAAGATAACATCAGTGAATGTTCATAATGCACACATGCGGAAAGACTTCCCAAGGTTGAAAAATCTCTCAAATCTAAAGTTTTAGTAAATATATCCGCCAGTTGGTTGTTAGTTCCAACAAACTCCATTCGAATCATCTATTTTTCTACCAAATCTCGAATAAAATGATGTTGAATGTTAATGTGTTCTGTGCGAGAGTGTTGAACTTGGTTATTTGATATGTCAATCACAGTTGAATTCTCACAATAATTAATGGGTGACTCACTTTTAAATCCATAATCTTCTAGAATTTGATTCATCCAAAAAAGTTGTGAAATCTTGGCTACCACATATTCAGATTTATCATTTGAAAGTGAAACACAATTTTGTTTAGGACTATACCATGATACCAATTATTTCCAAGATAAAAACACCCTCTTGTAGTGATTTTTCTATCACTCAAATTCCCAGCCCAATCAGCATCACTTTATCCAACAAGATTAGTATTTTTTTCCTTATGTACCACAATCCCAAATCCAAAGTACTAGATATTTTTTTTAAGATACGTTTAATATCTTTCAAATGTGTGACCTTTGGATCAGATTAGTACCTAGCACATAAACACACATTAAACATGATATCATGGAGACTTTCAGTTAATTACAAAATACTTCCAATCATGCTGCGGTATATGGTGTTGTCAACACCAGCCGCAACATCATCCTTGTCCAATTTTTCACTAGTGCCCGTGGGCCTTTTCATGTGCTTAGTATTGTCATTACAGAAATGTTTCACCAAATTTTTAACATACTTAATTTGTCACAAAAATATGTCATCATGCATTTGCTAAATTTGTAGTCCAAGGAAATAGCACAATGCACCTAGCATGATCATTTCAAATGTAGAAGATATGCATTCAACAAAATCATCAACATGTTTTTGGGAAGAAACGCCAAAAATAATGTCATCCACATAAAACTTGACAAATAATTAGTTTACCTTTTAACTTTTGGATGAAAAGGGTTTCATGAAACTCCGCTTGTTTGAAGCCAATTTCTAGAAGATATTCAGTCAACCTATCACACCACGCTCATGGAGCTAGCTTCAAGCCACAGAGTGCCTTCTTCGATTTATAAACATGATCCAGGTGATATGGATCTTCGAATCCCTTGGGTTGCTACACATAGACTTCTTCAGTTAAAATACAATTAAGAAAAACACTTTTCAAATCCATTTGGTAAAGTTTAATAACCATATGACATGCAATATGTAGCAAAATTCGGACTGAATCAATACGGGAAACAGGAGTAAATGTCTCATCAAAATCAACCCCCTCAACATGTGTGTACTCTTAAGCAACCAACCTTGCATTGTTCCTAATGATGTTTCCTGATTCATCGGTTTTGTTTTTGAAAATCTATTTTGTAACAATGATATTTCCGTGATCATGAGGTGGAACTAAGTACAACACATCATTTTGGACAAGTTGTTCAAGTTTATCATGCATGGAATTTACTCAAAATTAATTTTTTAATGCATTATTGATGTTCTTAGGCCCAATATTGGAGATAAAAAAAAATTGTCTTACATGTGAGTACACTAAACCTATGCATACCAACCCAATCATTCAGTCGTAGTCCACTTTGTCTTTTATTCGAGTTTTTCTTGTTCCATGTGCATCTCCATTAATCTGTGATGAAGGATGATCTTTCTGTATCTTGCTTGGAAAGTCCTTTTCATTGTTTATCACATCATCTTCCTCATTGATTTATTGTTCATCCTCATATTCAATCACTGTTGTTTGTGGTGTTGTGTTGGATGTTGTAACATCAGTGACAATACTAGGGTCTTTTAAAGGACTAAAAATTTCAACAAATCATTCACATCATCCTCAGCAGTTTTTTCTTAAGATCTACAAAATCATCGAAAAATACAGTAATAGATTCCATAATTGTTTTGGTTCTCATTTTGAACATCTTATATGCATTGACTATTTGTAGCATATCCAAGAAACATAAATTTATCACTTTTGAATCAAATTGGGCTATATGATTTCTATCATTCAAGACATAACAAATACGATCAAAAACATGAAAGTATTTTAAATTTGGTCTCTTTCCCATGAGAATCTCATAGGAGGTCATAGTAGAACCATTTCTCAAGTACATCAGATTTTATATATGAAAAGTTGTATTTAATGCTTCTGCCCAAAATCTTTTCGAGATATTTTTTGAACTCATCATCATCCTAGCCTTCTTCAGTAGCGTTATTATTTTTTCCAGCTATGCCATTTTGTTGAGGAGTCTTTGGAGTAGAGAACTCCTGTGATATAACTTTCTTTATCACACAAGGATGAAAATGATGAGTTTTTAAATTCTTTACCATCAGTTTTGATTTGTCCAACCTTCAAGTTATGTATGTTAGTAATCTTTGTTTATAAAATCTTGAATAAATCAAAGTTGTCTTACTTCTCTCTAATAAATCTTAGCCATGTAAATTGAGAAAAGTCATCAACATACATGAAATAATACTTGTTACCTCCATATCTTTTCACTTCCATGGGGCCGATTTAATCCATGTGCAAAAGTTCAAGGCACCGTGTTCGTGTTGTCTGATAAGTGCATTTCGTATGCATGTTTTTGTGATATTTTTATATCCATTTGGTGTGCATTTGTATTATTTTATATGTGTGTGTCTTTTTGTGCATGTTGTCTTCACATAATTCCCCTTGGTTTTAGTTACGAAAACTTGGTATTTTTGGTGAAATAGAGAAGTTGTGCTTTGGAGATGAAAGATTGAGCAGATGGAACAAGACAAGAAGAAAGCCACGGCAGGCTAAGATAGATGGAACAGCTGTGCTTGATCTGAGCAAGAATGGAGATGAGAGCAGCGCTCTAAAATGAAGACATGCACTATTGAGGAGGAAAGAAGCGCAATCGCGCAAGGGAGAAAAGAATCGCGCAATGAAGAAGAAACATACGCACGCGAGCAAGTTTCATCCGGGCGCGAGCGCATAAGGGAATTCCAATAGATTCGAGGGAAGGTCGCGCGCAAGCGAGTTTATTTCTCGCGTACGCGCGAGAGGAGTTCAGACACTGTTTTGAAGACTTGCGCGCGAGCGGGTTCTATGTCAGGCGCGAGCGCGAGTTTCGAAGTCTGAAAATTTGAAAATCCCTTATGGCGTAAGAAAACTAATTATTATGGGATACAAACACTTTAAATAAAGGATTTTAGTATTTTTGAAGGGTTCCAGATTTTCCAGACGCAGAGGACGCGCAAGTCAGCTACTGCTTGGGAGAAGATTTCTTTCTTTTCTTTTATTTTTATTTTCAATTCATGATTAAAAACTTTGATTGTGAATTATGTTAAACTTTGAGTAGTTTTTCTTTTTAGATCAAGGCTACGTGATTGGGCCAGACAATTTATGTAGAAAACTTTATTTTTTATTTAAGATTTTCAAACTTGACTTTATTCCATTGATTGTGAAATTTATATTTGTCTTGTGAATTTCCTGGCCATTTATTTGCTTGCATGTTAATTGATTCCAATTCGACAGAGGAGGTTTCTGTGAGGCCTCGGTTCTAATCATCTAACGATTATATAAAGTAAATCAACATCAACTAAATTTCAAAAATCAAGGCAATAAATTTTTTTTTTAAACATGGTTGCGCTCGATCGCATGAACTCGTGCGATCGAGCGCACCAATTATTCCTCAAGTTCTTCCGGAGAATTCATGCCCTGCGCTCGATCCGATGAACTCGTAGGATCGAGCGCATAAAAATATGCAATTCTCTGCCTCAACAAAAAGGAGGGCCGCGCTCGATCCTACATACTCGTGCGATCGAGCACCCTCTGCCCAGAAAAATAAAAGAACAGAGCAGGCTTGCTTCAACTAAAACACCATTCAAACTTCAATCTAAAACATGCATCAACACATTACAAGTTAGTTCTAAGTTATACAATCCTCCAACTAATAGAACATGCATTTGATTCTTAGTTGACAATCCAAAATACATCACAAAGTTTGAAATATAGTTTTAACTCCTAAAACCAAGGGCCTCACTTCTATCCTCCCGATCACCTATCAATGAGCTCTCTGGCTCGGTCCTGCCCCACATGTTGCCAAGTACACATACAAACAAAGACAACAGCCGGATGATCCGGTGAGAATAATATTCTCAGTAAAAGAGACTAGCATACAATGTCACATAATATATAAAAAAAACATGATATATAATCAAATTCCACATAATCCTCAAGTAATTCATTCAACTGCGGAATTAAGATGATATGCATGACTTTAAAACTTCTGGATTATCAGACTCAGATAATAAAAAGGAATTCTTCTTTCCTTCTTTCTTTGGTTTGGGATCCCGAGGTTAAAACATCCAACCATCACACCAAACTCCCCTTTTGAGGTGGACAAGGTATATTTTAATCCTCTAGACTCTAGAGCATTATAGTGAGTTAATCGACACTTGTAGTAAATCCCCTACCAAGGCCACTCAACTATAATCTCCAGATCATCTAATTCAAAATGAATAATCAATCGGCTCAATATGATTGCATATGAAATCTCATGCATTCAAATATTAATTCAATCATAAATTTAAATAAGCATATAAACATGCAAGTATGTGATTTCTTCTAGGACACTCGAATCAATCCGGATTCGAATTAATCGTCCTATTCCATTCCAAAGTCGTCTTATACCTTCTTGTCGTTCCACAATCTTCAATCTGTAAAACACAATTCTCAATTCAATATCTATTCATGTTCTACGATCGATAATTAAGAAAGTCGATACAATACCGGCTCAAATCTTCCAAACTGATCGAAGCTGCAATCTCGCAACTCCAAGGACTTCGAATCAATCTAATAGAAGAAGTCACAAGATCAATATCGATATCAAAACCTCATCAAACTCGGTATAATCAAATCAATAGAAACGATATCCCGAAACTCAAACTGACAGCATAACGGCTATATTCGGATAAACCGAAAATGCAGACATCATAATATCAATCAAATAAACTCATTCCAATTCAAACCCAACACATCTCAAAAATCCATCGTTTCGAAATTCATTAGAAAATTCATATCAAATCCAAACGTCAATATTTCTCCGAACCGTCTTAGATATACTATCACATCTGTCTCAAGAACATCTTCTCCGAATCTCAATCAATTCTAAAGGCATACAAAAATTCAAACCTCGTAGAAATAAGAGAAACTTACTTTCAAATGGAGCACTCGATGCTGTGACTGAAAATATCAACTCGAGATCGAATTCCAACGGACGGATCGAGCTAAAAATGAAATCACAAAATCTTGGAAGCTTTTTTCTCGCCTCTAATGGAGGAACATGGTTGAGAGGGTGAAGAGGATGACAAGGAATGATTAAAGGACTTAGTCAACCCTTGGAGATTATAACAAACTCACATTTTGTATTTCAGTCCCTGAAAATTACAAAAATTGCAAAATAGACCCTGTTCAATAAAAAGTCGGCTCTCGAATTCTAAAATCACTGATTATCTCAAATAAAGTCAATTAAGATAATTTGGGGCGTTACAGTTTCGATTTCGATCACTTTGATAATCAACATATTGTAAAACTGACTAGAAATAGAATTCGGTTTCATTATGCGGTTTGGGTGCAAACTGAATTTTCACAGTTCGTCATGCATTCAAATTTGATTAGAATTATGAAAGATCAATCCGTTAATATTTGAATAGGTTTGATTGTGCTAGAAATAGTCTTTTGAATAATTTAGGAGAATTCCCGTGAATTAAGATTAAGTCTGAGTCTTAAATTGACTTCTTGTTACATGAATTTTTTGGTACCTACGTGAGTCCTTGATCGAGCTTTTTCCCAATTTTGAATTTAATCCAAATACCTTTGTTGCATTTTCATTGAGTTGAAGTTTAATTTTAATTGCAATTTAAGTTTTATGTTTAAAACCTGAATTTTCATCACCATTTTTAATTAGTCTAGATTAAGTAGAAATAATCATATTTTGGTATTCATAATTATACAGTCCATGTCGGTACGATATCTGATTTTATTCACTTCACTATCACTTGACCTGGTATGCTTGCAGTAGAATTTATTCACACCGATTTAGCCGGTAGTTGTACCAGAGTGCTGTAACACGGGGTGTGACACATGAGTTTGTTTATTTTTTTGGCATGCACCACAAACATATGGAACTCCATACCTTAAATTTGGCATTCCTAGAACATCTTCATATTTACTTAAATTTTTCAGGGTCGTGAAATTTTCATGTACTACATTTTGGTGCCATAGATTAAGATCATCCAGTTTTGTGTGTCTGTAGGCCAAATTCTCTCCAAGTTGTTAGCAATTGTCTACTGATCTTGTACCTATGATAACACATATGTTAGCATTATCAAAAACATCGCAAGTATTCTTACCAAACTCCACATTCAAGTCATCATCACACAATTAAATAATAGAAATCAAGTTTGCATTTAATCCCTCGACATGTAACACATTGTGAAGCTTCGAGAGTCATTCCACATTCACTATTACCTTTTCAACAATTCTTCCTTTGGCACCACCTCCATAAGTCACTTTACAATTCATTTGTTCATTATAGTCCGTAAAATTCTCTTTCGAACCTATCATGTGACACAAGCTTCCAATATCGAAGTACCAGTGACCTACAGTTTTAATTTTCAATGAATTATAAACAACTATGCTTTAAAAGTTTTACTTTGGTAGCCAATTTTTTTTTACTATGGGTCTCTTGTTGAAGGAGTTTCACCTGGTGTTGTGCAACATCCACTTTGACTCCCAATGCATGTAGTCATTTTGAGTTTGTAACAAAAAGGCCTGATGTGACTTGGTTTGAAATAGTAATAGCATACAAAGGTACGCTTCCATTGTTTATTCTTGAGATTTGAAGAACGCTATATGGGTAAAATGTTCTTGATTGATGGATTGATTTTTGTTGTTCTTGAGGTATTGCGGCTTTTTTTTATTAACACAGTTGGTGTAGCGACCCAACCTGGATCCATTACTAATCAAAGATTAAAGCTTAAACAAGCATGCAATTATCAATAAATCTGAGCTAAACTGCGGAAAGCTTCAATAAATGCTAGACCAGAGAATACAACCAGTTAAATTATTCCAAATAATAAAAAACCCAATCGAATAAATCTTAATAAATTACAACCTAATAGCTACCCCTGCTACCTCTCTCTGATCACTTACCGCTCCGGTCTCTGGGTGCACAACTTGCACCTGCACCTGCCCCATCGAATGAGGTGTCCAGACAATATAGAAAATACTGGCGTGAGCGCTAAAGCTCAGTGCACTACTACGGGTAAACATACAAATATGATTCATGCAATAAGAATATTTGTGGATTTCCATATTTAGGATATACTGTATCGACTTGCTCAGACTGGAGCTTAGGATATGAGTTGTAGCCTCGGGGAATCAAACCATTGGACCCAACCACTCACTCCTAACTAGACGTGGGTCTAGGATGTCCATGGATCGCTAGAGTTGTTGCAACATGTCGGGCGACAGGACTCTCAGTGTCACAATGTCTTGACAAGGGCTGAGAAACCATACTCAACTAGCTCATCTCAAAAGAGATACATGCTCAATATGATCTATGCACATGCAACATAATATATCAAAGCAGTAACATGCAATCACACACATAAATGCAACACATAAGCATTCATACCGCTGGAAATTTTAGTCAGTACTTACGTACCTTAACTCAAACATAATTGTCTCCCCATCTACGGTCCAGCACTACAATGCCAAATACCCATGCATCATCCAAACATGCTCTTAAAGCCTTAAATAAGCTATTACATACTCTCTAATATTTTTAGAAAGCCAAAGTCATACATGAGTCTATCATCAGCCTGCTGATGGCGACTGCCACACAACTCAAGCACAGCTCCGCTACAATCCTGAAACACCTCTCTATCGCCCGATTCTCATGTATTATGGCTAAAATCCCCTAAAAAGACCTCAAAATGAGAAGAAAATAAATTTGAATGACCACAAAATGAGGACCCTCGACCCCATATTTATAGAAATCAATCAGAAGCTCCGATCGCCACTTTGGAAGCACCGAGCATTCTGATCGGAAGCTTTGATCTTCGGATCGGTGGTTCCAATCTCTACATGCACATCACGTGTGCTGGTTCTTAACATGTGTCCCTAATAGCACATCATAAGCTCCGATCTTCCACTCCCGATGTCATCATGCTGACATCAGCATCGCATAGCTGGACTAAGACGATCAGAAGCTCCAAAAACAGATCGGATATTCTGATTTCACCTGATTTTGAATGCAAACTATACTTCCGAACTTGTACTGATCGGAGGCTCCGATCCTAGATCGGACCTTCCGATCTCACCGAAGACTCGGGACACTTCGAGAAATTTTCAAGCATCCTGAATCCATTTTTGAACTCTTTAGACCCATTTAAAATTTTATTAATCATTTTTGCCCACTCTAAACATGATTAATAAATTAATTATAACTTTATAATTAATTCTTGATTCGGGTCACTACATTCTCCCCCCTCCCTTAAAATATTTTGTCCTCGAAATCTAGGGTAATCTCGAGAATGTAATAAAAATCCAACTTAGCAATTACACTCATTCGAATCATCTGGTCGAATAGCTTTCAACAAGCTAGACCTCACTAAAGCCTACACGGTCTATCCATCACTGAACCATAATAAAAACGAAAATCAATTTAGAACTTCGTTCCAGTTCTAATTCCATACTCTTTTTTTTTAAAACTTAGGCTAGCGCTGAATTCTATCTTCTGATAATCGTCTCATTATTCACAAGTTCATTGACACTGCGTAGTACTACTCACTACTATCAGCACTTCACTGTCTATTGAAAACTGTACCGCATGACTGGTGGACAATTATCTCAAGATTTGATGCCCATTAAGAAATTAAAATAATTCCTCCTTGCTAATCACAGGATCAGTCTTTCACCAACATGAACTATCACGTCTTATGACTGATGCTAACTATTGCTACTATTCAAGACATGAGTTTAGAAATGTCATCGGTTGCACAGTCATCGAAATCCTGATTCATCATATCGGCTTTGCATGATCATTTGAACTCTTATCAGATCATTCAGGAGTTTACCTCAAACTCACTGTTTGCCTAACTTATGTGATCAACATTGTCGGTGTCGTAATAGCTGTTAACTGGCTATTAACACAATTACCCTGATATCTAACCTGAATGTCCTGAGGTTCTTGTAGTCTCCTAACTACTCACCGATCACCAATTCTACAAAAATAGCAACGCTGAGTGCGAATATGAGCAAAGACACTTATTGGTAAGGCCGCAACTAGTAATCAACTATCTCTAGATGCACACGATTTCTTCCGCTAATCATTTGTCTACATCAACCACAAAGACAAGATACATATACATTGTATTGCCAATATTAATGTAGGTGCCCGTCGAGCCAAGTATTGGTCGAGAATTGAGATAACTCTTGTATGACAATATTTATCTTAATAATATTTGAATTATCTTAATTGGCATATCTTTATCTGTTTACCCATGCTAGCTGCATTGGTAAAGCCCTTGAATAAACAAATAGTAGAAAGAATATGAGATGGTCATGTGATGACTATCATGAAACTCATATTTGTAATACTGTATATTCTAAATTGTTCCTAGTCGATTCAACTGTTACAAAGAAGGATAAAGGCCGCTCGAGCTTGAGACTAGTATTTGTTGGAGAACGCGGCGATCAGATCAATCAGAATTGATACCCGGTGCAGCGGAAGTTTAAAAATTTTATATGGAACGATTCCATAATGGATATCAAAACTTAACGATTAAATTGTGTGTGTAAAAATTAAATAACAATTATAAACTTTTACCTCCAATCTCGAATCGAGATTATGGACACCAACAGATTGCTCTGCTCTTGTTGTATATCCCTGGAACTGATGGACGAACTGTTCTTCAATCAGGTCCACGAACGGATAATTAATCCCTCCGATAGATTGCACTAGAAAATTTATCAGAAGTTTCTACGAAGAGAATTAACGAATTTGATCTGTTAAACCAGACTGTAATTCAAAATTCACAGACTGGATTTTTCCGAGCAGAGGGGAGGGGGGTCGGCGGCCACACTTAGAAAAATAGGGTTTTTCGAAAATAATTTTGTGACCTGTTGTGTGTAATTTCTGTACTGCAATAACTTATTTATAATGTAGGCCGCTAACAGCTTAGGGCCCATTAGTCATAAGTTCAAGCCCGACAAGCAAACCCGCATGTTCAGAAATTAATATAAAATTCATCATGACTCCGATTGATAAACCGATTTCACCAATGTGTACAGAAACCATTTTGCACCTTTTAAAGTCAAAATAAATTTTTCTGAATCCGAATTCAGTGGTTTCCAAAAATGCCCATCCCTATGTCATTTTAGGAAATCTTACTCCTCTACTCTTAAATAAGAAGTCCAACTTCTTTGTTCATTAAATTTAACTCTTTAAATTTAACTATCTCAACGGGGAAATCCATTACTCTATGTGACCCTCAATGGTTCAGAGATACAGCTAGCCGTGGGCTCACAACTCCTTGTGACTCGGAACAACAATTTTCGACTTGCCCATCAAATCATGGTAAGAGCGCCTAGCAACATCGCCCCATGATTCCCTAGGTATCATTGATAGTGCCTGCAAGAACCAATAGATTTTGGTTAGCGTACAGTACGGTCCCTTCATCCATATATCCCGATCGAATCAACAACCATTGGTAAATCGAGAGTCGTTCGAGATTCGATAACTATGCAATACATCTTGAAGATCAAATAGTGACATCGCATGTGTTACTAAGAAACCATTTCTTAAAACACATCATGTACTCTGCCAGAGATTCTTCACACTAATATCTCCTCAGATCGCATAGGATATCCACACTCGCAAGTATGTGGTGAATCCTTGACAACAAAGCATCGACTCCTATATGTGTTGTAACTGTACCCAATCCCGATACCTGATGACCCCAATAGAGTCGGTAAACGAGTTAAAGCACAGTACTAGCATATAGAGTTCAATGATGTTTCAAGTAGTAAGGACTAATGGTGTACAACCAAAACCGCGGACTTTATCCACTCGATAAGTGATAACCACTTGGAAAGTCCGGATAGGGTAGTTTGATCATTCATTGTATGAATATCCATTTGCATGCTTCGAACATCTCTATGTTCCTTACCAATGAAACGTGGTACTCTGCATCGCAAATGCTAGTCTCAAACTCGAGCGATCCTTATCCTTATTATTGGACGGCTCAATCGACTAGGAACAGTTTAGAATACAAAGTGACTATAAGATGTGTTTCATGATAGACATCTCCATGTTCTACCACATCTTACATACACTATAGTATATTCAAGGTCTTTATCAAAACAACAATAGTATATCACAATATAACAATATGAAGAAAGATAAAGTCATTGCCATTAATAAAAGTGTAAATTATATTAAACAAAAGATTGTTTATACAAAGAGTCATCAAAGCCCTTAGCCACAAGTTGGCTCACCGGGCACCTACTCTTTCAATCTCCCACTTGCCCTAAAGCCAACTAGTCATACTACGTAGACCCATTGCTTCGCGATGTTTGTCAAATAATGGTCCTAGCAAGGGCTTAGTAAGTGGATCAGCGATATTGTCTGCAGAGGCCACTCTTTCGATAGTGATGTCTCCTCTTTCCACAATCTCCCGGATGATGTGGTATTTCCTCAGTACGTGCTTGGATCTTTGATGAGACCTTGGTTCCTTTGCCTGAGCAACGGCACCCGTGTTGTCACAGTACACCGGGACTGGACCAACAACTTCAGGAATGACGCCCAACTCTTGGACGAAATTCCTCATCCAAACGGCCTATTTAGCAGCAGCTGATGCTACAATGTATTCTGCCTCAGTGGTGGAATCCGCTGTGGTGTCCTGCTTGGAACTCTTACAAGAGACAGCATCGCCATTGAGCATGAACACAAATCCAGAGGTTGACTTCGAATCATCCACGTCACTTTGGAAGCTAGAGTCGGTATAGCCTTCCAATTTTAGTTCTCTTCCTCCATATACCATGAACATATTCTTAGTCCTTCGTAAGTACTTAAGAATGTCCTTCACGGCTTTCTAATGCATTTGACCGGGATTAGCTTGATATCTGCTCGTGACACTCAGAGCAAATGCTACATCCGGTCTGATAGATATCATCCCATACATGATACTACCTAAGGCTGACGCATATGGTACATGTGTCATTTTCTCTATCTCTTCATCCGTCTTGGGACACATAGACTTGGATAAAGAAACTCCATGACACATGGGTAGATGTCCTCTCTTGGACCCATCCATTGAAAACCGTTTCAATATGGTGTCGATGTAGGTTGATTGAGTGAGTCCTATCATTCTCTTAGATCTATCTCTATAGATCTGTATCCCTAGAATATAGGATGCCTCACCCAAATCCTTTATCGAGAATCTACCTGATAACCATATTTTTGTTGACTGCAACATCCCTACGTCATTCCCAATGAGTAGGATGTCACCAACATAAAGTACTAAGAATGTCACAGCATCCTTAACTACTTTCTTGTACACGCATAGTTCCTCCGGGTTCTTGATGAAACCAAAATCCTTTATTGTTTCATCAAATTTCTGGTTCCAACTTCTTGATGCTTGTTTTAGACCATAGATTGATCTCTGAAGCTTGCATACCTTATGCTCGCTTCCCATGGATGTGTACCCCTCAGGCTGATTCATATAAATTTCTTCCTTAATGTCTCCATTAAGAAAAGCAGTCTTCACATCCATTTGCCATATCTCATAGTCATACCAAGCAGCTATGGCAATAAGGATTCTTATGGACTTGAACATTGCAACTGGTAAAAAGGTTTCATCATAGTCAACTCCTTGTCTTTGAGTATAACCTTTCGCCACCAATCGCGCCTTGTAGGTCAATACCTTACCATCAGGCCCAAGCTTTCTCTTGTACATCCATTTACACTTTATTGGAACAATTCCATCGGGAGGATCTACTAAAGACCAAACTTGGTTTGTATGCATCGAATCTATTTCCGACTACATAGCTTCAAGCCATAAATTTGAATCCGCATCAGAAATTGCTTCCTTGAAGTTTCTTGGATCACATCCAACATCGGGTTCATCTTGATCCCCTTCAAGAAGAAGACCATATCGAATAGGAGGTCTAGAAGTCCTCTCGGATCTTCTTGGTACAGGCGTGTCTATCAATGGTTCCTGAGGTGTAGGATCGTTATTTTGTATTTCGGGTTCTTCTCGAATTTCTTCGAGTTCCATCATCTCGTATTTCTTATCCAATAAGAACTCCTTCTCCAAGAAGGTGGCATTCCTTGAAACAAACACCTTTGTTTCAGCAAGATAATAGAAATAATATCCGATTGAATTCTTCGGATACCCTAAAAAATAACATAAGGTGGATCGACTATCCAACTTATCTCCCACTGTCTGCTTCACGTAAGCAGGACATCCCCAAATCCTCAAGTACGAATACTTAGGAGCTTTGCCATTCCATAACTCGTATGGTGTTTTGTTCACTGCTTTTGTGTGGACGTTGTTCAACAACAATACCGCCGTTTCAAGCGCATAGCCCCAAAACGAAGGTGAATGCTCAGTGAAGCTCATCATGGATCGAACCATGTCCAACAAAGTTCGATTACAACGCTCCAATACACCATTCAGCTGTGGTGTCATAGGAGAAGTCCATTGAGAGAGAATCACATTCTCTTTCAGATAGTCCAAAAACTCGGTACTTAAGTATTCTCCACCTCGATTCGATCGAAGTGCTTTAATACTTTTACCTAGCTTGTTTTCTACTTCAGCCTTGAATTCTTTGAACTTTTCAAATGCTTCACACTTATATTTCATTAAATATAAATACCCATACCTAGAATAATCATCAGTAAAGGTAATGAAGTAGGTGTGGCCATATTGAGTACCAACTCTAAATGGACCACAAACATCTGCATGGATAAAATCCAACAGATTTTGACTACGCTCAGGTTTCCCCTTAAAAGGAGATTTAGTCATTTTTCCTTTCAGGCAGGATTCACAAGTAGGTAGAGAGTTAATATCAGACATATCAAACATGCCCTCTCCCACTAGCTTGTTCATCCTCCTTGAGGAAATATGACCTAGCCTAGCATGCCAAAGGTTTGCCGGGTTTTGGCTATCGATTTTCCTTTTGTTTGTTGTTGCCGGTTTATCAACATAATTTATTGGAACGTCTTTTAGTTTTAAGTTATATAGATCATTTTCAAGTTGTCCATTTCCAATCAAACATTCATTCTTGTAAATATTGCAAATCCCATTCACAAAATTGCAAGAATAACCATCTCTATCAAGCATAAAAATAGAAATAATGTTTTTAATCAAATCCGGAACAAATAAAACATCTCTCAAAAGTAACTTAAAACCGTTCTGCAAAATTAAATAAATATCTCCCACAGCTTTAGCTTCAACTCTGGAACCATTTCCGAGCCTCAGCTGGGTCTCACCCATTCTAAGCCTGCGACTTCTTGTCATCACCTGCAAATCATTGCAAATGTGAGATCCACATCCGGCATCCAATACCCAAGAAGTAGTATTAAGTGAAACATTTATTTTAATATAGAACATACCCTTCGCAGTTCGCAACTGCTCTAGATATTCCTTGCAGTTACGCATCCAATGACCGGGCTTCTTGTAGTAATGGCAAACATCCTTGGACTTTTCCATGTTTGAAGCCTTTGTCTTGTACTTCTTCTCTGGTTTGATTTTCTTGGGTGGGGCAGAACGTTTCTTACCCTTTGTACATGACCCCTTTTTAGCAGAAGAAAAGGAGCCCACCAAGAAAGCCGGTTTATCCTTCTTTAAAGTGGATTCATATGTCACAAGCATATTGACCATCTCTTCAAGGGAGGCCTCTATCTTGTTCATATTGAAATTCACCACAAATCCGTCAAACGAAGAAGGAAGAGATAGAAGTAGTAAGTCCACGTTTAGTTCATGCTCCAACACCAAATCAAGGGTTACTAACTTCTGTATGAGCCAAATCACTCGTACCCCATGATCACGGACCGAAGTCCCTTCACGCATGCGACACGTCATTAGCTCCTTTACAGTAGCAAACCTTTCAGCCCTCGATTGAGCCCCAAAAAGTTCCTTGAGTTGTACGTGAATGTCAGCAGCATTCACGGTGTCCTCAAATCGCCTCTGGAGTTCATCAGACATCGAGGCTTGCATATAGCATTTGGCCTTGATATCATGGTCCCACCATGTATCAAGTTTGGCTAACTCTTCCGGACTTATGTCAGCTGGTGCTTCCTTCGGAGGAGATTTTTCTAACACGTAGAGCATCTTCTCCGAAGTCAAGACAATCTTCAACTTACGAAACCATTCCGTATAGTTAAGGCTGACAAAAATAATGACTTTTGTCATCACTGTAAGAAGCCTGGACATTGGAGACGTAATTGTAAGGAATATCTTTTTCCAGAATGGTTCTAGAAAGGGTATGTTCCACATTGAAATAAACATTTCAATTAAATTTTCTTATTTGGTATTGGATACGGGCTGTGGCTCACATCTCTGTAATGATTTGCAGGTGATGGCAAAAAGTAGAAGACACAGGGAATGTGAGACCTTCTTGAGAATGGGTAATGGAGCAAGGGTTGCTACCAAAGCTATGGAAGATGTTTACTTATTGTTGAACAATGATTTTAAATTAGTATTGAGAGATGTTTTATTTGTATCAGATTTGGTGAAAAAAACTGTTTCCATTTCTATGCTGGATAAAGATGGATAAACCTTGTTTATTTGGCAAAGATGTTTGCAATATTTATAAGAATGAAAGTTTAATTGGTACAGGTGAATTGGAAAATGATCTTTATAATTTAAAAGTGAAAGATGTTACATTGAATAATTTCCAAGTAATATCAACAACACACACGCAAAAATATGATACTCTAAATCTGACACACCTGTGGCATGCTCGATTAGGTCATATTCCCCTAAGAAGGATGAACAAGCTAGTGGGAGAAATCATGTTTGATACGTTTGATATTAATTTTCTTACTACTTGTAAAACCTGTCTAAAAGGAAATATGATTAAAATTTCTTTTAAGGGCCATGTGGAACGGTCCAAAGGACTGTTGGATTTGATCCATCATATATGTGTGGTCCACTTATCATCACCACTAAGCATGGACATTCTTAATTCATCACCTTTACCGATGATTTCTCAAGGTATGGGTATGTGTATTTGATGAAATACAATTCTGAAGCTTTTGAAAGGTTCAAAGGATTCAGAAATGAAGTAGATAAACAATTGGAACGAAGCAACAAGGCACTTCAATTGGATCGGGGTGGCGAGTACTTGAGTGCCGAATTCCAAGAGTATCTTAGGGAATGAGATTCTTTCGCAGTGGACTTCTCCTTGTACACCTCAGTTGAATGGTGTTTCAGAACGTCATAACCAGACTTTGATAGACATGGTTTGGTCTATGATGGGGTTCATGGAGTTGTTGTCATCCTTTTGGGGATATGCGCTTGAAACAGCAACACTGTTGTTGAACAATGTCCATTCAAAGACTTAAGACACCATAAATGAAATGGATAGGGAAGTCTCCTAAGTATTCTAATCTTAGAATTTGGGGGTGCCCTGCTTATGTAAAGCAGACAGTGGGAGATTAATTGAATGATCGATCCACTTTATGCTACTCCGTGGGAAATACAAGGAATTAATTTTAATATTACTTCTATCATACCAAAGAAACAAAGGTGATTGTTTCTAGGAATTCAACCTTTTTGGAGAAGAAATTTCTATTGTATAGAAAGGAGAAACGATAGAACTCAAAGAGGTTCAAGAAACACCCACGGTTGTAGATCCCATACCTGAACAGCCAAGAGAGGAGATACAAGTTCCTAGTAGATCCGAGAGGGTGGGTCTCGAGACCATCTATGAGGTATGGTATACTTCTTGAAGAGGGCTTTGATGAGCCTGACCATGGATGTGATCCAAGAACCTTCAAGGAAGCGTTATCTGATGCTGAATCATCCAAGTGGCTTGAAGCTATGGAATCTGAGAATTAATTCCATGCATTCAAACCAAGTGTGGGATCTTGTGGATCCACCTGAGGGAATTGCTTCTATAGGGTGTAAATGGATTTACAAGAGGAAACTTGGGGCGGATGGAAAGGTGGTGAACTTCAAGGCAAGATTGGTAGCAAAAGTTTATACTCAAAGAAAAGGAGTTGACTTTGAAGAAACTTTTTCTCCAATCATAATGTTCAATTCTATAAGGATAATGCTTGCCATCGCAGCATGGTATGACTATGATATATGGTAGATGGATGTTAAAATGACCTTTCTTAATGGCTATATTAAGGAAGAGATTTACATGTCTCAACCTGAAGAATTCAAATCTATAGAAAGTAAGCATAAGATATGAAAACTTCAGAGATATATTTATGGTCTCAAACAGGCATCTAGGAGTTGGAACCTCAGATTTGATGGTACAATCAAAAAGTTTGATTTTACTAAGAATCCCACCTGTGTGTACAAGCAAGAAAGTGGGAGTGCTGTGACATTCCTGGTAATTTATGTTGATAACATTCTACTCATTGGAAATCATGTAGGAATGTTGCAACAACTAAAGTATGGTTGGCGAGTAAGTTCTCGATGTAGGACGTGGGTGAAGCATCTTTTGTATTGGGAATAGAGATCTATCGGGATAGATCGAAAAGATTTCTTGGTCTCACCCAGTCTACATACATTGATACCATCGTTAAGAGGTTCTTGATGGATAAGCTCAAGAGAGGACATCTACCAATGTGTCAAGGCGTGTCTCTATCCAAGTCTATGTCTTCCAAGACTGATGTTGAGATAGAGTCAATGACAAGCCTTTTATATACATCTGTTATTGGTAATATCATGTATGTGATGATATATACACGTCATGATGTGGCAATTGCACTGAGTGTTGCAAGTATATATCAATCAAACCCCGGTCTTCCACACTGGAAAGCTATGAAAGACATCCTCAAGTACTTGAGAAGAACGAAGAATATGTTCTTGGTCTACGTGGGTAGAGAACTAAAATTGGAAGACTATACCAACTCTAGCTTCCAAAGAAATATTGATGATTCGAAGTCAACTTCCGGGTTTGTATTAATTCTCAATGGTGTTGTTGTCTTTTGGAAGAGTTCCAAGCAAAAGAGCACTGCGGATTCCTCCACTGAACCAGAATACATTGATGCATCATATGCAAAAAAAGAAGTTTGGATTAGGAATTTCGTCTAAGAGTTGGGAGTTATACATAATGGAGCAGGTCCAGTTCCGGTGTATTGCAACAACACGGGCTCCGTTGCTCAGGCAAAGTAATCAGGGTCTCATCAGAAATCCAAACATGTACTGAGAAAATACCAAATCATCTGGGAAATTGTGGAAAGAGCAGAGATGTCGTTAGATAGAGTTGCCTCCGCAGATAATTTTGCTGATCCACTAACTAAGACATTACCAGGACCATTGTTCGAAAATCATCGCGAATCAATGGGTTTGAGGCATATGGGTAGTTGGTTTTAGTGCATGTGGGAGATTGTTAGAGTAGGTGCCCGTCGAGCCAAGTATTGGTCGAGGGTCTTTGAGATAACTCTTGTATAACAATATTTATTTTAATAATATTTGAATTATCTTAATTTGACACATATTTATCTGTATACTCATGCTAGATGCATAGATAAAGCCCTTAAATACACAAATAGTATAAAGAATATGAGATGGTCATGTGATGACTATCATGAAACTCATAATTAGAATACTATATATTCTTAACTGTTCATAGTCGATTCTGCCTCCACAAAGAAGGTTAAAGGCCGCTTGATGTTGAGACTAGTTTTTGCGATGTGAGTACCATGTTTCATTGGTAGGGGACATGGTGATGTACAAGCATGAAAATAAGTTCTCCTTGTAGAGTGCACTGAACAACCCTCTCTAAAGGACCTTCCTGTCATATGAGCTAATGAGATGCAAATGGTTCTCAATTATCAAGTGGAGAAGTCCTAGTTTATGGTTGTACACCATTAGTCCTTATGACCCGTGACAACATGGAGACTCTATATGCTAGAACTTCACTTTGACTTGTTTACCGATTTTACTGGGGTCATCAGGTGGCAAGGTTGGGTGTTGTGTTGAAACATATAGGAGTCGATGCATTGTAGTCAGGGATTCACCGGTTACCCTTGGGTATGGATATCCTATGTAATCTCATAACTAGCTTGAAATATCTGATCATAGTAGGTGGTAATTAAGAAAGGGGTTTCTTGAATTACACCTTCGATGCAACTATGACATGACACATATATATTGATTCCATGAAAACTCTCGATAAACCAATGGTTGTCAAATCCGTCGGGATATATGAGTTGAAGGGACCGTACTGTATGCTAACCATAATTGAACAGTTCTTGCAGGCACTATCATTTGATACATAAGGAGTCGTGTAAGCGATGTTTCTAAAAGTTTTACATGACTGATTGGGTACCATCAGACTTAAGTTTTCTGACGTTCTTATTCTCAAAGAGTTGATAAATAAGAATTTAGCTATATAAGGTATGATCATTTAAGGGACTTGTTGCTTCCGAATCGTATGGATATGTGAACCTACTGCTAGTTGTGTCAATGAGCCTTGAGGGTCACACAAGTACTTGCATTATATAACCCGTTGAGAATAAAATTAGTTCAATGTGTTGAACACATTATAAAAGAGTTTATATGTGATATAAATTAGAAGTCTAATTCTAATGGAGAATAAAGGAGAAAGTAACCTTTAATTTGTGAATGTGTATCAAGATTAAAAGTTGACTTGAATAAATAATTAGTTTTTGAAAATGGTGATTTTCAAAAATATTATTATGAACTTAATTAAATTAATTCAAGAGTTAAATTAATTTTACACTAGTGGATTTTGTATAGTCTAAATAATTAAATTAATTCAAGTTTTAGATTAATTAAACATTATTGGGTACATGGTAACAAATCCCTAATAGCTAACTGGTCGACACTGACATTACATCCCCGATATGACCACAAGGCGTCAACAAATCGTCCAGGGTTCTAATTTAAGTGTCAAATTCTAGAAATCTTCTTACAAAGTACACACCCAAACTACTCATTTTTACTGAGGACAGAGTCCTATATCCCAAATATAATAGTTTTTTGCAAAAAGAAATAGCTAATACACTGCCACTCATTCGCAAAGCGACAATATTGTTGTACATCA
Organism: Henckelia pumila; assembly: GCF_033568475.1. NCBI lineage: Eukaryota > Viridiplantae > Streptophyta > Magnoliopsida > Lamiales > Gesneriaceae > Henckelia > Henckelia pumila. Next base: position 230,756,478 of record NC_133123.1, read on the forward strand.
CTCTTTCTACCTGAAAACCTCAGATTACATCTTTAGTGGTATGATTAATAACTTACAGAATACTTGAACTGATTACGACCAGTCTTGATTCTAACGTCTAAATCATGTTATTGTAGGTATAATCCACATGATTCTACTGGCTGTCCTACCACGGATAATTTTCCTAACAATTTCTAGCATCAAAGAAAGTAACTTCAATACTTATCATTTCCAATGCTGGATTACATCCCCAAAAAGGATATCAACTAAGAAACGAATGGCGAACTCTCTACCGACCAAATCACATTGTGACGACGTCGTTGTCCACAATTCTCCACTGTATTGAATTTCTCAAGTCGTCAATCTTTGGAAATATACTATCATTTCGCAGAACACTTAGATGGCTAATCCCATCCTCGGCACTGTTGATCTATCCCAACCGGTTGCATCTGTCTCGTTACTCGTGATAGCATCTAGAAAAAATACTGGTTATCTTCCCACGGATAACAACAAATCCTTGTCAACTTGACTCTCTAACTAGGATGAACAAAACGTGGTCCACATCGATTCTGCACTGAGCCCACAACACTTGCGGCGAACCGACTAAACACTTGATTGATCCCGATCGATTCTAAGATCTCAATGGCACAGCGCATCACACACTGGGAGATTGGCGACAAAAATCCCGCCAGACCCCGAAACAACATGTATCAGCTGTTGTCTCATCTCATAACCAAAACAATTGATGCTAATCTGCTAGTGCCCATCGAATTCCACAACACCCGTTGGATCACAGTCCAACAAAAAACTCCCAAGAATACTACTGGAAACATCTAAACACATTATCCAACTAACAATCTCAGAAACTGTCATTCGCTAAAAACTTTGAACACTACTCAATTCCATTCTGCAACTGGTTCAACCATTGCTAATACCGAGCAATTCTCATATCAAATTTGCCTCTTCCTAACAAGGAAGTACTATCATGAACCGTTACTAGATTCCAATGTATGTATTTATCACCGATAATCTCAGCAAAGCTATTGGACTAAGAAATGACCACATGAGTCATACTGAAACCACTCCCCATGATCAAAAGCAACCCAAAAGTTCAGTTTCCTGCACTCCTGTAGATTCCCAAACAACTAGAGAATCCTAAATGCACCTGAATCGAATTTCAACCTCGAGTTATAACCAATAACCAAACTCCTAAGAATACTAGCTTATAGTACCTTCCCCAGTAACTCCAGGTTTGCGATGCCCCAAATCAACACTAATTGGACTAAACCCAGCGATCACGTTGATATGTTGCGGCTCACGATTATTCTGAAAAAAAACAACCAAATTTGGCAATCACTCGCCACTTACTAAACCCTAGAACTTACATGGCTCGATCACAACTCTGATCTCCCTGTCATAAGTCCGCTAATCCCAAACACTTGGAATCACAAGGTTTCAACGAATTCATCGTTCATATCTCTGACAGAATCAGACGATAGCTTATAGTAGTCACTGACACCAATCCCGCACCAGTCTTGATCTACTACCAACTATCTTATTAATTCAAAATGAACACCAAGACAAACTAAGCCCAAAACAGCCTACGGTCTGACAACCTAGATCATCGTTGTCACAATGAATCCTATGCCGCATCTTTGATGATGTCAAACAACAATTCGAATAACCACTGGTAGAAATCTGTCTACCTACTAGATCTATCCGTCTAGTGATATCCCAATATCGCAGGTCAAAACCTATCTATTTAGAACGATCACTCGTCTCGGAAAATCACTTCGAAGACTAATTCTGATAGCAAAAATCCACAATCTGTATTTTTGATGAAATCGAGATAATAACCAAATCCTCGATACCAAACCTGATATATAGATCAAAACCAATGTCATACCCTGCTGTAACTATTGCCAAACCCTCAGACTGAGATAGCCTCCCCCGACAGCCCTCATGAACCACGATGGGCACCCAGGCACTGAAGCACCAAAGTCTTCCAGAGTAACACTTTCATAGGTCGCGCCTCCTCACATCTTGTCCCGGTCACACTCCACAACTTTTGTTATCACTCGACCTGGTACCCTGGTGAAGTCTCATCATCACACGACAACAATCTAATAAGTTCAATACTGTCAACTGTCATAAGGAAACAACCTAGAAAAATTACTCATTCCTCTGATGAATTACCTCATCTCTTTGCATTAATCACAGTCAACTGTCTAACTAAGTCGTCCTAGGAAAACACCTAGCACTAACCAACTGGAAAACAAGAAACTATCTAGCAAGTTACTGAATTTGGACACTACTCAACTACACATTGGATCAATTCTCGAGAAAATCCCAAAGATAAAATTACCGAAATCACTATTCCAAGATCTGTACAATTCTTATTACAATATCATGTAATAGAAACAATCACTAAAACCCAAATTACATCGAAAGATGTACAATCTTGAAACTGTAACTAGTACAACAAGCGTCAGGAATCATTAATACTGATTATTTAATACTTAAAACTGAAATACTGTTTACAACCAAACACAGTATTTAAAACCCAAAATACAAGAGAAACCTTTTATTTGGTCTAAGATACCTTAACAAAATATTGGTCCAACTTCAGAGCATCCACTGATTTGAACAAGCAGTCTCCTGGCTGCCTCTGCCAAGAATCAATACAAGCATACTTGCAGAACCTCTTCTGTAAGGCCCGAGATTATTTAATTTTAATTCGAGAATATTTAATTTGAGAATGTTTAGAGTTTAGATTTAAATTCTAATATTTTTAAATTATTTAGGATTGAAATTGAATCAAAAAAAAGTTTCAAGGGCCAATTTGCAAATAGTGAAGAAATGAGGGGCCAAATTGCAATTTTCAAAATTTGAGTGGGACACTTGGCTTTTAATTGAGCATGTACGTGTATATACTTGCACTTATCAGATTTCTATCAATTCCTTCAGCCAAGAACCGAGATTCATCTTCTTCCTTGCAAATTTTCATCTTAAATCTTTAATATCTCAAGATCCATTCGGTCGAATTAAATTCCGGGCATAGTTCCTCGATCCTTGAAAGACGAGCTTTGATTTGGTGTAAGTATCTTTATGATCCAAAATATTTCGAAATTGAGATGATAAAGAACTCAGAATTTGATGTTAGATATGTGTTCTTGAGCTTCTATGTGTTGTATTATCGCAATCGGGTCGAAGATTGGATGCCGTTTGTATTTCTTGTGAATTTTACAGCATGTATTTCGAAATGATAGCGGCTGATATGCTGGTATATTGATGTATGTTTGCTGGTATATCATGTATATAAAGTTGGATTGATAGATTGGTTAGATTTTAGTTTTGGTTATCGATTTCGTACCGTTACGCCGTCGGTTTGAAAAATGATCAAGTTTGAGTCTAGATTACATGAGCTTAGTATTATGTAAGTTCTTGATGATATAATTATCTTGATATTCAATATTTTCAGATTGGTTTTGAAGGTCATCAAACTCGGGAATTCAGCGGCGAAATCGGAATAGAATAGCTCAAGGTTTTCTTTGAAGATTAGCTTGCAAGACTTAGTTTGTTGAGAAGATTTTGATTGAGGTTTTTTTGTGCAGCTAGATCACATTTGAAGAGCTATGAAACCAAGCTTGAAAGGTATAAGACAACCTTAGAATAAGGGCTTTTGTACTTTCAAGAGACTTTTCTTGAATTCCCTTTCAAAACCACATACTATGTGCTTATATGTGTGTATTTGCATCTTTACTTGCTTGTTTGATTCAGCTTGTTATTAGTTGGCTTTTATTCTTATGCTTCTAGACTTTGATACATTCATATTGAGTCAAAAACCCTTTGAGATTTGAAATGGCAGATTCGCCAAAAGAATACGGACGTTTGGATATATATCAAGGAACTTAGGAGATAGATTGCCTCATATTGTTAGAAACTTGATATAGTATGCCAAAGTCTGAGAAAAGAGCTCAACGCCACCCCGAAAGGGAGATTAGGTGGGAGATTTGTTGTGTTGTTCTTCCCCGGGATCCCAAGAACCGATATAGAACTTGATAGCAGATTTTTAAATCATGCATTGCATTAGATTTGTTAATGATTATTGAGATGTTTATATTTATATTTCTTTAAACTCTATGATATGCATGATATAGTTGTTTTATACTGGGATTCAATTCTCACCGGAGATATCCGGCTATTTCTATGTTTGTATGTGTGCATGGGAATAGATGGGGCGAGCACAAGACAAAGAAGGTTGTAAGAAGAAAGAGGTGGAGTTAGATGTGGTGATCTCAGGTTTATGCAGTAGAGTTGATGTCAACCTTTGTATCTAGATCTTGTATATGTTTTGTTATAAACTCTTAAACATAAATACTTGTATGTTTGGCAAGAATAATAACAATGTAAGATCTTGTGGGTTGTATGTCAAGTTCCATGTTTAGTTGCTTGGTTAGCTCATGGATTTGCATGTTTTCTTCTAGATTTTGATGTTGAATTCATGCTATATATGTTAGATGATGTTTGAGGATCAAAACAGGGGCAAAGGCATAATTCTTCAGCTCTTTGGAAGTCAAATCCGAGGGCCAGGCGTGCCCGCCCAGCCCAGAGGGTGCGGCCACGTCTAACCAAGGCACCATGGGTGTCTTAGCCGAGAGAGGAGCGCGCCTGCGCTCAGAAGAGGCACGCCCGCGCCTCAGGGTTAAAAAAAATAAAAAATTTTCGCGTTTTTTCATCGCCAAATGCAAGCTTTTGCGTCGCCAAATGTAAGATTTTGCATCGCCAAATGTCCGGTATTGCAGATTAACTATTTTTAGTTATTAATTGCCCTATAAGATGAGATTAGCACCCAAGGTCCCCACAACAGGTGGTATCAAAACGTAAGTTCTGGACTGATTAGAGATAAGCAAGCGGGGTAGATCGAGTCCTCTTGATTGATTGATTTTGCTAGATTGATTTAATGTTTTTGATTAAATTGATCACATGAGTATGTGTATTGATTTTATAAGCATGCGATACTGCTTTATCAAGTATGTATTATTTGAGAATGAATTAGAACCGGTTTTGGATCAGAACTTGATCTCTAGAGAAGGCATGAAAATGCTAATCAGAGGGGGACTGAAACAGAATGGGTGAGTCTGATATATTGATACCTTTGTGTGCTAATCCTTTTGAATATCAGATATGCCTCCTCGTCAAGCGTCGGTTACTAGACAGACATTGGCCGTTCCTCCGCCAGAACAGGGAGATGTGCCACAGGCCACAGAAGCTCCTAGACTAGAATAGGGCAGTACATCCAATGACCCAATGGATGTTACAACAACACCTATGGAGACTTTACTGAAAAGGTTTCAATCCTTCAAGCCGCCTACTCTGAAAGGAACCGAGAACTCAGTTGAATGTGAAGGCGAGTTAGAGGATATGGAAATGTTGTTTGATTCCCTAGATTATACAGATGACAGAAGAGTCAGATTGATTGGGCACCAACTACATGAGGTACGAATATCACTTGGAAAGTATTTACAAAAGAATTTTATCAATGTTTCTTTCCAGTGTCGTACAGAAAGGACTAGAGTGCAGAGTTTGCAAATCTAAAACAGGGGAATCTAAATATAGAAAAGTACGTTGCCAAGTTCTCTACATTGATAAAGTTTGCTCCACATGTAGCCGGGAGTGAAGAGGCAAAAGCTGATCAGTTCATCAATGGACTAAATCTAGATCTCTTTACCCTTGTGAACTCTGGGAGGCCGAATAACTTTGCTGATGCACTGGATAGGGCAAAGGGAGCGGAGGATGGTTTGATTAAACAGATAGGAGAATCGTTTTTGCACAGTCTCAACGATAGCCACAACCCCCAGCTCAGTTTCAGCAATAATCTCCTAGATTTGAGGGAGGTAGCAGCAGCGGTGGTAAGAAATATTATCTGAAAGCAAAAGGAAAGCAGTTTAAGAAGTCAAGGCAGTGGTTCATCAAGCTCTAGTGGGCCAAGATAGAGCAGTGCTAGACAGGGTTCAGGCTACACAGGAATGTTTTGCAACAAATGTGGAGGAAGACATCCTAGTGATCAGTGCAGAGGTGTGTTTGGGAGTTGTAACATATTCCATCAGCCAGGACATTTTGCCAAGGTATGTCCACAGCATGGTTCAGTGAGGTCTCAAGGTGTGGGGTCATCACGATCAGTGGCTCAGCGTGAAAGGCAAGCATCTTCTGTTCACTCCTTTCAGCCACAGCCTCAGCAACAGAATAGAGCAGGAGGTAGCCAAGCAACGAATCAACCTCCAAGACAACAAGCTCGAGTCTTTGCTTTGACTGAAGAGCAGGCTCAGGCAGCACCTGACGACGTTATAGCAGGTAACTGTACTCTCTGTGGTTATCCTGCTTATGTGTTAGTAGATACAGGTGCATCCCATACGTTTATATTTGAACAATTTGCTACATTGCATGCATTGCCTGTTGAGTCATTATCTGTTGTAGTATCTATATCTTCACCTTTGGGGAGCGGTATAGTATCAGTGAAATTTGTCAAAAATTGTATACTACAGTTTGAAGGTAATGTGATAGAAATAGAATGTATTGTGCTTGGGTTGTCAGACTTTGATTGCATTATTGGTATCGATATGTTAACCAAGTACAAGGCTACCGTAGATTGTTTTCAGAAGCTTGTGAGATTCAGACCAGAAATGGCAGGAGAATGGAAGTTCTACGGTAAAGGTTCGAGATCTCGAATACCTTTGATATCAGTTCTATCTATGACTTGTTTATTGCAGAAAGGGGCAGAGGGATACCTTGTTTATGCAGTAGATGTGTTGAAAACTCGCCCAGAATTGGCAGATCTGCCAGTGGTTAGTGAGTTTGCTGATGTCTTTCCAAACGAAATTCCAGGATTACCTCCAGCTCGGGAGATAGACATCAGTATTGAATTGATGCCAGGTACGTTACCGATTTCTAAAGCACCTTATAGAATGACACCAATAGAATTGAAAGAATTAAAAGAACAACTTGAAGATCTCTTAGCAAAAGGGTAAATTAGACCGAGTGTTTCAACCTGGGGCGCTCCGGTTCTATTTGTACGAAAGAAAGACGGCTCAATGAGACTTTGCATTGACTACCAGCAACTGAATAAGGCAACGGTAAAGAATAAATATCCACTGCCTAGAATAGATGATTTGTTTGATCAGTTGCAGGGCTCCTCAGTGTATTCCAAGATTGATTTGAGATCCGGATATCATCAGTTGAGAGTTCGGGATGAAGAAATATCGAAGACCACCTTCAGAACGAGGTATGGTCATTTTGAGTTTATCGTTATGCCGTTTGGTCTGACGAATGCTCCAGCAGTATTTATGGGCCTTATGAATAGAGTATTTCAGAAATATCTTGATGACTTCGTTATTATCTTTATTGATGATATTCTGATTTATTCTAAGAACCTTTGTGATCATGCCGAGCATCTCAGAATTATTTTAAAAACTTTGAGAGCAGAAAATTTGTATTCCAAACTGTCAAAGTGAAAGAGTAGGTGCCCAGTGAGCCAACTTGTGGCTATGGGCTTTGATGACTCTTTGTATAAACAATCTTTTGTTTAATATAATTTACACTTTTATTAATGGCAATGACTTTATCTTTCTTCATATTGTTATATTGTGATATACTATTGTTGTTTTGATAAAGACCTTGAATATACTATAGTATATGTAAGATGTGGTAGAACATGGGGATGTCTATCATGAAACACATCTTATAGTCACCGTATATTCTAAACTGTTCCTAGTCGATTGAGCCGTCCGATAATAAGGATAAGGATCGCTCGAGTTTGAGACTAGCATTTGCGATGCAGAGTACCACGTTTCATTGGTAAGGAACATGGAGATTTTCGAAGCATGCAAATGGATATTCATATGATGAATGATCGAACTACCCTATTCGGACTTTCCAAGTGGTTATCACTTATCGAGTGGATAAAGTCAGCGGTTTTGGTTGTACACCATTAGTCCTTACTACTTGAAACATCATTGAGACTCTATATGCTAGTACTGTGTTTTGACTCGTTTACCGACTCTATTGGGGTCATCAGGTGTCGGGATTGGGTACAGTTACAACACATATAGGAGTCGATGCTTTGTTGTCAAGGATTCACCACATACTTGCGAGTGTGGATATCCTATGCGATCTGAGGAGATATTAGTGTGACGAATCTCTAGCCAGAGTACTTGATGTGATTTAAGAAATGGTTTCTTAGTAGCACATGCGATGTCACTATTTGATCTTCAAGATGTATTGCATAGTTATCGAATCTCGAGCGACTCTCGATATACCAATGGTTGTTGATTCGATCGGGATATATGGATGAAGGGACCGTACTGTACGCTAACCAAAATCTATTGGTTCTTGTAGGCACTATCAGTGATACCTAGGGAATCATGGGGCGATGTTGCTAGGCGCTCTACCATGATTCGATGGGCAAGTCGGAAATTGTTGTTCCGAGTCACAAGGAGTTGTGAGCCCACGGCTAGCTGTATCCCTGAACCATTGAGGGTCACACAGAGTAATGGATTTTTAATCCCCGTTGAGATAGTTAAATTTAAAGAGTTAAATTTAATGAACAAAGAAGTTGGACTTCTTAATTAAGAGTAAGGGAGTAAGATTTCCTAAAATGACATAGGGATGGACATTTTTGGAAACCACTGAATTCGGATTCAGAAAAATTTATCTTGACTTTAAAAGGTGCAGAAATGGTTTCTGTGCACATTGGTGAAATCGGTTTATCAATCGGAGTCACGATGAATTTTATATTAATTTCTGAACATGCGGGCTTTGCTTGTCGGGCCTGAACTTATGACTAATGGGCCCTAAGCTGTTAGTGGCCTACATTATAAATAAGTTATTGCAGTACAGAAATTACACACAACAGGTCACAATTGAGTCAGGATTTTTCGAAAACCCTAACCTTCTCTCTCAATAGTGGCCGCCCCTTCCCCTCTCTGCTTGAGAAAATTCCAGCCTGTGATTTTGAATTGCAGTCTGGTTTTAACGGATCAAATTCGTTATTCTCATCGTAGAAAACTTCTGATAGATTTTCTAGTGCAATCTATCAGAGGGATTAAATCTTTGTTCGTGGACCTGATTGAAGAAAGGTTCGTCCATTAGTTCCAGGGAGATACAACAAGAGCAGAGCAATCTGTTGGTGTCCAGAATCTCGATTCGAGATTAAAGGTAAAAATTATATAACTGTTATTTAATTTTTACACACACAGAATTTAATCGTAAAAGGTTTGATACTCATGATATGGAAACGTTCCATATAAAATTTTTAAACTTCCGCTGCACCGGGTATCAATCCTGATTGATCTGAATGCTCAGTTTTCCAACAGTGGTATCAGAGACAGGTTGCCCAGATCAAACGATTAAATTAATCGATTGTACAAAAATTTTTAAGCATCGGTTTTTGAAACAAAATAAATATTTTAAAAATAAAATTTTTTTTTTTCGGGCAAAACCCGGGCAGCGATTGGATCGCTGCCCGGTGGGGCAGCGATGGTCGCCGCCCCGGGCGGCGCACGGCGCTGCTCAGCGCAGCGCAAGGCAGCGCTCGGCGCTGCCCATGGGCAGCGATGTGATCGCTGCCCAGGGCAGCGATCGCCGCTGCCCTACGGGCAGCCGGGCTGCCCAGCCCGGCCCGCTGGGGCGCGAGCAGCCCGGGAATGTCCCGGGCGGCCCGCGGGAAAAATTATTTTTTTATTTTTTAATTAATTTTAATATGTTAAAATTCTATTTTTGGTCAGATCGAAAATTGTTTTTGATTGGTTCACGAGGCATCGGATCGAATTGTTCGAGTCCGAAAATTTTAAAATTGATTTTTGGATAAATTTGAATTTTTGGAAAATTTTAATATTTTATCCTTAAATTGAATTTTGAAATTAATTATTTTAGGTACAATTGATGATAAGATATGATCTTATGGATATATTGAATAAAATATGATTTTATATGTAAAATTGGATTCTATAGATAAAATATGATTTTATTTGATAAAAAGATAAAATATGATTTTGTATGTAAAATAAGATTTTATATATAAAATATGATTTTATCATTTTAAATTTGAATTGCCATTGTATGTTATCCAATAAATTAATTTTAAATTAAATGTTATTGGATAAGGATGATCGATTGTCATGACCAATTTTATAGGTGTATGTTAGGAATTTACATTTGTTTTTATTGTTGTTGGTTTTATTAATGGGCCTGGTTTATGGCCCAATATGAATGTCATATGTAATAAAAGTGGGCTTGGTTTATGGCCCGTTCCCACCCCATAAAAATGTATCCCCTACTTGTCATTGTTATTTATTGTAAATACATTAGATTTAGTGGGAGATCAAGATTTGAAGATGGAGGTGGGCCCAGCAGACAATAAAGACAGAAGAAATGTAAATTGGAAGCTAATGTAATAGGATTGCATTGCATACTGCATATTACCTAGGATTGGACTAAGACTCGTGATTGGCAACCACGGGTCAATTAGAAATGGAATCGATCATCCTATATAATATATGATATTATGATTGTATGCATGTTTTAGACATAATTGTGTGAATCCGGCAAGCATACAATATTTGAAAAATGATGAGACAAATTTTTATAATTAAAAATACCTCATTTTAAATATGATTTAAAATTGATATCAAGATAAATAAAGGAAATTTAAATTTGTTTAAATGTTCCTACCTTCCATCAACGATCAATGTATGAGATGCTACCCGCGGATACGGTCCGTCTCATATTATTGGGGGGGCCCGTTCGTCGGAAAGCTGTACATTGGATCGACACATGTTATAAGTTGGGTGGAACTCCCATGGGATCGGCTCATATTATTGGGGGATCCACATGGCGACCGTCCATCACAACTTAATATTGATGGGTCATCTTGACATGTCACAATAATCGGCGTCATATTATTGGGCCCTTATTGGACATGAGGTAAATACATGGAGGTTGCTTTGGAAGCAATTGGGCTCTACCTTTTTAAAATTATGGTTGACTGATATTATTCGGGACCATAAGTTTGTCAATTGGACTCCACGTTCTCACTAAGGAAAACAGTTTCCCGTTTTCACTAGAGGGTAGTGAAATCGTTAAAATAGTGGGAGTGAGATTCATAAAATAAATTTCGCCTATTTTATGTCTTAGTAAATTGCTTAAACAATCATTGATATTTGTCGGTTTTCTTTTCAGTATTTCATAAGATGAATTCGCGTAATCCACTATTCTCGATCCTCGAACAAAATAAGTTGACTGGCGCAAACTATACGGAATGGTTCCGTAAGTTGAAGATTGTCTTGACTTCGGAGAAGATGCTCTACGTGTTAGAAAAATCTCCTCCGAAGGAAGCACCAGCTGACGTAAGTCCGGAGGAGTTAGCCAAACTTGATACATGGTGGGACCATGATATCAAGACCAAATGCTATATGCAAGCCTCGATGTCTGATGAACTCCAAAGGCGATTTGAGGACACCGTGAATGCTGCTGACATTCACGTTCAACTCAAGGAACTTTTTGGGGCTCAATCGAGGGCTGAAAGGTTCGCTACTATCAAGGAGCTAATGACGTGTCGCATGCGTGAAGGGACTTCGGTCCGTGATCATGGGGTACGAGTGATTTGGCTCATACAGAAGTTGGTAACCCTTGATTTGGTGTTGGAGCATGAACTCAACGTGGACTTACTGCTTCTGTCTCTTCCTTCTTCGTTTGACGGATTTGTGGTGAATTTCAATATGAACAAGATAGAGGCCTCCCTTGATGAGATGGTCAATATGCTTGTGACATATGAATCCACATTAAAGAAGGATAAGCCGGCTTTCTTGGTGGGCTCCTCTTATTCTGCTAAGAAGGGGCCAAGTACGAAGGGTAAGAAACGTTATGCCCCACCCAAGAAAATCAAACCCGAGAAGAAGCACAAGACAAAGGCTTCAAACATGGGAAAATCCAAGGATGTTTGCCATTACTGCAAGAAGCCCGGTCATTGGAAGCGTAACTGCAAGGAATATCTAGAGCAGTTGCGAACTGCGAAGGGTATGTTCTATATTGAAATAAATGTTTCACTAAATACTACTTCTTGGGTATTGGATACCGGATGTGGATCTCACAATTGCAATGATTTGCAGGTGATGACAAGAAGTCGCAGGCTTAGAATGGGTGAGACCCAGCTGAGGCTCGGGAATGGTTCCAGAGTTGAAGCTAAAGCCGTAGGAGACGTTTGTTTAATTTTGCAAAACGGTTTTAAGTTACTTTTAAGAGATGTTTTATTTGTTCCGGATTTAATTAAAAACATTATTTCTGTTTCTATGCTTGATAGAGATGGTTATTCTTGCAATTTGTGAATGGGATTTGCAATATTTACAAGAATGAATGTTTGATTGGAAATGGAAAACTTGAAAACGATATATACAACTTAAAACTAAAAGACGTTCCAATAAATTATGTTGATAAACCGGCAACAACAAACAAAAGGAAAATCGATAGTCAAAACCCAGCAAACCTTTGGCATGCTAGGCTAGGTCATATTTCCTCAAGGACGATGAACAAGCTAGTGGGAGAGGGCATGTTTGATATGTCTGATATTAACTCTCTACCTACTTGTGAATCCTGCCTAAAAGGGAAAATGACTAAATCTCCTTTTAAGGGGAAGCCTGAGCGTAGTCAAAATCTATTGGATTTGATCCATACAGATGTTTGTGGTCCATTTAGAGTTGGGACTCAATATGGCCACACCTACTTCATTACCTTTACTGATGATTATTCTAGGTATGGGTATTTATATTTAATGAAATATAAGTCTGAAGCATTTGAAAAGTTCAAAGAATTCAAGGCTGAAGTAGAAAACAAACTAGGTAAAAGTATTAAAGCACTTTGATCGGATCGAGGTGGAGAATACTTAAGTACCGAGTTTTTGGACTATCTAAAAGAGAATGGGATTCTCTCTCAGTGGACTCCTCCTATGACACCACAGCTGAATAGTGTATCGGAGCGTCGTAATCGAACTTTGTTGGACATGGTTCGATCTATGATGAGCTTCACTGAGCTTCCACCTTCGTTTTGGGGCTATGCGCTTGAAACGGCGGTATTGTTGTTGAACAACGTCCACACTAAAGCAGTGGACAAAACACCATACGAGTTATGGAATGGCAAAGCTCCTAAGTATTCGTACTTGAGGATTTGGGGATGTCCTGCTTACGTGAAGCGGACAGTGGGAGATAAGTTGGATAGTCGATCCAGCTTATGTTATTTTGTAGGGTATCCGAAGAATTCAATCGGATATTATTTCTATTATCCTGCTGAAACAAAGGTGTTTGTTTCAAGGAATGCCACCTTCTTGGAGAAGGAGTTCTTATTGGATAAGAAAGGCGAGATGATGGAACTCGAAAAAATTCGAGAAGAACCCGAAATACAAAATAACGATCCTAAACCTTAGGAACCATTGCTGGACACGCCTATACCTAGAAGATCCGAGAGGACTTCTAAACCTCCTATTCGATATGGTCTTCTTCTTGAAGGGGATCAAGATGAACCCGATGTTGGATGTGATCCAAGGAACTTCAAGGAAGCAATTTCTGATGCGGATTCAAATTTATGGCTTGAAGCTATGCAGTCGGAAATAGATTCGATGCATACAAACCAAGTTTGGTCTTTAGTAGATCCTTCCGATGGAATTGTTCCAATAGGGTGTAAATGGATCTACAAGAGAAAGCTTGGGCCTGATGGTAAGGTATTGACCTACAAGGCGCGATTGGTGGCAAAAGGCTATACTCAAAGACAAGGAGTTTACTATGATGAAACCTTTTCACCAGTTGCAATGTTCAAGTCCATAAGAATCCTTATTGCCATAGCTGCATGGTATGACTATGAGATATGGCAAATGGATGTGAAGACTGCTTTTCTTAATGGAGACATTAAGGAAGAAATCTATATGAAGCAGCCTGAGGGGTTCACATCCATGGGAAGTGAGCATAAGGTATGCAAGCTTCAGAGATCAATTTATGGTCTAAAACAAGCATCAAGAAGTTGGAACCAGAAATTTGATGAAACAATAAAGGATTTTGGTTTCATCAAGAACCCGAAGGAACCATGCGTGTACAAGAAAGTAGTTAAGGATGTTGTGACATTCTTAGTACTTTATTTTGATGACATCCTACTCATTGGGAATGATGTAGGGATGTTGCAGTCAACAAAGATATGGTTATCAGGTAGATTCTCGATGAAGGATTTGGGTGAGGCATCCTATATTCTAGGGATACAGATCTATAGAGATAGATCTAAGAGAATTATAGGACTCACTCAATCAACCTACATCGACACCATATTGAAACGGTTTTCAATGGATGGGTCCAAGAGAGGACATCTACCCATGAGTCATGGAGTTTCTCTATCCAAGTCTATGTGTCCCAAGACTGATGAAGAGATAGAGAAAATGACACATGTACCATATGCGTCAGCTATAGGTAGTATCATGTATGGGATGATATCTACCAGACCGGATGTAGCATTTGCTCTGAGTGTCACGAGCAGATATCAAGCTAATCCCGGTCAAATGCATTGGAAAGCCGTGAAGGACATTCTTAAGTACTTACGAAGGACTAAGAATATGTTCATGATATATGGAGGAAGAGAACTGAAATTGGAAGGCTATACCGACTCTAGCTTCCAAAGTGACGTGGATGACTCGAAGTCAAACTCTGGATTTGTGTTCATGCTCAATGGCGGTGCTGTCTCTTGGAAGAGTCCAAGCAGGACACCACAGCGGATTCCACCACTGAGGCTGAATACATTGCAGCATCAGCTATTGCTAAAGAGGCCGTTTGGATGAGGAATTTCGTCCAAGAGTTGGGCGTCATTCCTGAAGTTGTTGGTCCAGTCCCGGTGTACTGTGACAACACGGGTGCCGTTGCTCAGGCAAAGGAACCAAGGTCTCATCAAAGATCCAAACACGTACTGAGGAAATACCACATCATCCGGGAGATTGTGGAAAGAGGAGACATCACTGTCGAACGAGTGGCCTCTGCAGACAATATCGCTGATCCACTTACTAAGCCCTTGCCAGGACCATTATTTGACAAACATCGCGAAGCAATGGGTCTACGTAGTATGACTAGTTGGCTATAGGGCAAGTGGGAGATTGAAAGAGTAGGTGCCCAGTGAGCCAACTTGTGGCTATGGGCTTTGATGACTCTTTGTATAAACAATCTTTTGTTTAATATAATTTACACTTTTATTAATGGCAATGACTTTATCTTTCTTCATATTGTTATATTGTGATATACTATTGTTGTTTTGATAAAGACCTTGAATATACTATAGTGTATGTAAGATGTGGTAGAACATGGGGATGTCTATCATGAAACACATCTTATAGTCACTGTATATTCTAAACTGTTCCTAGTCGATTGAGCCGTCCGATAATAAAGATAAGGATCGCTCGAGTTTGAGACTAGCATTTGCGATGCAGAGTACCACGTTTCATTGGTAAGGAACATGGAGATGTTCGAAGCATGCAAATGGATATTCATATGATGAATGATCGAACTACCCTATTCGGACTTTCCAAGTGGTTATCACTTATCGAGTGGATAAAGTCCGCGGTTTTGGTTGTACACCATTAGTCCTTACTACTTGAAACATCATTGAGACTCTATATGCTAGTACTGTGTTTTGACTCGTTTACCGACTCTATTGGGGTCATCAGGTGTCGGGATTGGGTACAGTTACAACACATATAGGAGTCGATGCTTTGTTGTCAAGGATTCACCACATACTTGCGAGTGTGGATATCCTATGCGATCTGAGGAGATATTAGTGTGACGAATCTCTGGCCAGAGTACTTGATGTGATTTAAGAAATGGTTTCTTAGTAGCACATGCGATGTCACTATTTGATCTTCAAGATGTATTGCATAGTTATCGAATCTCGAGCGACTCTCGATATACCAATGGTTGTTGATTCGATCGGGATATATGGATGAAGGGACCATACTGTACGCTAACCAAAATATATTGGTTCTTGTAGGCACTATCGGTGATACCTAGGGAATCATGGGGCGATGTTGCTAGGCGCTCTACCATGATTCGATGGGCAAGTCGGAAATTGTTGTTCCGAGTCACAAGGAGTTGTGAGCCCACGGCTAGCTGTATCCCTGAACCATTGAGGGTCACACAGAGTAATGGATTTTTAATCCCCGTTGAGATAGTTAAATTTAAAGAGTTAAATTTAATGAACAAAGAAGTTGGACTTCTTAATTAAGAGTAAGGGAGTAAGATTTCCTAAAATAACATAGGGATGGACATTTTTGGAAACCACTGAATTCGGATTCAGAAAAATTTATCTTGACTTTAAAAGGTGCAGAAATGGTTTCTGTGCACATTGGTGAAATCGGTTCATCAATCGGAGTCACGATGAATTTTATATTAATTTCTGAACATGCGGGCTTTGCTTGTCGGGCCTGAACTTATGACTAATGGGCCCTAAGCTGTTAGTGGCCTACATTATAAATAAGTTATTGCAGTACAGAAATTACACACAACAGGTCACAATTGAGTCAGGATTTTTCGAAAACCCTAACCTTCTCTCTCAATAGTGGCCGCCCCCTCCCCTCTCTGCTTGAGAAAATTCCAGCCTGTGATTTTGAATTGCAGTCTGGTTTTAACGGATCAAATTCGTTATTCTCATCGTAGAAAACTTCTGATAGATTTTCTAGTGCAATCTATCAGAGGGATTAAATCTCTGTTCGTGGACCTGATTGAAGAAAGGTTCGTCCATCAGTTCCAGGGAGATACAACAAGAGCAGAGCAATCTGTTGGTGTCCAGAATCTCGATTCGAGATTAAAGGTAAAAATTATATAACTGTTATTTAATTTTTACACACACACAATTTAATCGTAAAAGGTTTGATACTCATGATATGGAAACGTTCCATATAAAATTTTTAAACTTCCGCTGCACCGGGTATCAATCCTGATTGATCTGAACGCCCACTTTTCCAACACAAAGTATGAATTCTGGTTGAAGAAAGTGATCTTCCTTGGGCATATTATATCCGGAGATGGGATTTCTGTTGATCCTAGCAAGGTTGAAGCTGTTATCAGTTGGCCTAGACCGACATCTATACCAGAGATATGGAGTTTTATGGGCTTAGCAAGTTATTATCGCAGATTTATTAAAGATTTTTCTAGTATTAACAAGCCTATTACTCAGTTGACTCAGAAGAATGCACCGTATGTCTGGACTGAAGCATGTGAAGCCAGTTTCATTGAGTTGAAGAAGAGTTTGATGAGTGTACCAGTCTTGACTATTCCTTCAGGTACTGGTGATTTTACTGTATATTGTGATGCTTCTCACAGGGGATTAGGTTGTGTGCTTATGCAGCGAGGACATGTCATTGCTTATGTCTCGAGACAGCTGAAACCACACGAAACCAGATATCCTATCCATGACCTGGAACTTGCAGCCATCGTATTTGCATGAAGATATGGCGACATTACCTATACGGTGAGAATTTTGAAATTTATTCAGATCATAAAAGTCTGAAATATCTGTTTTCACAGTCTGAACTGAATATGAGGCAACGAAGATGGCTAGATTTATTGAAATATTTCGATTGTGAGATCAAATATTATCCAGGAAAGTCTAATGCAGCTGCAGATACCTTGAGTATAAAGGTATGTGCCTTATCCTTATCTACGATAGGTATCTCTAAATTGGTAGAAGATTGCTGTGTTTCTGGATTGGTATTCGAAACAGATATGAAGTTTATCAGAATTTGTGCACTTCAAGCTGAGCAAGAGTTGTTGGTTAGAATTAAAGAAGCACAGAGAAATGATCAGAGTATTCAGAAGTCCATTGACATGGTTAGATCAGGGCATCAATCTGAATACAAGGTTAGTGTAGATGGTGTTTTATATGTGAATAACATACTTGTTGTTCCAGATATTTCAGATTTGAAACAGCAGATATTGAAAGAGGCTCACTGCAGCAGATACAGTGTTCATCCTAGTGGCAGAAAAATGTACAATGATTTGAAAACTCAGTATTGGTGGAAACAGATGAAATCTGATGTTACAGAGTTTGTATCTCGTTGTCTGAATTGTCAGCAGGTAAAGGCCGAAAGAAAGAAACCAGGTGGGTTATTGCATAGCTTACTTATTCCAAAATGAAAGTGGGATCATATATCTATGGATTTCGTTACAAATCTACCACGTTCATCCAGAGGTAGTGATGTTGTTTGGGTAGTTATCGACAGATTGACTAAATCAGCCTGCTTTATTTCGTACAGAATGACATACAGACACGACCAGATGACAGAGATTTATGTCAGAAAAGTGGTAAGATTACATGGTGTGCCTAAATCTATCGTTTCAGATCGAGACCCTAGATTTACATCGCACTTTTGGCACAGCTTGCAGCAAGCTCTTGGTACTCGATTGCACTTGAGTACTGTGTATCATCCTCAGACTAACGGACAGTCAGAGCGGACTATCCAGACACTCGAGGATATGCTTAGATCTATAGTGCTAGATTTTGCACTAGTTGGCAAGATTCATTACCACTTGTGGAGTTCTCGTACAATAACAGCTATCAGACTAGTATCGAGATGGCTCCATTTGAAGCGTTATACGGAAAGAAGTGCAGATCTCCTCTTTATTGGGATGATATTTCAGAGACACCTAATATTGGACCAGATATGATCTGAGAGATGACCGAGAAAATAAGACTGATTCGGAAAAGAATGAAGACAACACAAGATCGACAAGCCAAGTATGCAAATGTTCGACGCAGGCCTTTGTGTTTTGAACAGGGAGACCGAGTGTTCTTGAAGATTTCTCCATTCAGAGGCACTGTCAGATTTGGCAAGCGAGGGAAGTTATCTCCAAGATTTATTGGTCCGTATGAGATTCTCGAGAAGATAGGCAATCTTGCCTATAGACTTGCTCTTCCTACAGCTCTTTCTGGAATACATGATGTCTTTCATGTTTCTATGTTGCGGAATTATTAGCCTGATATTTCTCATGCTCTCTAGCAAGATGAAGCAGAATTATATGAGACTCTGAGTTACTTTGAGAAGCCGATACAGATACTTGATCAAAAAGAGAAACAACTCAGAAACAAGACTATTCCTCTCGTGAAAGTTCAGTGGAGTAGACATGGAGTTCAAGAAGCAACTTGGGAAGTCGAATCAGATATGAAACAAGGCTTTCCAGACCTATTTCACCGATGTGAGTTCTTATTCAGTATTTCTGTTATTTCTTTCTCTTATAAGCGTACAGATTGCATGCGATTTCGAGGATGAAATCATATCTTAGAAGGGGAGAATTGTAAGGCCCGATATTATTTAATTTTAATCCGAGAATATTTAAGTTGAGAATATTTAGAGTTTAGATTTAAATTCTAATATTCTTAAATTATTTAGGATTGAAATTGAATCAAAAAGAAGTTTCAAGGGCCAATTTGCAAATAGTGAAGAAATGAGGGGCCAAAGTGAAATTTTCAGAATTTGAGTGGGACACTTGGCTTTTAATTGAGCATGTACGTGCATATACTTGCACTTATCAGATTTCTATCAATTCCTTCAGCCATGAAACCGAGATTCATCTTCTTCCTTGCAAATTTTCATCTTAAATCTTTAATATCTCAAGATCCGTCTGGTCGAATTAAATTCCGGGCATAGTTCCGCAATCCTTGAAAGACGAGCTTCAATTTGGTGTAAGTATATTTATGATCCAGCATATTTCGAAATTGAGATGATAAAGAACTCAAAATTTGATGTTAGATATGTGTTCTTGAGCTTTTATGTGTTGTATTATCGCAATCGGGTCGAAGATTGGATGTCGTTTGTATTTTTTGTGAATTTTACAGCATGTATTTCGAAATGATAGCGGCTGATATGCTGGTATATTGATGTATGTTTGCTGGTATATCATGTATATGAAGTTGGATTGATAGATTGGTTAGATTTCAGTTTTGGTTACCGATTCTGTATCGTTACGCCGTCGGTTTGAAAAATGATCAAGTTTGAGTCTAGATTACATGAGCTGAGTATTATGTAAGTTCTTGCTGATATCTTGATATGCTATATTTTCAGATTGGTTTTGAAGGTCATCAAACTCGGGAATTCAGCGGCGAAACCAGAATAGAATAGCTCAATGTTTGCTTTGAAGATTAGCTTGCAAGACTTAGTTTGTTGAGCAGATTTTGGTTGAGGTTTTGTTGTGCAGCTAGATCAGATTTGAAGAACTTTGAAACCAAGCTTGAAAGGTATAAGACAACCTTAGAACAAGGGTTTTGTACATTCAAGAGACTTTTCTTGAATTCCCTTACAAAACCACATACTATGTGCTTATATGTGTGTATTTGCATCTTTACTTGCTTGTTTGATTCAGCTTGTTATTAGTTGGATTTTATTCTTATTCTTCTAGACTTTGATGCATTCATATTGAGTCAAAAACCCTTTGAGATTTGAAATGGCAGATTCGCCAAAAAAATACGGACGTTTGGATATATATCAAGGAACATAGGAGATAGATTGACTCCTGTTGTTAGAAACTTGATATAGTATGCCAAAGTCCGGGAAAAGAGCTCAACGCCACCCTGAAATGGAGAGTAGGTGGGAGATTTGTTGTGTTCTTCTTCCCCGGGATCCCAAGAACCGATATAGAACTTGATAGCAGATTTTTAAATCATGCATTGCATTAGATTGGTTAATGCTTGTTGAGATGTTTATATGAGTATTTATTTAAACTCTATTATATGCATGATATAGTTGTTTTATACTGGGATTCAATTCTCACCGGAGATATCCGGCTATTCTATGTTTGTATGTGTGCATGGGAATAGATGGGGCGAGCACAGGACAAAGAATGTTGTAAGAAGAAAGAGGTGGAGTTAGATGTGGTGATCTCGGGTTTATGCAGTAGAGTTGATGTCAACCTTTGTATCTAGATCTTTTATATGTTTTTTTATAAACTCTTAAACATAAAGACTTGTATGTTTGGCAAGAATAAGAACAATGTAAGATCTTGTGGGTTGTATGTCAAGTTCCAGGTTTAGTTACTTGGTTAGCTCATGGATTTGCATGTTTTCTTCTAGATTTTGATGTTGAATTCATGCTATATATGTTAGATGATGTTTAAGGATCAAAACAGGGGCAAAGGCCTCATTTTAAAGCTCTTTGGAAGTCAAATCCGAGGGCCAGGCGCGTCCGCCTAGCCCAGAGGGCGCGGCCACGCCTAACCAAGGCACCATGGGTGCCTTAACCGAGAGGGGCGCGCGCCCGCGCCTCAGGGTTAAATAAATAAATAACTTGTCGATCTTTTTGCGACGCGTTTTTGCGTCGCCAAATGTACGATTTTGCGTCGCCAAATGTTCGATATTGCAGATTAACTATTTTTAGTTATTAATCGCCCTATAAGATGAGATTAGCACCCGAGGTCCCCACATCTTCCGCACGAACTCTTCCAAAGATCTACCCGGATCCTCTTATTAAATGGTCCATTATCCGGCAAGATCTTTACGGCAATCTGATATGAATCTTATGTATGAAAGGCAACACGACTACAACGAATCGCACCTCAATTCTATAACAAAAGAATTCAAAGATTTTGTCCCGACTTTCAAACAAGTAACAGATTTTGGAATCTCCACCTCTAGTTGAACCTGTAACTAGCAATAGAGAATTCACGATGGAAATAATCAAAGATTCAATTAGACCTTCAAAGGAACCTGTCTTTGACAACCCAATTGAAAATCGATTGACAAACGCCACAAAGCTATGAAACTTTGATAAGTTTGATTTTTGGGTAAAGCAAAAGCTTTGATAAAATTCTAGAGAGAATTTTGTATTGAATAATCAATAATCAGAAATCTTAATTCTATCAATAATGAATGTTTTTGTTTTATTTATAATACAACTACAAATAATAAAAGATATCGCGAAATAACTTAAAAATATATCTAAAGATATGATAATATCTTCCTAAAAGTTTCCTAGCTTCCTAAAATTTTCCTAGAAGGAATAAAAGACTCAAAATAAGAAAATAATTCCAAAAATATCAAAAGTCTTGCACACACACAAACATGCCAAACTGTGTGTAAAAACACAAGGCGCGGGCGCGCAAGGACTACGCGCGGATGCGCATAGCTCTTTGTCCATCTGGCGCGGGCGCACATCAGGAAGGCACGGGCGCGCATGGGCTTCTGTCCGTTTGGCGTGGACGCACGTTAGGAAGGCGCGGGCGCGCATGCCTCTCGGGTCCTGTCACCTATTTTTGTGTTTTCTTTGATATTTTCTCCACTCTCTTGACTTCTTTGGACTTCAATAAGATTGTAACATTCCCCAAAGTATTCTTCAGACATTCCAATGTTTTCTTGACAATTCATCATCAACGATTGAAGTGCTTCCTTGAACTTCTTAGCTCGACCTCTCGTAATTGGTCCTCGAGGCATCTCCATCGGGTCCTTAACCATGTGATCAACATGTGAGCTATCTGTAATCGAATCATCCTCCCCTTCTTGAAAAGGATTTGTCCTCAATTCTCGATCATCACCTACATCAAATAACGACAAGTCAGAAACATTAAAAGTAGTACTTACATTATACTAATCTGGAAAGTCTAATTTGTAGGCATTATCTTTGATCCACTCCAAGACTTGGAAAGGTCCATCGCCTCTAGGTAACAACTTAGAACGCCGCTTCTCCGGAAAACGCTCCTTCCGCAAATGCAACCAAACCCAATCACCCGGTTCAAATACAACATTTTTTTACCTTTATTTGCTTGCTTCGTGTATTGCAAATTCTTTTTCTCAATGTTTGCCTTTACCCTTTCATGCAAATTTCTCACAAAGTCCGCCTTTTTCTTACCATCCATGTTAACCCTTTCACTCATAGGCAAAGACATCAAATCCAACGGGGTTAAAGAATTAAAACCATACACAATTTCAAATGGTGAAAAATTTGTAGTAGAATGCACACTACGATTATATGCAAACTCAACAAATGGCAAACATTCTTCCCAACTCTTCAAATTATTTTTAATGATAGCACGCAACAAAGTTTCTAACGTTCTATTAACAAATTCAGTTTGACCATCCGTTTGAGGATGACATGTAGTAGAAAACAATAGTTTAGTACCAAGTTTGCACCATAATGTTTTCCAAAAGTAGCTCAAGAAACGAGTATCTCTATAAGACACAATACTCCTAGGCATGACATGCAATCTAACAACTTCATTAAAGAACAATTCAGCAACATGAGAAGCATCATCAGATTTATGACACGCAATGAAATGAGCCATCTTAGAAAATCTATCAACCACAACAAAAATTGAATCCCTCCCCTTCTTAGACCTCGGTAGTCCTAAAACAAAATCCATAGAAATATCTACCCACGGTTCACTAGGAACAGGAAGTGGAGTATACAACCATGTGGATGTTGTCTAGATTTTGCTTTCTTACAAGTCACACATCTTTCACAAATTTTCTCAACATCATGCTTCATATGTGGCCAATAAAAATGTTCATGCAAAGTTTCATAAGTTTTAGCCACACCAAAATGTCCCATTAAGCCACCCCCATGTGATTCCCTAACAAGTAATTCACGAATAGATGACTTAGGAATACACAACTTATCCTCCTTAAAAAAAATATCCATCATGCATGAAGAATTTATCTTTTGGACCATGCAAACATGACACATATATCTCACCAAAATCAAGATCACTAGTATATAACTCTTTCACATACTCAAATCCTATGAATTTAGAATCTAGAGTAGATAAAAGTACATACCTTCGTGATAGAGCATCCGCTACCACATTTTCCTTCCCTTGATTGTATTTGATAACGTAGGAAAAAGTTTCGAAAAATGCCACCCACTTAGCATGCCTCTTGTTTAGCTTTTGTTGTCCTTTGAGATGCTTCAATGATTCATGATCCGTATGAATCACAAATTCCTTTGGCCTCAAATAGTGTTTCCATGTCTCAAGTACCCTTACCAACGCATAAAACTCCTTATCTTAGGTAGGATAATTCAAGGACGCACCACTAAGCTTCTCACTGAAGTATGCAATCGGTCGCCCCCCTTGCATCAAGACACCTCCAATTCCTACACCTGTCACATTCAATTTCAAAAGTGTTAGTAAATCAGGTAATACAAGTAAAGGAGCATTAATTAATTTATTCTTGACAATATTAAAAGACTTATCTTGATCCTCGTCCCAATGGAATGAAACGTTCTTCTTGATTACTGGAGTCATAGGTGCCGCCAAAGTACTGAAATCTTTCACAAATCTCCTATAAAAACTTGCAAGACCATGAAAACTCCGAACTTGACCAATAGAAGTAGGCATTGGCGAATCTCGAATTGCACTTACCTTGTCCTCATCAACTTTGACACCTTGAGCACTCACAACAAAACCAAGAAACACAAGTTCTTTTGTACAAAACACACACTTTTTCAAATTAGCATACAATTGTTCAGCTTTTAGGGTGATTAGCACAATCCTCAAGTGTTCAACATGCTCATTCAAGTTCTTACTATACACCAAAATATCATCAAAATACACCACAATAAATTTTCCAATATAAGCACGCAAAACATGATTCATCAACCTCATAAAAGTACTCGGTGCATTAGTTAACCCAAATGGCATAACCAACCACTCATACAATCCGTACTTAGTTTTAAAAGCAGTTTTCCATTCATCACCTTCTCTCATCCAAATTTGATGGTAACCACTCTTAAGATCAATTTTACTAAAAATGCTAGAACAATGCAATTCATCCAACATATCATCTAGTCTAGGAATAGGATGCCTATACTTGATGGTAATATTGTTAATGACTCATAACTCGCTACAGTAGTGCAACTCCCACTATCAATAATAACACTACATACTTTGTTATTCACAAAGCATCTAGTATGGAATAAATTTTCCCTTTGAGTTTCTTCCTCCTCCTTTTGTTGTACATTCAACACTCTCCTAGTCACTAACAATTATTCAACAACCGCATCATATCCCTCTTCATCGGGATCCTTCAACGCAGGCATAACATCATAATTCTCCTCCTCACTCTCAGACTCAATATCACCACCAGCATTCATAATCATATTTTTTTATTAGGACACTGACTAGCAATATGACCAAGTCCTTGACATTTAAAACATTTAATATCTCTAGAGCGAGTATTAGTAGTTTCAGGTGTACCTTTATCCACTTGTTTTGGTGCCTCCAATTTGGTGTCAAATTTTGGCTTGGATATTGTCCTCACATTTTGCAACGTTTGGATGCCAAGGAGTCGACGATCCTCCACCGGTAGGAAGTTGACCAGCTCCTCTCCTCTTGAGCTGCTGCTCCACCTTCATGGCCGTCTGCACCATCTCATCCAAATCAAAACAGTGGCGAAGCTCCACTTGATCTTGGATTTCTCAATTCAAACCGCACAGAAATCTGGCCATTGTAGCTTCATTATCCTCCTCAATGTTGGCCCGGATCATCGTGGTTTCCAACTCCTTGTAGTAATCCTCAACGCTTCTTGGACCTTGCTTCAGAGTCTGTAATCGCCTGTACATGTCACGATAATAATAGTTAGGCTCAAACCGCTTCTTCATGACATGCTTCATCTTCTCCCACGTCTCAATATGCGTCTCTCTACACCTCGTTCTAGTAGTCACTAATTGATCCCACCAGATTAACGCATAGTCTAGAAACTCAACCACTACCAACCTCACTTTCTATATATTTTCTTGCATGTCTCTTGTATTTATAGTCTTCAGAAAGTTGTTGTTAAGGAGTCCGACAAGTCTCCTTAATTTAATCTCAGATCTTGACTTTCTGGTTCTTTGTTGGCAACGTTCAAATCTTCATTTATTGCCTTTTTCTTTTATCACAACAACTCTCTTGACTTGATATGGTGCTTCTAAGATTATCTTGATTTTGAACTGATCTGCTTGCTAACTGA
Source organism: Henckelia pumila (assembly GCF_033568475.1). NCBI lineage: Eukaryota > Viridiplantae > Streptophyta > Magnoliopsida > Lamiales > Gesneriaceae > Henckelia > Henckelia pumila. The sequence goes on from NC_133123.1 coordinate 230,782,458, forward strand.
TCTGGTCGCTAACTTATCTGCTCTCTTCTTCTTTGTTCTTCTCGCTAACTAATCTGCATCTTTTTCTTTGATCTGATTTTTGCTTCTTCAATTAATCTGCTTAGTTGATGACTTAATTAATGTTTCAAACGCCGAAACTTAGATACTTGAATTCCTAACATGGATTTTGAATATATTCTATTTTTAGTCTTGTTAATTATTAATTCGTAATTTAGTTATGTAACTTGTATGTTTTTCTTTTTTCATCTTTTTTTTCATGATGGTAATTACTTTATGTGGCGATGTCAATGCTGACATGGATTTTTAAAAGGAAACTTGCATATAAATCGGAATTTTTTAGAATATTACAATTTTCAAAAAATTCATGCCAGTATCCGCGACCGCTACATAAACAATTTTTGGTCAACAATTCAAACCTCAATCAAGAAAGGATAAAAATGGGGGGGGGGGGGAATGCAAATTACAAGATAAAAAAAACAATCAATTCATTGTTAATATGACCAAAAATTGAAACAAAATACAAAATTAAAAGGCCAAAATTTTAGGTTTCGTTTGAACATGTACTTATAAAATATTTTTGTAAAATTGTTTTTTAAACTTTTTTTATAAAATATTTTAAAAGTTGTTTTAAGAATAATTAATATGTGTTTGGACAACTATTCAATAAAAATATTTGAACATTTAAAAAGTAATGTTGTTCATCTTTTTCTTCAATAGTTCAATTTTAAAAACATATAAAAACACATATCAAGTGTTCTTTAGAAACTAACCTTGAATAAAATGTTTTAAAAATTTTTCAAAAAAAACATTTTTTTAAAAATATTTTCAAAAATATTTTACAAAAGTTTTATCTAAATAAATACTTTAAGTTTTTTTCACTTATAAATTAAATACTAAATAATTTTTTAAAGTATATGTCTAGACGTGAAAAGAATATCGATTCCTTATCAAGTCTTTTCATAATTTGATAAGACTTTGTTGAGGATTTTAAGTTTTGGTGTTCTCACAATAATTAAGTCAAAACACATCACAGAACTAAATTGATCAGAGTAAACTGCTCTCGCACCAATAACTACTCAAGTTACATAACTGCTCTCGTTAGTAATCTGCTCGAGTTGCCTAACTACTTAAGTTTCTCAATTTATGCATTCTTGATTGTATTATTGTGTTTATTGAATCTTTGGAGATTGATCAACTTCGAAGTGATTTTATATGCTATAATTGATACCAAAAAGAGATTTTATAACGTGCAATAGAGTAATATAATTCAAGGATCTACAACTTGCATAGATATATGAGTTTGGGTACATGTTGATAGTCATAATTCAATAAGTCGAAAGCTAGAGGATTTGTAATGGACCGGGTGCATCCCTCTGCCTCTGGCCCATCTGGCCTCAGCTCTGGGGGCCCGTGACCATACTCATGATCTTCTCTCCACCTGGAAAGAAGAGTTTTTTCCCTCCCCAGGATTCGAACTTGGACCACCAGGCATATATCCACTGAGCTGAGGCCATATGGGCCAGAGACAGAGGGATGCACCCGGTCCATTACAGGATTAATTTCATGGTACATTAATGCGATTGCAGTTGTTAAATAACACAAGGACACTTGGTTATTTTATTTTGGAAATTAGATTAATATAGCTCGACCTAGTATATTGATAGGCTAGGGAATTCCGTCAAAATCAAGGCTTGAGAATTGAAATTCAATCATTAGAGAAGATTAAGGGGTAGGTAAACCAAAATTCTAACAATCGTTTATTTATTATCTGAATTGAATTTATTTAATTTGATTTTGTTTCATCATTTTATTTTAGTTTATTAATTTATTCTCCATCTTATCTTAATTAATTAAAGAAAAATACTTGAGGTAAATTTGTCATATATCAATCTCTGTGGATGATATTGTACTTAGTACACTATATTATTACTTGACTCGTGCACTTGCAATTTATTCGAGCTTAATTGATATATATATATATATATATATATATATATATATATATAAGTTGATTTTCTGTTGTAGAATTTGCTCGATCACTGTTGTGGTGCCCTACAATAGGAATACCTTATTAGAATTTTATGCCAACCTCACATCAAGTGTTGGTCATATAGAATTTTCCAAGTACGGCAGAGTCTTTGTAAGGAAGAAGTTGTTTGAGTTCAACCCTGCTGTCATCAACATACTCTACAACACACGAGATGTGGATAAAGGGAACCACCCTGATATTCATGAAGTCACTTTTTTACTTACTGTCTCCTCAAAAAGTTTCCTAACAGATCCTCAGCTGCAAAGCTCACTTCTTTCTACTCTGTCCTGCATAAGACGGTTGTGTGCAACTATACACCATCCACAAATTCCACTATGGTAACTTGGCCACAAGATTTTGTGTTGTTTACTATAGGGACCGAGAGCCCTTTCAATTTTGGAAAGCTTGAGTTCAAGACAACAATTACACCTTACAAGACGGAACCTTAAAGTTTTAAATTAAATTAGAACAAATGGAAAAGGTAATTAATGATGCGTCCATTAGATAATTTTTTCCTTCGTTGGATTTTTTTGTATGGTGAATCGCATGTGTGGATAACACAGCTTGTTAAGATATATTCCAGATCGATTGGATAGAGTTCCTATATATAATTTTGTGTATATAGTCTTAGACAACCCATTTTATTTGAGCTAGTGTTTGGAGTTGAGCTAAGTTCAAGTCTCCTATCTTTAACATTTTATCACCAAACTAGCTTTTTTTTTTTGGATCAATAAAAGGGCAATTTGCTCAAAAATCCCTAAATGCAAACATGTTTTGCTTTGGGGTCCCTAGTCATAAAATGTGGTACAAAATAATACAAGATGTGGTACAAAATCATACAAGATGTGGTACAATTTAACAAAAAATGTGGTACAAAAAAGTGGTTAGGGAGTGCAGAGCAAAACATGTTTGCATTGGGGATTTTTGAGCAATTTGCACTTAATAAAACCAAACTAGCTTTTGGGGTCGTAGTTTGATCTAAATCTAAATCTTTTAACATACACAATTTTTTCCCATATTTTAGTATTAGATAATTCTTCCTTTTTCCCGATAATATTAAAAAAAAAACCGATAAAAAGATCACTTAAAAGAATCTACTTTCTTATTGTGATTTTATTACAAAATAATAAATTAAGAATGTTTTATATTAATTACTCAAAAAATGTTATATATATAATTAACTTATTGGCTAATGTATACAAATTATATAAGTGTGAACCAAAGCCAAAGTTTTTTATTGTGTATTTTCAAATTTGTGCTTGGTTTGTACACATTTGATAAATTATGTAAGGATAATTTTGCAAAAACAATAATTATGATAAGGTCAAAATTGACAAAGCATGTGCATATTAGATAAGAATTCAGTTTTCAAAAAAATGGAAAGATCCAAATATTTTGATTTTTATTTTTTTCTTAGATAAAGTGAACATATTATTTCCACAAAAAATTTTAAAATATTTTCCACAAAAATTTTAATTAAATATTCATCCGGTTTCCTAAAAGGATGAAACACTAAAATAATTTAGTTTTTATTTGTTTGTAGATGGAATGAAGAGATATTTTTAAAAAAATCTTATTTATTTTAATTTGTGTAAGGAGCTATTGAGCTAAATAATTATCATGAGTTCATAAATATATAAAATATCAGATTTGAAAACATTATATATATATATATATATATATATTAAATTACACACCATTTTTAAAATAAATAAATTCAAGTGGAGTCAAGTTTTAATCCAACATAATAAATAAAGAACACAAAACAAAAACACACACACATCATATATTTAAAAGTTAAAATTAAAATATTTAACTATTTTTTCTCCTCATAAAAGCTAAAAACTATAACAATTATTTTATGACATGATATTGTATTAACGAATGAATATTTTACAAGAGCTGAAGATGGATAAATCGTTTATAGCTTTTATGCTACTCATGTTTTGAAGGTGATTTTTTTAATTTCTTATAAATAAATTTTTACAAAAATTACTCATTAACATTACTCACTAATTATCCTTATGACTAATAATAAAAAAGTTTCGACTCAAAACAACGTCGTTCACAAAATTTGTGTATGGACCTATTAGGTTGAATAATTAAATCATGAGTTCATAATTATATATTAGAAATATCATATTTTAAAACGTTATTATATATATTTGAATTAAATTACACACCAGTGTTGAGATAAATCAATTCAAAATGGTGTCAAGAATCAAAAATAATAAATAAATAAATAACACACCAACACACTTATAACATATATGAAAACTTTGAAATTAAAAATTTCACTATTTTTTCTCATCATAAAGGCTAAAAAATATAACAATTATTTATGAGATGATCTTTGTTGGGATCAAACTGGTCTTCTTATATATATGGAGTTCAGATGGGTTAGCACATGAGCTCGTCTTTCTCGTGTGTCTATGTTAATCAACCAACTTGAAACAGTGCGGAAGAGGTTGACTAACAGATCGAACAATGATCAAATGGCTTGGTTGAATTCATGAGGTGAGTGAATGCGTTAGGCTGATAAGAAATAACACAGTGACTTGTTTCTGGATGTTCGGAGCTCAAACTCCTACTTAACTTCTTCTTTCACTTCGAAAGGATTCACTCCCTTCTAAAATACTTTGATCTATACAAGGAATTTGCACCGACCCAATCCAAAGCTGGACTTACACTATTGCCTTTCTTAGAACTCCTAGACACTCAAGAACTCAGGCCTCGACTGATTCTTGTTACCAAATATTGTTTTTACAGAACACTCAACTGATCTGGTACAAGCTTACGACTGAATAAACTCAGCACAAATGATCCTCACTTGATCTGATATGATTCTAAGTGTGTGCTTGCTCGATCATCTTCAATTGCTCTTGAAGCACTTCACTTTTCTTGATCGTGAGTGAGTGAGCTTTTTTCGATCTATTTTTTCTTTTCGTTTGTTTCCCTTTTCTTTTTTTAGTTGTATATGTCTTTTCTTGCTTATCTCTTGTATTTATAGTGTAGAAGCCCGGTTCCATTTTACAAGTTTAAGCGATTTTAAACATGTTAGAAAATAACATATAATTTTAAAAGTGTCAAAACATGTTTAAGGATTCATTATTTGGTGAAAATAAGTGTAAAATCATATTCGAAACGCCTAACAATGGTGGGAAGGGTCTCATAGGTCTCAGACAGTCCAAAAACAGTCAAACAAGTTCGGAAGGACCAAAGCAGTTTGGAGCATGCGGACCAGTTCGGACCATCCGAACCCAGTTCGGATCCTCCAAACCAATTCGGACCGTTCGAACTCAGCAGAACCCAGGTGACAAAGTGGCTCGGACAGGTGGTAGTTCGGACCGTCCAAACTTCTCCTATAAATAGGCCATCCGAGGGTCTCATTTCTCACTCAATTTCACTCTCTCCATCTCGGTTCCAGCTTGGTTTTAGTGGTTTAGATGTGATTCTAGCCTTCTTACGCTTGGTCCGGAGGTTGGCCAGGCACTCCAGGGTTGCGGCGGAGAGGTGCCCAAGTTATGGGGCAGTCGTCATCAGCGGGCTGACATCGAACGCATGTATAGCTCTGAATCCTTATAGTAAATAGGGAGTATGCTATAGAGTAGTTAAGAATTTTAGAATAAGGTTATTTTAACGCCCCGTTTTTATCTTAATTAAGTTTATTTGAGTTAATCGAAGATCACAGAGTTCACGAGCCGATTTGATTTTGATCAGGGTCCTTTTTGCAAATTTTGGAAATTTCAGGGACTAAAACGCAAATTTGGAGTTTAATATATTATCTACACTTAGAATTCATTTGAATTAGTCTCTTATCCTTCCTCTCCTTCCCTTCCATCGGCTAGACTCCATTGAAGACGCCTCTTGGAGCTTTTGAGCTTTCTAATTTCAGTCCGAGCTCGATCCGGCCGTTGGAAATTAATTCTGAAGGCAGTTTAGCGATCACGGCTACGAGAGCTTTGTTCTATCGTAAGTTTTTCTACGATCAGATACATTCTAGTTTTTGGATGTTGTTAGAATCGTTCTAGATTCGAGTATGTCGTTCTTGGCGAAGTTCTGATCGTTTATTATCTGTCGGTTTTGAAATAAAGCGACGTTTGGATTTGTTATGATTTTTGGAAGCCTTTTTTGAAAATTATGGTTTTGATATTTGTTGGGTTTGCCTTGTTTTGGTTGTATTGGCTTTGATATGAGTTGATATCAGTATTGAACTGCTGTCTGCGTTTCCGGTTTGTTTAGTTTATAGCCGTTATGCCGTCGGTTTGAGTTTTGGGGATTTCGAACCGTTTTTGAGTTGTGATATTGGCTTGTAAGTTGATCGTGGTTATTGATCATTAAATTGTATCTGAACAGATTCGTTTGGAGTTGTCAAGCCCTGTGTTAGCAGCATTTGGTCGTCGAGAATTGGACGAAGAACGGTAAAAAGATTACCTTGAACTGTTGCCTTTGTTGTTGGATTGTTTAGTTGTTGATTAAACCTTTTGTTGTAGCTTATCCAGAGTTGGAACTACTGCATTGAAAGGTAAAGGCAGACATCGATAGCGGGATAGCAAACTCGGGACAGTTGGTTCTCGAGTTTCCCTTAAAATCACATACTTGCATCTACACTCGTTCTAGCATGAGGAACTTGTGTTTTGTTGTTTTGATTGAGCTTTTGTTATATGACTATGTTTTATGTTTCTGTTATGCATTCATCTTGAGCCAATCTTGTTTTCAGCGGGCAGAACCGCCCTTTTTGTTTAGACGTTTGGGAACTATGATTGAGTGGCCTAGGTCATAGTCATTTCACCTAGTGCTAGCATACTCATTATAGTTGCTCAAAGTCTAAAGGAGTGGGATACGTGGCACCACCTTGATTGGGTGAGTCGGTGAGTCGTTATGTAATCTCACCCTCGGGATCCCAAAAGCACAGCAGCAATCCCTCGTTATCAGATTTGATATCTCGGTTTAAAGACATGCATTTCATTACATCGTTATTTATTTCATTGTTGTCTTGAAAGCATGTTTATTGTTGTATTACTTAATATGTTGTTTTTACTGGGATTATCATTCTCACCGGTTATCCGGCTGTTGCTTTGTTTTGTATGTGTACTTGGCAACAGGTGGGGCAGGAACAAGTCAGAAGAGGCATGGTTAGCTCCGAGGGAAAGTTGTAGTAGTGAGACTCGGTTTAGAAGTCGTGTCAATATGTTTATCTAGTTATATTAAAACATGTTTAGATCTCGAACTTTGTTGTTTATGTTGTATCGATTATGCGAGTCTTATGTTTCATGTTATAGACTGGTTCGTAGTTGATCAACACTAGCATTTCATGTAATAACTGGAGAAGTTATGTTTTTAATGCATGAATTTGAGTTTGATGTATGGAATAAATTTTAGTTTGAGCTGCCAAGCTTTTTCTGCTCTGTTATGTTTCTGCTGCAGGGGGGCGCCCGAGCTGCAGTTTTTAGCAGCCCGAGCGCACCCCAGTTCGAGTAATCCAGCAGTGCTGAACTTTAGGGCGCGCTCGAGCGGCAGTTTTTGCCCGCCCGAGCGCACCCCCTTTTTTATTGTCCAGCAGTGCTGGAGTTTAGGACGCGCTCGAGCGGCAGTTTTTGCCCGCCCGAGCGCAGCCTCCTTTAAAAAAAAAAAAAATTTCTTTCTTACTTTGGTCTTGAATCTTGTATGCTTAATTGTTGTTTAAGCCGAGATTAGTTGTTTAGAACCGAGGTCTCACATTAAGTGGTATCAGAGACTTAAGATTCTTGGTTGAACTAGAGTGAGCGGGGTAGTTTGAGTCTGCATGTATTGGCTCCTCGCATGTGTATGAGTTATTTGATTGATTATTTATTACCATGCGAGCATGCTTAATTATTTGAGAAATTAATTGAATTACTTGATTCTGTGATTTAATTTTATAAAGCATGAACTACTTGAAATATAACTGCTTTTGTTATCGGCTGGTATCCGGTATTCCAAGCGGTTGTAAGGGCACTGATTGTAGCGATTGAGATATCTCGTGTCCTAACTTTTGATTATCAGACGGGTCCTCGTTGAGTGATAAACAGAAACACACCGCCAGTTATTCCTACGACTGAGCAAGCTAGCACTGAAGTTGATCAGTTGGATGCTTCAGTGACTCCTATGGAAACCTTGCTGAAGAGGTTTCAGTCGTTCAATCCGCCGTTGTTGATGGGTTCAGAAAATCCAGTTGACTGTGAGAGTTGGTTGGATGATATGGATCAGTTGTTTGATTCCATTGACTACACCGATGACCGCCGAATCAGGTTAGTAATTCATCAGCTGCGTGGTGGTGCTAAGAGCTGGTGGATCATGACAAAGAAAGCATTTGAGAGTAGAGGTACAGAGGTTACTTGGACTCTTTTTAAATCTGAGTTTTATAAGCGGTTTTTACCTATCTCATATCGTAAGGATAAGGGAGCAGAGTTTGCAAATCTGAAGCAAGGAAATCTTAACATCGAAGAGTACGTTACCAAGTTTGATAGTCTGTTGTGTTTTGCACCGCTAATTGCCGGAGATGAAGAAGCTAAGGCAGATCATTTCATCAATGGGTTGAACCCCGACGTCTTCACGTTGGTAAACACCAACAGGCCTAACAACTTTGCGGATGCAATGAATCACGCAAAGGGAGCAGAAGCAGGCTTGTGGAGGCAAAGAGGTAATCAGGTGGCACCTCAGCAGCAGAGGCAGTATCAGAACCAACCATCTCAGTATCAGAATCAGCCACCACAGCATCAGAACCAGCAGCAAATGTATGAAGGTGGAAATAGTGGGGGAAACAGAAAGGATCAGTACAAGGCAAGAGGTAAGCAGTTTAAGAGGCAAGGAAACAGTTCGTCAAGTTCCAGTGGTTCAAAGCAATTCGGTTCAGGACCGAGTTCTGGGTCATCATCCTTGTAATGCAGCAAGTGTGGAGGAATACACTCACCGGATCAGTGTGTGGGAGTCTTTGGTAATTGTAACACCTGTCAGCAACCGGGACACTTCTCTAAGGTGTGCCCTCAGCATAATAGAGATAGAGCTCAGAGTGGGAGTTTGTCTAGACCTGCAGTTCAGCCGGAGAGGCAGTCGTCTGCAGTGCACTCTTTCCAGCCTCAGCAGCAGAACAGACAGGGAGATAATTCTAGTGCGAACCAGCCTTCGAGACAACAAGCACGTGTCTTTGCTTTGACAAAGGATCAGGCTCAGGAGGCACCTGATGATGTTATAGCAGGTAACTGTTCGATTTTTGGTCATTTTGCTCATGTTTTGATAGATATAGGTGCTTCCCATTTCTTTATCTCTGAGAAATTTGTGTTATTGCATGCTTTGCCTACTGACTTGTTGCCTACAGTAGTAGCTGTTACTTCACCTTTGGGTGGAGGAATTGTTTTTGTCAGATTAGTCAGGAACAGTGAGCTCTGTTTTGAGGGAAATTTTCTAGAATTCGACTGTATTGTGCTTGGACTGTCAGATTTTGATTGTATTGTCGGTATAGATGCTTTAACCAAGTACAGGGCAACAGTCGATTGTTTTCTGAAAGTTGTCAGGTTCAGACCTGAAATGGCAGACGAGTGGAAATTCTTTGGTAAGGGTTCTCGATCTAGAATTTCTTTGATTTCAGTGTTATCTATGACTCGTTTGCTACAGAGAGGTGCAGAAGGATTTTTGGTTTATGCGGTTGATGTACTGAAATCTAGCCTAGCTTTGGTAGATTTACCGGTGGTTAGAGAATTTGCTGATGTGTTTCCGGAAGATGTTCCTGGTTTGCCACCTATTCGAGATATCGAATTCAGCATTGACTTAGTTCCAGGTACTCAACCTATCTCCAAAGCTCCGTATCGTATGGCACTTATTGAATTGAGAGAGTTGAAGGAGCAGCTTGAGGATTTGATTGCCAAGGGATACATCAGACCTAGTGTATCGCCTTGGGGTGCTCCTATGCTTTTTGTTCGGAAGAAGGATGGTTCTATGCGGCTCTGTATCGACTACCGCCAATTGAATCAGTCTACAGTTAAGAACAGGTATCCTTTACCCCAAATAGATGACCTTTTTGATCAGCTGCAGGATTTTTCTGTCTATTCTAAGATTGATTTGAGGTCAGGTTATCACCAGTTGAGAGTGCGAGAGGAAGATGTTCCTAAGACCGCATTCAGAACGAGGTATGGTCACTTTGAGTTTATAGTCATGCCATTCGGTTTGACTAATGCTCCCGCGGTTTTTATGGAATTGATGAACCATATCTTTCAGCGCTATCTAGATGAGTTCGTCATTATCTTCATCAATGATATTCTTATCTATTCAAAGAACCGTACTGACCATGTAGAGCACTTGAGGATCATCTTACAGATCTTACGAGTGGAGCAGTTGTTTGACAATCTGTCGAAATGTGAATTCTGGTTGGATCGAGTTGTTTTCCTCGGTCACATTATTTCTGAAGATGGGATTTCTGTCGATCCTAGCAAGATTAAAGCGGTTATGAATTGGCCTAGACCGACATCAGTACCTAAGATCCAAAGCTTCATGGGTTTAGCTGGTTATTATCACAGATTCATCAAGGGTTTCTCGTCTATTGCCAAGCCTATTACCCAGCTGACTCAGAAGAATGCGCCTTTTGTCTGGACTGCAGATTGTGAGGCTAGCTTTGTTGATCTGAAGAGGAAACTGACCAGTGCTCCGATTCTTTCTATTCCGAAGGGTACTGGAGGTTTCACAGTCTATTGTGATGCTTCTAACCGAGGCTTGGGTTGTGTTCTTATGCAGCATAAGCATGTGATAGCGTATGCATCGAGGCAGCTGAAACCACACGAGACTCGTTATCCGGTTCATGATCTTGAACTAGCTGCGATCGTCTTTGCTCTGAAGATCTAGCGTCACTATCTTTATGGTGAGTCTTTCGAGATATTTTCTGACCATAAGAGTCTTAAGTACTTGTTTTCACAGGCAGAGCTGAATATGAGACAGAGAAGATGGTTAGATCTGTTGAAGGATTTTGACTGTGAAATCAAGTATTATCCGGGAAAGTCGAATGCAGTTGCAGATGCTTTGAGCCGAGAGCTATGTTCCTTATATCTTTCTAGTATTGGTGTTTCTCAGTTGATCGATGATTGTTGCACTTCTGGTTTATAGTTTGAAACAGATAGGGAGACTATCAGAGTGTTTGCTATTCAAGCCGAGCCAGAGTTGTTTGTTGCAATCAGAGAAGCACAGAAGTCTGAGCCGAGCATTCAGGTTTCAGTAGAGAACGTCAGATCGGGACATCAGTCTGAATTCCAGGTTAGAGATGATGTTTTGTTGGTGAATAACCATATTGTTGTGCCTGATATTCCGGAGTTGAGACAGCGTATTCTCCGAGAGGCTCATTGCAGTCGGTTCAGCGTTCATCCTGGAGGTCGTAAGATGTACAATGATCTGAAGAGTCAGTTCTAGTGGAAGAGAATGAAGAGCGACGTAGCGAGGTTTGTATCTCGGTGTTTGAACTGTCAGCAAGTAAAAGCAGAGCGAAAGCGACCAGAAGGTCTTTTGCACAGTCTATATGTTCCTGAATGGAAATGGGATCACATTTCAATGGATTTTGTCACGAAGCTACCATGATCCGTTCGAGGATGTGATGCTATTTGGGTAGTGATCGACCGATTGACGAAGTCTGCTTGTTTCATTCCGTACAGGATGATGTATCGTCATGATCAGATGACTGAGTTGTATGTTAGCAATGTTGTGAGATTGCATGGGGTACCGAAGTCGATCGTTTCAGATAGAGACCATAGATTCACTTCGCACTTCTGGCATAGTTTTCAGGAGGCTCTTGGTACTCGATTGCATTTGAGTACAGCTTATCATCCTCAGACAGATGGACAGTTAGAGCGGACTATCCAGACGTTAGAGTATATGCTGCGAGCGGTAGTGCTAGACTTTGGCACTAGTTGGCAAGATTCTTTGCCTCTTGTTGAGTTTTCTTACAACAACAGCTTCCAAGCGAGTATCGGTATGGCGCCTTTTGAGGAATTGTACGGTAAGAAATTCCGATCTCCGTTGTTTTGGGACGACTTGTCCGAGTCACCAGATTTGGGACCGGAGATTCTTAGAGATATGGCAGAGCAGGTTAAGATCATTCAGACCAGAATGAAGTCAGCTCAAGATAGGCAGGCGAAGTATGCGAACGTCAGACCTAGACCTCTGAGTTTCGAGCAGGAAGACCGTGTTTTCCTTAAGATTTCTCCTTTCAGAGGCACTGTCAGATTCGATAAGAGAGGGAAGTTGTCTCCGAGATTCATCGGACTGTATGAGATTCTCGAGAAGATAGGCGATCTCGCCTACAGACTTGCACTTCCTCCGTTTTTATCTGGTATTCAAGACGTTTTTCACGTCTCTATGCTGCGAAAGTAACATCCGGATCTTTCTCATATCCTTCAGCCTGATGAAGCCGAATTAGACGAGACTCTGAGCTATTTTGAACGACCGATTCAGATCCTTGATCGGAAAGAAAAGCAACTCAGAACCAAGTTGATTCCATTAGTGAAAGTGCAGTGGAGCCTTCATGGAGTCGAGGAAGCGACTTGGGAGACAGAATCGGACATGAGACAGCGTTTTCCAGAGTTGTTCGGATGTCGTGAGTTCTTCATACTTTCTTTAGTTCTTTATTTTATCTTATGAGTTGTGGTTCTCGTTGATTTCGAGGACGAAATCTCTTCTTAGTGGGGGAGAATTTTAACGTCCCGTTTTTATCTTAATTGAGTTTATTTGAGTTAATCGGAGATCGCAGAGTTCACGAGCCGATTTGATTTTGATCAGGATTCTTTTTGCAAATTTTGGAAATTTCAGGGACTAAAACGTAAATTTGGAGTTTAATATATTATCTACACTTAGAATTCATTTGACTTAGTCTCTTATCCTTCCTCTCCTTCCCTTCCATCGACTAGACTCCATTAAAGACGCCTCTTGGAGCTTTTGAGCTTTCTAATTTCAGTCCGAACTCGATCCGGCCGTTGGAAATTAATTTTGAAGGCAGTTTAGCGATCACGGCTACGAGAGCTTCATTCTATCCTAAGTTTTTCTATGATCAGATACATTCTAGTTTTTGGATGTTGTTAGAATCGTTCTAGATTCGAGTATGTTGTTCTTCGCGAAGTTCTGATCGTTTATTATCTGTCAGTTTTGAAATAGAGCGACGTTCGGATTTGTTATGATTTTTGGAAGCCTTTTTCGAAAATTATGGTTTTGAGATTTGTTGGGTTTGCCTTGTTTTGGTTGTATTGGCTTTGATATGAGTTGATATCAGTATTGAACTGCTGTCTGTGTTTCCGGTTTGTTCAGTTTATAGCCGTTATGCCGTCTGTTTGAGTTTTGGGGATTTCGAACCGTTTTTGAGTTGTGATCTTGTCTTGTAAGTTGATCGTGGTTATTGATCATTAAATTGTATCTGAACAGATTCGTTTGGAGTTGTCAAGCCCTGTGTTAGCAGCCTTTGGTCGTCGAGAATTGGACGAAGAACGGTAAAGAGATTACCTTGAACCGTTGCCTTTGTTGTTGGATTGTTTAGTTGTTGATTAAACTTTTTGTTGTAGCTTATCCAGAGTTGGAACTACTGCATTGAAAGGTAAAGGCAGACATCGTTAGCGGGATAGCATACTCGGGACAGTTGGTTCTCGAGTTTTCCTTAAAATCACATACTTGCATCTACACTCGTTCTAGCATGAGGAACTTGTGTTTTGTTGTTTTGATTGAGCTTGGGTTATATGGCTATGTTTTATGTTTCTGTTATACATTCATCTTGAGCCAATCTTGTTTTCAGCGGGTAGAACCGCCCTTTTTGTTTAGACGTTTGGGAACTATGATTGAGTGGCCTAGGTCGTAGTCGTTTCACCTAGTGCTAGCATACTCATTATAGTAGCTCAAAGTCTAGAGGAGTGGGATACGTGGCACCACCTCTATTGGGTGAGTCGGTGAGTCGTTACGTAATCTCACCCTCGGGATCCCAAAAGCACAGCAACAATCCCTCGTTATCAGATTTGATATCCCGGTTTAAAGACATGCATTGCATTACATCGTTATTGATTTCGTTGTTATCTTGAAAGCATGTTTATTGTTGTATTACTTGATATGTTGTTTTTACTGGGATTATCATTCTCACCAGTTATTCGGCTGTTGCTTTGTTTTGTATGTGTACTTGGCAACAGGTGGGGCAGAAACAAGTCAGAAGAGGCATGGTTAGCTCCAAGGGAAAGTTGTAGAAGTGAGACTCGGTTTAGAAGTCGTGTCAATATGTTTATCTAGTTATATTAGAACATATTTAGATATCGAACTTCGTTGTTTATGTTGTATCGATTATGCGAGTCTTATGTTACATGTTATAGACTGGTTCGTAGTTGATCAACGCTAGCATTTCATGTAATAACTGGAGAAGTTATGTTTTTAATGCATGAATTTGAGTTTGATGTATGGAATAACTTTTAGTTTGAGCTGCCAAGCTTTTTCTGCTCTGTTCTGTTTCTTCTGCAGGGGGCGCCCGAGCTGCAGTTTTTAGCAGCTTTAGCGCACCCCAGTTCGAGTAATCCAGTAGCGCTGAACTTTAGGGCACGCTCAAGCGGCAGTTTTTGCCCGCCCGAGTGCACCCCCTTTTTATTGTCCAGCAGTGCTGGAGTTTGGGACGCGCTCGAGCGGCAGCTTTTGCCCGCTCGAGCGCAGCCTCCTTTTAAAAAAAAAAAAATTCTTTCTTACTTTGGTCTTGGATCTTGTATGTTTAATTGTTGTTTAAGCCGAGATTAGTTGTTTAGAACTGAGGTCTCACAGTTATAATGAATGAGTACTTTGCATTGTAGTGTGGACTATAGGCTTGGACATTAGAGCTGATATAGTTTGCCTAGTAGAACTAAGGTACGTAAGTACAGACTGAGATAGCCAGCTGAATATATATTTTCATGTGTTGCATAATTATTTGTTGCATTATTATCTGTCATGATGTACACGATATACTGTTCATGATTTTTATGCGGCATTTGCATACCATGTTGAGCATGTTATCCTTTTGAGATAACCAATTTTTCTAGGGTCGCTCAGCCCTAGGGATGTTGTTATTCGATCGGGGTACCGTGTGACACTCACTAGAATGACTAGGAAGCGTGTGCAGTTTACCCAGGACGGTTATAGTCCAAGATCGGGTTCAGTATGTGTGGCACCCACGGGATCTTAGGAGCAGCGTGCGCATACTGGAGGCGCTTATGTACTGAGAATTATTTTCCAGATATGATCCCAGTTTACCCAGAGTATTTATAGTTCATATTGCATGCATCATATAGACCTGTATATTCAATACTTTACATATTGGGCGTTAGCGCTCACGTCCTTGCTTTTATCTCGGACACCCCATTCAACGGGGCAGGTTTCGCAGGTGGACCAGGAGCAAGATCAGTGGCTGATAGGTGACCAGGGCTTGGTAGCAAAGGTCATTAGAGGGGTTATAGATTAAGATTTTATTCAGTATATATTCGATTTGGTTGTATTAAGATTCATTTATTTTGGAATTGTATAACTTTAAGATTTTTCGCTGTTATTTCTCTAATTATATTTAATTAAGTTAAATGCATGCTTAAGTTTCTGATTAGTAGTTGATAACGGAGCGGGTCAATACAATTAAGTTAAATGCATGCATAGTAATCTTGGGATTTAGATTTTGAATTTAGAGTTGTGTTGGTTTCCAGATGATCATTTCTAGGCTTTCTCCTGAAATAATTCAGAAAGTCAGTGGTTTGACATAGTATCTGAGATGACTCAGTGTTAGTGTCATTGGTTATTGATGATGGATTTTCATCATAGATTTAGTGATAGATTATACTTGGTACTGAGGACTGTTCAGGGTTGATCAAGATGGATAGAAAGCGCGACCTACGCCGGTGTTTTCTGGGAGGTTTATTCTAGATAGGCTATTGGGGGAGGCTGCCTGAGTCTTATTATTTTGCCAGTTATAGCAAGAGGTATAATTATCAAAATGAATTTTCTTATGAATTTGATATTTGTATTGGATTAGTGCCAAGAGATTTGAACGTTATCTTCTGACTTTATCAGAGATACAGATTTTAGTTTCCGTTGACAGAATAGTCTTGGAAAATATTCTTTGACAAGTGTACATTCTGGATGGATAGTTTTCGCATGTGGTATTGGGGGAGAACCAGGAGATTCGATCAGTATCATCTGGCCTTATCAGAGTTAAAGATAGTGATCGAGGACATGATCAGCATGATGATTTGGGTTTCTTATTATGTAATTGTAAGACTTATTTGGGTGGATTCCCTACGAGATTAGAGATATAATTTTGAGTTGTCTAGTGATGAAAATTTTCATCAGGGCACAGTGATGATTGGTAATGAGAGACGTGGACTATAATCAGTATTGGAAGTGGTTGTGTATGTTCCCAGTATTGCTTTAGAAGTCTTTTATACTTCAGAAAGGTTATTGGAAAGTTACCCCAGTCTTGAGACCATGATGTTACTAGTGATTATTTGGATTCAGTGAAGTCTTGTAAAATGATATGAGAAAATAAAGAACTTGTTGTTCTTATTCATGTCCATATCGGTACTTAAGATGTATTTCGAGGACGAAATTATCTTAAGTGGGGGAGAATATAGTAGCCCGGTTTTATTTTACAAGATTAAGTGATTTTAAACATATTAAAAAATGACATATAATTTTAAAAGTGTCAACACATGTTTAAGAAATCATTATTTGGTGAAAATAAATGGAAAATCAGATCCAAAATGCCCAAAAATGGTAGAACGGGTCCCAGGGGTCTCAGACAGTCCAAAAACAACCAACGAGTTCGGAAAGACCAAAGCAGTTCGGAGCATGCGGACGAGTTCGGGCCATCCAAACCCAGTTTGGATCCTCTAAACAAATTCGGACCGTCCGAACTCAGCAGAGCCCAGGTGTCAAAGTGGCTCGAACAAGTGGGAGTTCGGACCATCCGAAACCAGTTTTGACCGTCCGAACTTCGCCTATAAATAGTCCATCTGAGGGCCTCATTTATCACTAAATTTCACTCCCTCTCTCTCGGTTCTAGTTTGGTTTTAGGGGTTTAGGTGTGATTCTATCCTTCCTAGGATTGGTCCGGAGGTTTTCCAGGAACTCTAGGGTTGCGGCTGAGAGGTGCCCAAGTTTTGGGGCAGTCGTCATCAACGGGCTGACGACGGACGCAGGTATAGCTCTGGCTCCTTATAGTAAATAGGGAGTATGCTATAGATTAGTTAAGTCTTTTAGAATAAGATTATAATGCATGAGTACTTACATTGTAGTATGGACTATAGGCTTGGACATTAGAGCTGGTATAGCTTGCCTAGTAAAACTAAGGTACGTAAGTACAGACTGAGATAGCCAGCTAAATATACATGTTCATGTGTTGCATTATTATCTGTCATGATATGCATGATATATTATTCATGATTGGTATGCGGAATTTTCATACCATGTTGAGCCTGTTATCCTTTTGAGATAGCCAGTTGTTCTAGGGCCACTTAGCCCTAAGGATTTTGTTATATGATCGGGTACCGTGTGACACCCATTGGACCGACGGGGCAACGTGTGTTGTTTACCCAGGACGCTTATAGTCCAATATTGGGTTCAGTATGTGTGGCACCCACTGGATCTTAGGAGCAGCGTGCGCATACTGGAGGCGCCTATGTACTGAGCATGATTTTCCAAATACGATCCCAGTTTACCCAGAGTATTCATAATTCATGTTGCATGCATCATATAGACCTGTATATTCAATACTTTACGTATTGGGCTTTAGCGCTCACATCCCTGCTTTTATCTCGGACTCCTCATTCGACGGGGCAGGTTTTGCAGGTGGACCAGGAGCGAGATCAGTGGTTGATAGGTGACCAGGACATGGTAGCAAAGGTCATTAGAGGGGTTCTAGATTTAGATTTTATTCGGTATATATTCGATTTGATTGTATTTAAATTTATTTATTTTGGAATTGTATAACTTTAAGATTTTCCGCTGTTATTTCTCTGATTATGTTTAATTTAGTTAAATGCATGCTTAAGCTTTTTATTAGTAGGTGATAACGGAGCGGGTCACTGCATATAGTCTTCAGAAAGTATTCGTTAAGGAGCCCGATATATCTCCTTATTTTACTCTTAGATCTTAACTTTTTGGTTCTTTGTTGGCAACGTTCAAATCTTCATTTATTGCCTTTTTCTTTTACCACAACGGCTCTCTTGACTGGATCTGGTGTTTCTAAGATTCTCTTGATCTTGAACTGATCTACTCTTAGCTAGTTGATCTGCATATGTTCTTCCTAGGTAGTTGAACTGATATGTTCTCGGCAAGTTGATCTACATCTGTTCTGCTTTGTTATTCTTGGCTTACTGATCTGCTTGCTAACTGATTTGATCCCTAAATTATCTGCTCTGTTCTTCTCGGCTATGATCTGCATCTTGTTCTTTGATCTGATTTCTTCTTGTGCATAGATTTGCTTCTTCAATTGATCTGCTCTATGTTTCTTTTGTTCTTGACTAACTTATCTGATCTCTTTGGATTTGTTCTGCTCAGTTGATGACTTAAGTAATTTGTCAAATACCGAAACTTAGATCATGAATTCCTAAAAATTTTCCCATTTTTTGTTTTTGACAAAACTAAGAAATTTGTTTGTCATTTTCCCTCTTTTTTACAATCGCATCAACCGGTGATCTTCCTCCTTTCAGGCTTTCTTTAGATCAGCTTTCACTTTCTTTGAATTTGTTTCCCCTCAAAAGGTGATTCCAAATGAAGTGTTCATATGGTTGATCTGGTTTAATTATCTGGACTGATTTGATTTGGTTGAAAGATCTGATCTGGTGACATTGAGCTTGTCCAACTTTGATCTGGTCTGGTCAAACTTATCTAGTATAGGTCAACTTTGAACTGGTCTTGTTCACTTGATCTGGCCCAGCCATGTTTGATCTGGTTGAACTTTGATTTGGTATGGTTCGATTTGTCTGGTCTGGTCCAATCTGATTTGATATGACATTGAGCTGGTCCAACTTTAATATGATATGTTCTGGTCTGATATGGGTCATTTAAAGTCGGTTTGAATCATATTCTTCCCCCTCAATTATTATTAAGGTGCCAGATAGAATCTTCATTCCCTCATCAATCATGTACATAGTCTTTTGATTTGTTGCATTTCTCTCTAGATTTTGTGCTGCGTGGTGTGTTATTGTGAAAATTCCTCTCTCCTTATGATCTTCAAAATCTCTTTTATATGTATATGAAAGCCCATTGATCAACCCCAGATAAATCTGAAAGTTTCTTTCTTTTTATTCTTCACAGTTCTTCATCTAGTGCGGGAGTGCTCCTAGACTGGATCAGGCACGCATGCTCTTCGTAGTTCACTTCTCCA
Organism: Henckelia pumila; assembly: GCF_033568475.1. Taxonomy (NCBI): domain Eukaryota; kingdom Viridiplantae; phylum Streptophyta; class Magnoliopsida; order Lamiales; family Gesneriaceae; genus Henckelia; species Henckelia pumila. The sequence goes on from NC_133123.1 coordinate 230,801,846, forward strand.
AATTTCCCACAATAGCGCTACTATGCTTCCATGGGGAGATACTGGAGAGCTATTGCTCTCAAGGGGCGCTACTGGAGCGCTATTGCTTGGAAAGGGCGCTATTGGTCTTGTTCTGTTGCGCGATAATTTTCAAAAAATCATATCTCACAATTTAACCGTTGGATCAAGCTAAAATTTTGACACCAGCTTTAAAACATCTTAAACGTTATTATGAACAATGAGATTGGATATAGTTGTCTCTAACATCCTTAGTAATTTTTGAACTTTGCTGCACTGTAATTCCTTTTTTCCAATTCTTCTAGATACTTTCCTCCAATCCTTACATCTCACAAAAAGAAAAACAACAACAAAAACGCATAAAATCCACTCGATACATCACACAAATCAAGTCTAAGTGCATAAAATGCACATATCAGTACCCATATCTTATGTGGATCCTCGATGGATTAGTTCTTTAGGAACCCAAACTTTGATTAATCTAGCAGTCGATGATTGAATGTGTCCCATAGAATTTGTAAATTGTGTTGTGTGTGTTGGTGATATGTATGTGAATGATAAATATGATATGCATTGTGTCGTGTGTGCATTGGATATGTCTGTCTAGATTAATTGTACAAGTTAGGCCTCAAATATCTCTTTTGAACGGATCTATTTTTGAAATAGGGTGGTCTATGTTGTACTTTCATAGAATATTGTATTGATTGACCATATCCAGACCGAACTGGTCTTTTCTTGATCTAGCTTGAGTTAGAACTCTCTGAAAGAGTAGGTGCCCGGTTAGCCAACTTGTGGCTAAGGGCTTTTATGACTCTATGTATAAAAAATCTTTGTTTAATATAATTTACATTCATTAATGGCATTTTCTTTGTCTTTCTTCATATTGTTATATTGTGATATACTATTATTGTTATGATAAAGACCTTGAATATACTATAGTGTAAGTAAGATGAGATAGTGAATAAAGAGAGATCACTATTATGAAACACATCTTATAGTCACTGTATATTCTAAACAGTTCCTAGTCAATTGAGTCGTCCGCTAATAAGGATAAGGATCGCTCAAGATTGAGACTAGCATTTGTGATGCCAAGTACCACGTTTCTTTGGTAATGGACATGGAGATTTTCAAAGCATGCAAATGGATATTCATATGATGAATGATCGAACTACCCTATTCGGACTTTCCAAGTGGTTATCACTTATCGAGTGGATAAAGTCCGCGGTTTAGGTTGTACACCATTAGTCCTTACTACTTGAAACATCATTGAGACTCTATATGCTAGTACTGTACTTTGACTCGTTTACCGACTCTATTGGGGTCATTAGGTATCGGATTGGGAACAGTTACGACACATATAGGAGTCGATGCTTTGTTGTCAAGGATTCACCACATACTAGCGAGTGTGGATATCCTATGCGATCTGAGGAGATATTAGTGTGACAAATCTCTGGCCAGAGTACATGATGTGATTTAAGAAATGGTTTCCTAGTAGCACATGCGATGTCACTATTTGATCTTCAAGATGCATTGCATAGTTGTCGAACCTTGAACGACTCTCGATGTACCAATGGTTGTTGATTCGATCGGGATCTATGGATGAAGGGACCGTACTGTACGCTAACCAAAATCTACTGGTTCTTGCAGGCACTATCAGAGATACCTAGGGAATCATGGGGCGATGTTGCTAGGCGCTCTTACCATGATTCGATGGGTAAGTCAAAAATTGTTGTTCCGAGTCACAAGAAGTTGTGAGCCCACGGCTAGTTGTATCCCTGAACCCTTGAGGGTCACACAATTAATGAATTACTAAACCCCATTGAGATAGTTAAATTTAAAGAGTTAAATTTAATGATAGAGAAGTTGGACTTCTTAACTAAAGGGAGTGAAATTTCCTAAAATGACATAGGGATGGACATTTTTTGAAATCACTGAATTCGAATTAAGAAAAATTATCTTGATTTTAAAAGGTGCAGAAATGGTTTCTGTGCACAGTGGTGAAATCGGTTTATCAATTGGAGTCATGATGAATTTTAGATTAATTTCTATAATAACAGGCTTGGCTTGTTGGACTTAAGTTATGGATTGTGGGACCTAAGGAGTTACAGTCCTAATACAATTATAACTTAATCTAGTCTAGATACTATCTATAAATACATGTGTAGTGTTCGAAAATCATAAGCTTTCAGTCTTGCAATTTTCGAATTACACACATATATTTTCAAGAGGATTTTTCGAAAATCCACTACTCCTTTTTGAGATAATCCAGTCTGTAATTTTTGTGAAAAATTACATTCTGAATTGACAGATCAAATCTGTTTATTCTCTTCGATAAACATCTGATTGATTTCTAGTGCAATCAATCAGAGGGTTTCTGTTTTCTATTCGTGGACCTAATTTCGAAGATTGATCGAGCAAGTCATCGGTTCCCGGGATTTACAAGAAGAGCAGATTAAATTCTGTTGGAGTCCATAATCAAGCCTTAGCTTCAAGAGGTAAAATATTTAACTGTGTTTATTATTTTACTTGCAACAATTTTAATCGTTAGGATTTGATACCACGATATGGAATTGTTCCATATCGAAAAATAAAATTTTTAAACTTCCGCTGCTCCGGGTATCACATCCGTGTGATCAGAGAACGCGTGTTCCAACAGTGGTATCAGAGCCAGGTCGTTCTTTGATCAAACGATTAAAATTAATCGATTGAACAAAATTTTTAAGCCTCTATTTTTGGAAAACAAAACAAAAATTTAAACGAAAATTAAATTTGAAGAGGGCAACGGGGCAGCGAGATCGCTGCCCAAAAGGGCAGCAATCGTTGCTGCCCAGGGGCAGCGAGATCACTGCCCAAATGTCAGCATGATCGTTGCCCAAGGGCAGCAATCGTTGCTGCCCAGGGCAGCCAATGGTTGCCCTACACCCACGTGGGGGCTGCCCTGCCCCACGTGGGGACGGGGCTGCCCAGGAACGTCTCGGGCACCCCGGAAAGTTAAGTTTTTTATTTTTTCCAGAATTTTAAATTTTTGAAATTTTAGTTTTTGGTCCGATCAAAAATTGTTTTTGATTGGTACGCGAGGCATCAGATCAAATTGTTTGAGTCCGAAATTTTTAAAATTGATTTTTGGATAAATTTGAATTTTTGGAAAATTTATAAATTTTATCCGTTAAATTAGATTTTATAAAATTAATTATTTTGGTACAATTGATGATAAGATATGATCTTATGAAAGGATAAGATAAAATTTGATTTTATATTTTTTTATTATGATGCCATTGCATGTTATCCAATTATTTAATTGTTGAATTAATTATTGGATAAAAGGATGATCGATTGCCATGACCAATATTATAGGTGTATGTTAGGTTGTTTACATTTGGTTTTATTGTTGTTGGGTTTTATTAATGGGCTTGGTTTATGGCCCAATTTGAATTGTCATTTGTAATAAAAGTGGGCCTGGTTTATGGCCCGTTCCCACCCTTAAATATGTATCCCCTTCTTGTCATCGAAATTTATTGTAAATTTATTAGACGTAGTGGGAGATAAATATTTGAAGGCAAAGGTGGGCCCAGCAGACAATAAAGACCGAAGAAATGTAAATTGGAAGCTCAATGTAATAGGATTGCATTGCATACTTGCATATCACCTAGGAGTGGACTTAGAATCGTGATTGGCAATCACGGGTCGATTAGTGATTGGGATCGATCATCCTTTAAATAATATATGATATTATTGTTGTATGCATGTTTAGACTAAATTGTATGAATCTCACAAGCATACAAACTTTAAAAGATGAGACGAATTTTCAAAAACAAAAATCCCTCATTTTAAATATGATTTAAAATTTATATCAAGATTTATAAAAGGGAATTTAAATATTGTTTAAATGTTCCTACCTTCCATCAACGATCAATGTATGAGATGCTACCCGCGGGCACGGTCCGACTCATATTATTGGAGGGGCCCGTTCGTCGGAAAGTTGTACATTGGATCGACACATGTTGTAAGTTGGGTGGAACTCCCATGGGATTGGCTCATATTATTGGGGATCCACATGGAGACCGTCCATCACAACTTAATATTGATGGGTTATCTTGACATGTCATAATAAACGGCGTCATATTATTGGGCCCTTATTGGACATGAGGTAAAAACATGGGGATTGCTTTGGAAGCAATTGGGCTCTACTTTTTGAAAATTATGGTTGGCTGATATTATTCGGGACTATAGTTTGTCAATTGGACTCCATGTTCCCACTAAGGAAACAAGTTTTTCGTTTTCACCAGAGGGTAGTGAAATCGTTAAAATAGTGGGAGTGAAATTCATAAAATTAAATCTCGCCATATTTTATGTCTTAGTAAATTAATTAAGCAATCATCGATTATTGTCTGTTTCATCTCAGTATATCATTATGATGAATCCTCGTAATCCACATGTTTAAATTCTCGAACAAAACAAACTTTCTGGCGCAAACTATACGAAATGGTTCCATAATTTAAGATTGTCCTGAGCTCGGAAAAGATTTTCTAAGTGTTAGAAAATGCTCCTCCGAAAACAGCCCCGACTGATGTAACTTCGGAGAGGTTGGCCGAGCTAGAGAAATGGTAGGACCATGATCTCAAGGCCAAATGTTACATGCAAAGATGGACAAGTCTAAATAAGTTTGCCATCACTGCAAGAAACCCGGTTACTGGAAGCGCAACTTCAAAGAATGTATATCGAGTAGGTACGAACTACAAAGGATATATTTTATAAATGTTTCACTTAATACTATTTCTTGGGTATTGCATACCAGATGTATATCTCACATTTGCAATGAGTTGCAGATGATGACAAGAAGTCGTAAGCTTAGGATGGGTGAGACTCAGTTAAGGCTCGGGAATGGTTCCAGAGTTGAATCCAAAAGCTAGGGAAAACATTCGTTTAATTTTGCAAAACGATTTTAAGCTATATTTTGAGAGAGATGTTTTTTATTTGTACCAAGGTTTCATTAAAACATTATTTCTATTTCTATTCTTGATAGAGAAGATCTTTCTTGCAATTTTGCGAATGAGATTTATAATATTTACAAGAATGAATGTTTGATTTGAAATGGACAATTTAAAAACGATCTATATAACTTAAAATTAAAAGACGTTCCAGTTGATTATGTTGATAAATCGGCAACAACAAATAAAAGGAAAAATGATAGTCAAAACTCGGCAAACCTTTGGCATGCTAGGCTAGGTCATATTTCCTCAAGGAGGATGAACAAGCTAGTGGGAGAGGGCATGTTTGATATGTCTGATATTAACTCTCTACCTACTTGTGAGTCCTGCCTAAAAGGAAAAATGACTAAATCTCCTTTCAAAGGGAAGCCTGAGCGTAGTCAAAATCTGTTGGATTTGATCCATACAGATGTTTGCGGACCATTTAGTATCGGTACTAAATTTGGTCACACCTACTTCATTACCTTTACTGATGATTATTCTAGGTATGGGTATTTATATTTAATGAAATATAAGTCTGAATCATTTGAAAAGTTCAAAGAATTCAAGGCTGAAGTAGAAAACAAAAAAGGTAGAAGTATTAAATCACTTCGATCGGATCGAGGTGGAGAATACTTAAGTACCGAGTTTTTGAGCTATCTAAAAGAGAATGAGATTCTCTCTCAGTGGACTCCTCCTATGACACCTCAGCTGAATGGTGTCTCGGAGCATCGCAATCGAACTTTGTTGGACATGGTTCGATCTATGATGAGCTTCACTGAGCTCCCTCCTTCATTTTGGGGCTATGCACTTGAAATGGCGGTATTGTTGTTGAACAATGTTCACACCAAAGAAGCGAATAAAACTTCATACGAGTTATGGAATGGCAAAGCTCCTAAGTATTCGTACTTGAGTATTTGGGGATGTCCTGCTTACGTGAAGCAGACAGTGGGAGATAAGTTGGATAGTCGATCCACCTTATGTTATTTTGTAGGATATCCGAAGAATTCAATCGGATATTATTTCTATCATCCTACTGAAACAAAAGTGTTTGTTTCGAGGAATGCCACCTTCATGGAGAAGGAGTTTTTATTAGATAAGAAAGGCAAGATGATGGAACTCGAAGAAATTCGAGAAGAACCTGAGATACAAAATAACGATCCCACACCTCAAGAACCTTTAGTGGACACGCCTACATCTAGGAGATCCGAGAGGACTTCTAGACCTTCTATTCGATATGGTATTCTTCTTGAAGGGGATCAAAGTGAACCCGACATTGGATGTGATCCAAGAAACTTCAAGGAAGCAATTTTTGACGCGGATTCGAATTTATGGCTTGATGCTATGAAGTCCGAAATAGACTCGATGCATACAAACTAAGTTTGGTCTTTAGTAGATCCTTCCGATGGAATTGTTCCAATAGGGTGTAAATGGATCTACAAGAGAAAACTTGGGCCTGATGGCAAGGTACTAACCTACAAGGCACGATTGATAGCAAAAGGTTATACTCAAAGACAAGGAATTGACTATGATGAAACCTTTTCACCAGTCGCAATGTTCAAGTTCATAAGAATCCTTATTTCCATAGCAGCATGGTATGACTATGAGATATGACAAATGGATGTGAAGATTGCATTTCTTAATGGAAACATTAAGGAAGAAATCTATATGATGCAGCCCGAGGGATTCACATCCATGAGAAGCGAGCATAAGGTATGCAAGCTTCAGAGATCAATTTATGGTCTCAAACAAGTATCAAAAAGTTGGAACCAAAAATTTGATGAAACAATAAAGGACTTTGGTTTCATCAAAAACCCGGAGGAACCGTGCGTGTACAAGAAAGTAGTTAAGGATGCGGTGACGTTCTTAGTGCTTTATGTTGATGGCATCCTACTCATTGGGAATGATGTAGGGATGTTGCAGTCAACAAAGATATGGTTATCAGGTAGATTCTCGATGAATGATTTGGGTGAGGCCTCCTATATTCTAGGGAAACAGATCTATAGACATAGATCTAAGAGAATGATAGGACTCACTCAAGCAACCTACATCGACACCATATTGAAAAGGTTTTCTATGGATGAGTCCAAGAGAGGACATCTACCTATGTGTCATGGAGTTTCTCTATCCAAGTCTATGTGTCCCAAGACTGACGAAAAGATAGAGAAAATGACACACATACCATATGCGTCAGCCATAGGTAGTATTATGTATGGGATGATATCTACCAGACCGGATGTAGCCTTTGCTCTGAGTGTCACGAGCAGATATCAGGCCAACCCCGGTCAAATGCATTGGAAAACCGTGAAGGATATTCTTAAGTACTTGAGAAGGACTAATAATATATTCATGGTTTATGGAGGAAGAGAATTGAAATTGGAAGGCTATACCGACTCTAGCTTCCAAAGCGACGTGGATGACTCAAAGTCAACCTCTGGATTTGTATTCATGCTCAATGGCGGTGCTGTCTCTTGGAAGAGTTCCAAGAAGGACACCACAGCGGATTCCATCACTGAGGAAGAATACATTGCAGCATCAGCTGCTGCTAAAGAGGCCGTTTGGATGAGGAATTTTGTCCAAGAGTTGGGCGTAATTCCTGAAGCTGTTGGTCCAGTTCCGGTGTACTGCGACAACACTGGTGCCGTTGCTCAGGCAAAGGAACCAAGGTCTCATCAAAGATCCAAACATGTACTGAAAAAATTTACCAGATCATCCGGGAAATTGTGGAAAGAGGATACATCACTGTCAAGAGAGTGGCCTCTACAGACAATATCGCTGATCCACTTACTAAGCCCTTTCCAGGACCATTGTTTGACAAACATCGCGAAGCAATGGGATTACGTAGTATGACTAGTTGGCTTTAGGGCAAGTGGGAGATTGAAAGAGTGGGTGCCCGGTTAGCCAACTTGTGGCTAAGGGCTTTTATGACTCTATGTATAAAAAATCTTTGTTTAATATAATTTACATTCATTAATGGCATTTTCTTTGTCTTTTTTCATATTGTTATATTATGATATACTATTGTTTTTTTGATAAAGACCTTGAATATACTATAGTGTAAGTAAGATGAGATAGTGAATAAAGAGAGATCACTATTATGAAACACATCTTATAGTCACTGTATATTCTAAACAGTTCCTAGTCAATTGAGTCGTCCTCTAATAAGGATAAGGATCGCTCGAGATTGAGACTAGCATTTGTGATGCCAAGTACCACGTTTCATTGGTAATGGACATGGAGATGTTCAAAGCATGCAAATGGATATTCATATGATGAATGATCGAACTACCCTATTCGGACTTTCCAAGTGGTTATCACTTATCGAGTGGATAAATTCCGCGGTTTTGGTTGTACACCATTAGTCCTTACTACTTGAAACATCATTGAGACTCTATATGCTAGTACTGTACTTTGACTCGTTTACCGACTCTATTGGGGTCATCAGGTGTCGGAATTGGGTATAGTTACAACACATATAGGAGTCGATGCTTTGTTGTCAAGGATTCACCACATACTTGCGAGTGTGGATATCCTATGCAATCTGAGGAGATATTTGTGTGAAAAATCTCTGGCCAGAGTACATGATGTGCTTTAAGAAATGGTTTCCTAGTAGCACATGCGATGTCACTATTTGATCTTCAAGATGCATTGCATAGTTGTCGAATCTCGAACGACTCTCGATGTACCAATGGTTGTTGATTCGATCGGGATAAATGGATGAGGGGACCGTACTGTACGCTAACCAAAATCTACTGGTTCTTGCAGGCACTATCAGAGATACCTAGGGAATAATGGGGCGATGTTGCTAGGCGCTCTTACCGTGATTCGATGGGTAAGTCGAAAATTGTTGTTCCGAGTCACAAGGAGTTGTGAGCCCACGGCTAGCTGTATCCCTGAACCATTGAGGGTCATACAAGTAATGGATTACTAAAACTCGTTGAGATAGTTAAATTTAAAGAGTTAAATTTAATGAAAGAGAAGTTGGACTTCTTAACTAAAGGGAGTGGAATTTCCTAAAATGACATAGGGATGGGCATTTTTGAAAATCACTGAATTCAGATTCAGAAAAATTATCTTGACTTTAAAAGGTGCAGAAATGGTTTCTGTGCACATTGGTGAAATCGGTTTATCAATTGGAGTCATGATAAATTTTATATTAATTTCTATAATAACAGGCTTGGCTTGTTGGGCTTAAGTTATGGATTGTGGGCCCTAAGAAGTTAGAGTTCTAATACAATTATAACTTAATCTAGTCTAGAAATTATCTATAAATACACGTGTAGTGTTCGAAAATCATAAGCTTTCAGTCTTGCAATTTTCGAATTACACACATATATTTTCAAGAGGATTTTTCGAAAATCCTCTACTCCTTTTTGAGATAATCCAGTCTGTAATTTTTTTGAAAAATTACATTTTGAATTGACAGATCAAATCTGTTTATTCTCTTCGATAAACATTTGATTGATTTCTAGTGCAATCAATCAGAGGGTTTTTGTTTTCTATTCGTGGACCTATTTCCGGAGATTGATCGAGCAAGTCATCGGTTCCCGGGATTTACAAGAAGAGCATATTAAATTCTGTTGGAGTCCATAATCAAGCCTTAGCTTGAAGAGGTAAAATATTTAACTGTGTTTATTATTTTACTTGCAACAATTTTAATCGTTAGGATTTGATACCCATGATATGGAATCGTTCCATATCGAAAAATAAAATTTTTAAACTTCCGCTGCTCCGAGTATCACATCTGTGTGATCAGAGAACGCGTGTTCCAACACTCTCTGGTTACACATATCCCAATCTTATATAGTAAAGAGTTTTTGGTTGAAATATATGTGGACTGACATGATTATCCAGTTCTATATTTTCATATATCATGCTGGACTTGACTATTTTCACATACTTTGAAGTGTTCTTGTCCAGACATGATTGAGTACTTTGCTCAGCTTGTTTGTAGTATTTGTCACAAAATCCGAGACCTGTTTTGTCTTCAAAAGACTTTTGTGACTCTTGCATATTAGTTAACAAAACTGAGGACTTATCCAGGTAGTTATCAGTTCAGTCAGTTTCAAATTTTCTGATCTTAACTGCTGACTTTCCACTTGTAGCTTATCATTTTCAGTTTTAAGCTTGGAAATCTCTGTTTCTAGACAGATTTTCTCATCTGATGTTTCCCAAATGGTTTCAGTTGAGCAGTCTGACAAATCACTTTTCTTAGCCTTAACTTCCTCAAATGCGAAGCATAGTCTTTGATACACATTAGTCATGTCATGCAATGCAATGCATTTGATAAGTCTTCTTGTGTAAATTCATCTGAGTTAAAATCAAATACCTGTTCACTTAAAAACTGTTGTTCAGATGATTGGTTTCTAATGTCTGGTTGATCACTATTGCCCATGAAGCAGCTATCTTCATTTTCATCATTAGAGATTTATGAGTTAACTGAACAACATGATTCTTCAAAAAAAGAAATTGGTTCAATTGAGAAACGTTTGAGTAAGTCAGATAGATGGATTGGTTGACTTGTGCTCTCTATTCATTTGATCTGGAATTATCTGAGCAGCAGGGTTCTTTGAGATCTTCAATCAGTGGACACTTGATCCTATCAGGCTTCTCATTATGTTCGAGTTTGATCAACTTTTGCCAAAGATCCTCAGCAGTAGAGTATTTCTCAATAGTCTGGGCAGTACAGTTTTCCAATGTGGTGTACCAGAAGATTTTAGTGATTTCACTGAATACAGCCATTTTAATATGTTCAGAGACGAGAAAAGACCTCGCTCTGATACCACTTGTTGCGATCGAACTGGTCTTCTTAGTTGTATGGAGTTCAGATGTGTTAGCACCCGAGCTCTTGTCTTTCTCGTGTGTCTATGTTAATCAACCAACTTGAAACAGTGCGGAAGAAGTTGACTAACAGATCGAGCAATGATCAAATGGCTTGGTTGAATTCATGAGGTCAGTGAATGTGTTAGGCAGATAAGAAATAACATAGTGACTTGTTTCTGAATGTTCGGAGCTCAAACTCCTACGTCACTTCTTTTTGCACATCGAAAGGATTCAATCTCTTCTATAAGACTTTGATTTATACAAAAAAATTTCACAGACCCAATCCAAGACTGGACTTACACTATTGTCTTTCTTAGAACTCCCAGACACTCAAGAACTCAGCCCTCGGCTGATTCTTGTAACAAAGATAGTGTTTCTACAGAACACTCAACTGATCTGGTACAAGCTTACGACTAAATAAACTTAGCACAAATGATCCTCACTTGATCTGATATGATTCTAAGTGTTTGCTTACTCGATCTGCTTCAATTTCTCTTGAAGCACTTAAATTTTCTTGATCGTGAGTGAGATTTTCGATCTATTCTTTCTTTTCATGTGTTTCCATTTTACTTTTGTAGTTTTATGTGTTTATTGCTTGTCTCTTGTATTTATAGTCTTTAGAAAGTATTCGTTAAGGAGCCCGACATATCTCTTTATTTTACTCTTAGATCTTGAATTTCTGGTTCTTTGTTGGCAACGTTCAAATCTTCATTTATTGCCTTTGTCTTTTAGCACAACATCTCTCTTGACTTGATATGGTTTTCTAAAATTCTCTGGATCTTGAACTGATCTGCTCTCAGCTAGTTGATCTGCATATGTTCTTCTTAGCTATAGTTGAACAAATATGTTCTCGGCAAGTTGATCTGCATCTGTTCTGCTTTGTTATTCTCGGCTTACTGATCTTCTTGCTAACTGATCTGGTCGCTAACTTATCTGCTATGTTCTTCTCGGCTAACTGATCTGCATCTTGTTCAATTGATCTGCTTTCTGCTTGTGCGTAGATCTGCTTCTTCAATTGATCTGAACTATGATTTTTTTGTTCTTGACTAACTTATCTGATCTCATTGGATTTTTTCTGCTTAGTCGATGACTTAAGTAATTTGTCAAATACCAAAACTTAGATCTTGAATTCCTAACAATCATGCAATTAACGAATAAATATTTTTACAAATGATAGAGATGGATAAACCGGTTATGACTTTTGTAACTTAAAAGTATATGTTTTGAAGGTAATTTTTTAAAATTTTGTAAATAAATTCTTTACAAAAATTAGTTACTAACATTACTCACTACTTATTCTGATGACTAATAATAGAAAATTTCAGCTTAAAACAACAACGACATTCACATACATGTCTTGCATAGATAAAGAAATAACAAATATATGGTATGAATATCTTCAATTGTTTTTAACAAAACTATAAGATTGATATTATTTCTTTTAATTGAAGTTTGTAAATATATCGATGTTAATCAATATACTACGGGCTACATAATAACTTCAAAAAAATAAGTCTAGAAGAATTATGAAGATACGTCTCAAATAAAATTAATGATCCTGAAAAAAATGACTTTGATGAAAATTATCAATCTGATGAATAATATACAAAATGTACAAAATTATTAATTATTTCAATTTATTTTTATCATTTCACGAGAAAAATTATGAATATTTTTTTATTGGACCAAATATTTTATAAATACATTTATAGAACATGAGATAGGAAATTAAAATATATCAAAAGTTATTTTGATTTAACGTATATTACCTATTAACAAATATATAAAAAATTATATTGCTTCAAGGCATGTACATGAGATAAAAAAAAAAAAAAAAACACTGACCAATTCATGACACGAAACATATAGTAATTGTAACACCCGGAAAATTTTAATACATAAATTCGCATGCATAATTAAGAAAATTAATTATTTAAAATTTATATTTGGGTTAAATGACATTTATGTGTTATTATGTGAATTATTTGCATGATTTAAATTTATGTAATCATTTAACCCGTAGTTATTGTATTTTAGATTTTTTTTTAAGGAATTATTGATTTTGATCGCGTAGTTGGGACCGTGGACGGACGAAATGCCAAAATATTTAGCCAAAAATATTTTATGAGTTTTATGATCCTTAAAATAATATTTTAAGGTAATTTGTCAAGAAAATTTTAGTATTTATTTATATATTTATTTAAGGGTTGATTTTTAGCCAAAATAAGTCATTTTATTGACTTTTATTAATTTTAAATAATTCCCTATTATATTATTTCGGGATTTAAGGATTTTGTATCAGATTATTATATTTTTTTGAGAGTTTTAAATTATATTTTTAGGTATATTATCTAGATGCTTATTATTTTAAATATTAACCTAGTATTAAACATAAGATAAATTCCTACCCTACGTTGATTCTCCCATCAGCCACCTCCTATCTTCATCATCAACCCTCATCACATTTATTTACCAGAAAACTCAGCCCTATAGCCGAACAAACAATTTTTTTCTTTGGAGATTTTGGTCCGTTCTTCGTTCCGGTGCTCCCGCGATCGCGTGTTATTCAAGGAAAACGATGAAAGGCATGTTTAATTCTTTCTCAACACCATATAAGCTATTTAATGCACTGATGTCAGATTTTTTTTGAGGCAATTCACGTTTTATGTTTAGTTCTTGGCTAGAACATGGTAAACTCAAGATTTTTGCTTTGTTTCATGCAAAACCCCACGTTTTCTGTTATGGGATTGGATCGGTCTGCTGGTTAAAGAGTCAAGGGTTGTGTTGGGGTCCTAGGAGTCGAGCCATGGCCAGGGTTAAGGCTGGAACAGGGCTGGAGTCGAGTTGCATCAGATTTGGGTCCATGGGTTCACAGGTTAGGGTTTGGGAGAAGAGGGGTCGGCTGGTGCATGAAGGGCCGAGAACCAGCCGACCCGTGGCCAGGTTAGGACCAACAAGACCTTGGGAAGGTCCTGCCGGTGGTGGTCCGGCCAGTCGTGGCCGGACTGGAGCGGCAGCAGCCCTTAAAGGGCTGCTGCACGCAGCCGTGGGCAGCTGAGAGGGGGGGCTTCGGGTTTAGGGTTTAGAGTGGATCCGGGTTGGGTTTTTGGGTCCGGGTCGGGTCTGGAGTTAAGTGAGTCGGGCTCGGGTATTTTTATTTTTAAGTTTTAAGTTTAATTAAGTGTTAAATGGGCCTAATTAAATCCCAAAATTTAATTGGGTTTCATTTAATTATTTGGGTTGAATTTAATTGTTATTGGGCTTAATTAAATTAAATTATGTTAGCCCGATAATTTTTATGGGCTTGGGAGCCCATGGAAGTTATTGGGCCAGTCTTTGGGCTTTTGGGCTCAATGGGCCAGATTAAGTTGTTATTGGGCCAAGTATGTGCTAATGGGCTTTAATTGATTTATTGGGCTTAGAAATGTGTTAATGGACTTAAGTATGTTAATGGGCCAGTCTCAGTGTTAATGGGCCAGAATTTAAGAAAATGAGCTTGAGTGTTAGGGCCAGCAGTTCAGTACAAACCATGAGAAATTGCATGTATCCTAATTATATATTTAATTATTTTATGCATGAAATATATTTTAGTATTTATATGTTAGTATAAAAATTAAATTAAATATATATGAAAGACACACATTTTTATTTAAGTACATGCATTCATGAAATAATTTTATGAAATGATTTAATGTTTAAGGTTGAGCAAGAAAATAATTTTATGTTGGAAGTTGAAGTAGTGTGACAATTTAAGGGGGGAAAGCCCCCACATGTTAAGGGCAGTTTACTGTCAATTTAAGGGTAGTTTACTACCAGTAAGAGGTGATTCGTCACCGCCGCGTACGTTGGTTTTAAGAGACTGATCAGTCGAACCATTTAAGTTTAAGGTTACACTATGGTTATGACCATGCGATGTTAGAAAAATGTTATGCTCAACAATGTTTATGTATGTATTATATGATTATATTTAAGATCAAGTTTAAGCAAGATTTTAAGTTATGATTAACTATTTTTAAGCATGCTCATTCATGTATATGTTATGTATTAGTACTTCAGTGATTTAAATTATTTTAAATCCTTGTTATGTTAGCATATTGGACCTCTAGGCTCACTACACTTATATGATGCAGGTGAGTACGTAGAGAAAGATGTAGTACCTACCGGCGGCGAGGACGTATGAGCAGACAAGCAGTGATCCCCCGCAGCCGTCGTTTGAGTCATTATGAATATTTTTAAGAATTTTAAACTCTGTTATTTATTTATTTCTTTTTTAAGTCTTTTCAGTGGCGAATTTTAATACTATTTTTATTAAGTAATTTATTGCATGCAAACTTTTAAGTTAATTGTTTTGACAGTATATTATTTAAGTTTGACTCAGATATTTAAGTATAAAATGTTGCATTTTATTTAAGTTATTTTTAAATCTGTTTATTGTTGTGCATATATGTATGGGCATGTGTGTATATTTATTTTACTTAGGATATAAAAAAAAAAATTTCCGCATATGTTATTTTAGAAAATTTGGTCGTTTCAGTAATTGCTCGAGATCAATCAACAAAACAATTGAAAACTCGAGCTGTAATAACTGAATGAGCTTCGAGATTAATATCGGGTCAAGGTAAAACTACATTTAAACATTATATGTATAAGCTTACATGATTTATTGAAATATCTTATATTAAACAGTTAATGTAAATATATTAAAACGATGATCATAAATGATGACACTGAAACTGCAACAATTACATTGTTTGAAAATGTTGTAAATGTTTTTATTGGTTGCAGTGTTGAATATTATATTGATTTGATCCATAATCATCAAGGTATAAAAATAATATTTTTCTTACAAATACTATATAATGATTAGAAATTATTAATAAAATCCGCTTTATATATATGACGAAAACACTTCAATATACCACAAGTATTTAGATACACCAAATAAAGATGAATATGTATTTAATCTCAAAATATGAAAAATGATTCAAATAAAAGTAGAATGTTAATATTTTAAATTAAAAGCATTCATAATTTAATCAAAAATTTCAGCACGAAATCATTGTAAAGCAAAAAAAGATCAGTAGATTTGGAAAAACAAGAAATTTAAAAAAAAAAAAAAAAAGAAGAGGATGTCCAACAAATACATATATCGACGATATTGACATACAAGTACCAGAAAATGATAACATACTAGATGTAGTTAAGAATGGTGAATTATTCTTATTCTTGCAAGTAAATATTTTTAGAATAAAAAAGAGACCATCCAAAAAAATAAAATAATAACGATTGAAAAACACAAATGATTGATGGATAAAACATCACAAGAATTGCCATTAATATTGATAAGAATATTGCTTCTTTCATAGAGAATAAAAACGGATGGTAAATGAAAAAAATCGTGATAGAGAAAAAAGTTCAAAATATAAGAAAAAATATATTTGATGCAAGCATTATGTATATTACATATTTTTTTTCGTAAATCATTAGTCACAAAATAAATAATCAACATATAAGATAGAAATTACAAAATCAATATTTAATTTAATTTGATTAGCGTATTTCACTTATTAACAAATACAGAATACATCATATTATTTCAAGACATACATACATGAGACCGAAAATCGACGAATTCATGGTACGAAGTATGTCATAATTGCTCACGATTAATTAATCAACAAAATACTGGAAAGCCCGAGCTGTAATAATTGCATAAGTTTTGATATCAATATTGTGTCAAAGTTAAACTACATTAAACACTATATTTATAACCTTACATGAGTTATTGATAATGTCTTATTCTAAACTATTTGATTATATATAATAATGATGACCGTAAATGATAAAAATATTGAAACTGCAATGGTTACATTGTTTGAAAATGTTGCAAATGTTTTTATTAGTTGCAATGTTGAGAATTATATTGATTACATCACTAAAACATGTAATAGTTTTTTTTTCAAAGAGTATATATTATTACCAATTATTTGTAAAATCTAATTTATCTAAAGAACGACAACACTTCAATAAAGAGATGGTAATGGTTGAACAAATATTGTTCGCACTTATTTTAAAATACATATTGTACATATTATATTACATTAAATTTTACTGTTAATAAAATACCATGAAAATCATTATTAACTACACGTTAATCTCTTTTCATCTCAACTTATTTATTTAACTAACGCTTATCGATAATAAAAAGTATTCCCACATGCATCGCACATGACTTTTACTAGTTTATAATAAATGAACGAAAAGAATTGACAGGAAAATGAACGAGTTTATAAATCATCCGATTGATCCATTAATTATAATTAGGTCGAAACATACTACCAATTAATTCCTCCTCCAGTCAATTTGATTATAAATCAAATTAAATATACATAATTTGTTACCATGAATACCGTTTCAGTGCTGTCTCGGAAGGCAATTCATTGATTAAATAAAAGACATCTTCCCTTACGAACCAAAAACATTTACCAATTGAAATGCATGGATAATCCGTCTATAAAGGAAAACAGAAAAGGATCCCTGAATTTGTAGCGAAGTGCGAGCAACTAGATGAAGCAGTAAAAGAATCTACTTTCATAGGGTGATTTTATTGAAGAATAACAAATTAACAAAGTTTTATCTTCTCAAAAATTTAATGTTTTATGATTGGCTAATTTATAATAAATAAATCAAGGAAGAGAATTGAGAGTAAAATTTACGAGTTTATATGAATCAACCATTAATTAATTACATATACATTGTTTTGTTGAATATTTAAAGTTAGTAGTCCAATTTATAGATATTTTTTTCTCAGATTATGATGAAATAAATGTAGTAAATAACATCTCTACCAACATTGATTATTTTCAATTAAAGATAATGAATATTTGGGTCCGGATTTGAATAATTAATCGGTGAGTTTTTATGAAAAGAAATCGAAATTACATGCATGATTTGAAATGAATATGTTTTATGAAAGGAATTAATTATTTCTTGATATCTTTCCATGTTTTGAAAGATTATAATATTGTGTTTTGCCTTTCTAGGATTGATAGTTAATATTGTGTTTCTTATCTATATGCTTGATATATTTTAAACTAGAAATAGTTTTGATTTGAATTGAGATAATATAATATTCCTAGATTTAAAATTGATTGGATTAAAGAATGATATTTCCTATATTTGAAAGAGTTTAAATATTTATATATTTACTTGATTATTTTGTAGGAGATATTATTCACTTATCATAATATATATTATCTCCTAACTTATCTTTATTTTCTTATCTTTATAGATTGATTCGAGTTTGAAAGAAAAAAAGATCAAGGTTTATTGGAGATAAGATTGTTCAAGCTTAATTTGGTGTCCTTCACGTTGAATAAATAGGAGAGCTGATCGAGAAGCGTGAAGAGCAGAACGTAGTGCAGAATAGAGAGCGCGTGAGCAAAAAAACACGTATACTGCACAAGAGAGAGTTTCACATATAAAATTCAGAGACACATTCATGAGAAATTAAGAGCTCTGAATTAAAGAAGAAGATCGAAGATTGCACAACTGTGGTTGCTGCTTTTCTGTATTACCGTGAAGCTTTTCGAGAACACTTGAAGTTTACACTTGCAAGAGTGTTGGTCGAAAGACGTTTTGTTGTTCTCAGATTTCGGCAATCAAGATCGACTCCCTTTGATTTTATTATTCTGCCTTGAGTTGATTTTTAGGGAGTTGTTTTTATTTATTCTTTATTTTCTCACATGCTTTGAGAAAATTGATTTTTACAATAATTCACTAGTTTTAGAGTTTGTAAAACTCTTTGAATATTTTCTAGTGAAAGTTTTGCCCTGAGGCGCTGCAAAAGTATTTTATACTCTTGCTTAAATATTTGAGTCTGATTTATTTGGTTGTTTATTTATTTTATTCATGCTTTAAAAAATTCTGATGCATGACACCTTGTGACAACATCTGAATCTGTTTGTATGTCCAACCTTTTATTACTTTAGTTTTGTGCATATTTACTCTTGAGTATTTTTATAGTTGGTTTGCTGTTACTATTCACGTTTTAATATTTCCACTGCATGTTGTGTAGGATGTTGTCAACACCTAGTGACAACATCTGATTCTGATAATTTTTATGAACCATGATATCCCTTACAAGTGGTATCAGAGCCTACTCTTGATACACTAAGAGCTGATTTTGGATTATTTTTTCAGGAATATTATGGATTCAACAACAGCAAACTCATTCTTAAAACCTCAAGAAGTATTTGAATCGGATTTTGGAGATGACTCGTTGTCACTCATCACAAAGAAGTTTGGTGATTATCTTAAGAAGATGAGGGAGACAAAGAAGACCGATCAGAAACTCAAAGCTCCTCCTTTTTCGGCTGCTAACAAAACTCTGAAAATAGGCGGGTCTGATCAATCATCAAGGAATTTTCCTGATCCTCAAAAGCATTTAATTATGCTGGAAGGAAAGAAAGAGCCTACTGCAAAGAAGATTGACACAGTGCATTGTCATGAATGTCAAGGCTATGGTCATTATGCCAATGAATGTGCAAATACGGTTCAAAAAGGGATGAATGCATCTTCGTGTGATGAAGAATCTGAAAAAGATGAAGAACATAATGAAGAAGAAAGTCATACATCCCTGACAGCATTGATGGAAAGAAAGAAGCTGATGCAAGTCAATCCTTTAGGTGTTGCCGCAGGCGTTGCCACACCTGACCGCAACATCTCCCAAAGGTCAGTATGTTTAAATTCTTTTACTGCTGATAATGTGTGTAATTCTGATGTAGGTGATGAAAGAATGTCTCTGGAAGATGTGCGAATGCAATATGAAGGGCTATATGCTGACTGGACTGAAAGGAATAAGAAAAACACTTTTATCTCAAAGGAGAATGCTGATTTGAAGGCTTCTATGTCAAGACTTGAAGTTATGCTGAATAAGAAAGACCTGGAATTGTGTCAGGTAAAGGATGAACTCATGAAAGCTAAGGCTACACTGGCTAAATTCAATTCAAGCACAACCAAGCTTGATTCTTTGCTCATGATGGGAAGAGATGGTAAGGCTGGACTAGGTTTTGAGAACAGTAAATTTGAGATTGGTGAATGCTCAAAAGGGCCGGTTTTTGTCAAGGAAAGTAGCTGTTCAGAAAGATCAACCAAAAACGTCACATCAACCGATCCTCCAAAACCAAAGCCACAACCTACTTCTCATGTAAAGCCCATAAGGAAAGGTAAGTATGTTTGTCATTACTATCATAGACCTGGTCATATCAAACCATACTGTTTTAAGCTGCAGGAAGACTACAAATATAGATCTGCACCGAAGGTGTTGCCAACACCTTTCCACACCATCTTTAGAAACAGATCTACTGTAAGATAGGTTTGGATACCAAAAGCTAATATTCAATGTCATATGATTTATACTACTTTGAGGACTAATATTTCAGGTGCTTGGTACTTTGATAGCGGTAGCTCACATCATATGATAGGTTCTAGTAAGTTTCTCACAGATTATGTTGAACAAAAGAGTGGGAAAGTGACTTATGAAGGAGGTTCAAAGGGAATTATCGTAGGAAAAGAAACATTGGATGTTGCTGGTTTGCCTAAGCTTCGCAACGTGCTACATGTTGAAGGACTAACTGCAAATTTAATAAGCATTAGCCAGCTTTGTGATGACAACTTGCATGTGCAGTTTGATAAGAAATCATGCAAAGTGTTTGATAGTTCTAACATGTATGTTATGACAGGTACGAGGTCATCTGATAATCGCTACCAATTTGGAGAAGAGATGGCTTGTACACATACAAAGATGGATGAATTTAACCTTTGGCATCGGAAGTTGGGACATGAAAACTTCAAGAATTTGAAGAACTTAGGTAAGTTTGATGCTGTTAGAGGTATGCCTAATCTAAAATCTGGAATTCCATTTGTTTGTGAGGCATGTCAAAACGAAGGAAACCAAGGTGTTGCACCAGATGTTGCCAACATCTGAGACAACACTCTGTCTTTAGCTTGTATATATGGAATCGATGGGTTAAATGGATGTGGAAAGCTGTTGAGGTAAGACATATTCTGGTGTTTGTGTAGATGATTTTTCACTATATACTTGGGTAAGTTTTTTTGAGAGAAAAATCAGATACATTTGATGTTTTTAAGAAATTTCTCACAAGGATTGTGAATCTTGAAGGTGACCAGAATTCACACTGATTATGGTAAGGAGTTCGAAAACTTTTCTTTTGAGAATTTATGTGGTAAGAAAGGTATTTCTCATGAATTCTCTGCTCCTAAAACTTCACAATAGAATGAAATTGTTAAAAAAAATAATATAACTTTGCAAGAGATGGCTAGAGTGGTGTTAAGTTCTGAAAATATCTCAAAAATGTTTTGGGCAGAAGCCTTAATCACAGCACGTCACATTTCAAATTGAGTATACTTGAGGAATGGTTCTACTATGACTTCTTATGAAACTCTCATGGAAAAGAGGCCAAACCTTAAGTAATTTCTTGTTTTTGGCTGTGTATGTTACGTTTTGAATGATATTGATCATTTTGCAAAGTTTGATGCTAAAATGAGAAGTGTTTGTTCTTAGGTTATTCTTCGGATATTCGAGCTTACATGATGTTTAACTTAAGAACTGAAACAGTTTTTGAGTCTATTGATGTTGTATTTGATGATTTTGCAGATCTGAAGAAGAAAACTGTCAAAAATGAAGTTTATAATCTGTTGGATAATTCTGAAAATTTAGATGATGTCCAAGGAGTGTTGCCAAAACCTCCGACAACACATCCTGCTGAGATTCCAGAAACAAAAGTTGAAAAGCCTACTGATGAGAATATTGATGAGGACAGTGAGGTAAACGAAGCTGGAAAGAATGTTCCAAGCAGAATTCAGAAGAATCGTCCAACCTCACAAGTAATTGGAGATGTGCATGGAGATATGCAAACCCAAAGGAAAGAAAATGTGGATTATCGAAATATGGTTGGACTAATTTGCATGAGCTCCACGTTTTCACAGGTAAGATTTTCATGTTTTGTGTCAAACAGTGAACCAAAAAGGTTGGGACTGCATGGATTGTAGCAAGCACCACGTGCATGGTATGGAAGATTAACCAAATACTTGCTCAATCTTGGATTCAAAAAAGGTGAGATTGATAAGACATTGTTTGTACAAAAATCTCAAGGTAATATTCTTATTTGCCAAGTTTATATGGATGACATAATCTTTTGTGCTTCTTGTGAAAATTTTGTTGATGAATTTGTGAAGTGCATGTCGTCTACTTTTGAGATGAGTATGGTTGGTGAATTGAATTATTTCTTGGGGTTGCAAGTGAAACAAATTCATGGTGAAATTTTTGTGTGTCAAATACAGTATGCTAGAAATCTTGTGAAAAAGTATTTGAATGAAAATTGTAAACACATGCGTACACCGATGAGGTCAAGTGAAAAACTGTCGAGGGAAGATGTTGTCGAAGGTGTTGACAACACCCTCTACAAAAGCATAATTGGAAGTATCTTGTTTTTTTGTGCTACTGGGCTAGATATCATGCTTAGTTGAATGTGTGCTGTAATAATTCAAGCGTTATTGATATATGCAAAAATCCAGTACAACACTCTCGAACCAAACACATAGACATTTGACATCACTTCATTAGAGATTTGGTCAAGAAAGGCATGATATGTATTGAGTTTATTAGAACGGATAAATAATTAGCTGATATTTTCACCAAAGCATTGGATTTCGAGAGATTTTCCAGTCTAAGGAAATCTCTCAGTTTGTGTGCATTATAGACAGAATGAGATGTTGTCTAGAGTGTTGCCAACACCCTATGACAACACCTTTTCATGCATGTGCATCTTTAGGATCATTAGGCATGTTGCATTCATGCATACACTCTGTTTTGTGAAGTGTTTGATACTTTGTAATCATTGACCACTTTTCACTCAGGATTCTTTGCAAATTGTTTTACAGTTTAATGAGATTTAATTGAAGAAGAGTTCTAACTAAATCACGAAGTAGTGGAGGGATGTTCGTGTATTCCATGATCCTGTCCCAAGTGAAAAGTGATTTCGCAAATTCAGAAACTCAAAATAACAAAACAAAAGGTTCACCATAATAAATTCAATCATCAAATTTGATTGAAAATCATAAGCAAATGGAAAAAGCTACCTAAAGGGGTCCGTTGAAGATCGTTCCTTTAGTGTGCAGGCTACCACTTCTGTAATAAGAATTTTATGAATGTCTGGAAATCAAAGTTTTTGAGAATCCTGAAGGGTTGCTGGAAGATGTTGCCAACATCGTAGATAACACCTCACTTGTCAACATTTTTTTTTTCATGTGATTGCATTTTATTGCATTGTTACACTCTGTTTTTAGACATAATTAGGACATGCATATTTATTTTATGGTGAATATATCTTCCTGAGAAGTTTGAAGTTCGAAAATAAGCGAAATGTAGTGATTTGCCCTATCCACTAATATTTCGAATTTTTTAGTGATTGAAAATGTTTTTAGTGGAGTTTATTTCGATGTGGAGTTTCTTTATGGAAATTTTGTAAAAATCAATTGGCTTGATTTATTGCCTTAATTCGGAAATTTGTGATCATTATGATTTTAAAATCCGTTTTACCGTTGGCAATTGTTACTGTTAGGGAACATTAATTGCGACCGAGTGATTAAGAGGTGAAGGGTTTTTTGTTTAGATTTGATCTTATCATCAGAATATTTTATGGTCTTGTTACTCTTTGCTCACACTCACCACATTATCACTTCTTCAGAATTTTGTCGGTCCTTGCATTATTATCAAATTCTTCTCTTCTTATTCTAACTGTTCAAAATTTTATGGCAGAGAAGAATTTTGATTCACTGATATTTGAACAGAGATGGGCTATAAAGAAGATGTTGAGCCAGATGTTGACAACACCTCTGACAACATCTTAGAGGATGATTTTTTAAAATTGAGATATTTGATGGTCATTTTTACTGCTGCTGATCCATCCCTTGTATTCTCTGATGAAGACTCTGAGGAATTTTCCTCAAAAGAAGATGTTTCATCAGATGCTGCTGACATTCTTGATGGCATCTTAGATGAGGAGTATTTGAATATTGTAGAATTTTTCAGAATTCGGAATTTGCTGGCTACTGTCACTGTTATTACACCTTTTTGTAGGAAGCCGGTGTTGCTGTTTCTGCGGAAGATGTTTTTGCAGGTGTTGCTGACACCCTGGACAACACCTTAGATGAAAAATACCGAGTAAACCAATCCTATTCCTCTGTTTTTTTTTTTCTGAGAATGCTGCAAACGATTGGCAACACTATGCCAATTGTGACTTCTTTGAGGACCACACCATTGATTTGAAATCATATGGCGCACAAAGTCTGGTAAGAATTTTCCAACTCAGAAATATGTTCGCTACTGTGATATATGCTACTCTTTAATGTAGACCTATGGTCTTGGAATTCTACTGAAATTTGACTAATGTTGTGCCGAACCCTCTTTCGCAAAATTTGGGAAAATTCATTTGAGGGTTCATATTTTTCGAGTTTAGTCCTACTGTGATTAATGGATTTTTTAACCCACCCGAGGTGGATGAATATGTGCAGCCTGCTCTGATAAGATAGCTTATGTTCTTTACAAGACTGCAATCAAGATTTGGACTCTGTCCAAAAATTCCATGTTTTTCACCACTCATCAAGTTGTGTGATATTTGCTATAGGAACTGGAGAAGCGTTGAACTTTGGAAAGCTTGTGTTTTACTACAGTTATGCAATATGCAAACTGTGGGTTGGTATCTTACATGCTCATGTTTCTTTCTTTGATATATGCTATGCTAGTATCTCAGTATTTTGAAAAATATGATGATGAGCCTTTATCTGCTGTTGTTGAGGTCCTAAAGCTTGCACCTGCATTACTTAAAGGTAACATGAAATTGGACCTAACTTGGTCAGAAACAGGTGCTGCTGCAGATGCTGTGGCAGATGTTGCCAACACCTCCCCTGCCACTGCCATATTTGTTCCTCCTACTTCAACAACGGGATTCTATCTTTATTCAATCCCAGATGCTGCATGTTGAACATAAGATTTTACAAGCCAAAGAAGACATTACTTACTATGAATCTCTTATGTCTTAATATCGAATTTTTCTTGGTGTAGGTACCTCTTCTGGACAAAAAGGGGGAGAAGATTTTGAATCTGGTGGCTCTAGCTCTGATGGAGAAGATAGTGACTCTGGTTCTGAAGGATAAGAAGCTAGTTTTGGCGAAGCAAATGATAGATCATCACAGAGCATTAAGTTTAATTTTTTGTGGTTTATTTTGCTCTGCTCTGATTTGTCTTTATGTTTTTGCTCTGATCTGGTTCTAATCAATGTTAGCTTGTTTGATTATGACTCTCTGATTTGTTCTAAGTTTTTTTTCTACCCTGACTTAAGTGGTGTGAGGAGATGTTGGGAACATCCTCGACAACATTTGTGCTTAGACTAAGGGGGAGAATGTATTTTCGTATTCAGGGAGAGAATTTATTCAGAGGAGTTGTGATGTGTACTGAATTGATTAAATGTGTTTTGTGATTCACTTTTGAACATGTATTAAGTATTTTCTGATATCGCTAAGTGTTGTGTTCAGATGTTGCCAACATCCTTGACAACACTCAGAATTGAAAGATCAAATTCAGGGGGAGAACTGATTTGATAAGTTTGAACTCAAGGGGAGTTCTGAGAATTAATATTCAGGGGGAGTTGCTGAATTGCTTTTAGGTGTTTTGTCCAGAAAGGCAAAAAGGAGGAGATTGAAAGGAATTAATTATTCCTTGATATCTTTCCATGTTTTGAAAGATTATAATATTGTGTTTTGCCTTTCTAGGATTGATAGTTAATATTGTGTTTCTTAACTATATGCTTGATATATTTTAAACTAGGAATAGTTTTGATTTGAATTGAGATAATATAATATTTCTAGATTTAAAATTGATTGGATTATAGAATGATATTTCCTATATTTGAAAGATTTTAAATATTTATATATTTACTTGATTATTTTGTATGAGATATTATTCACTTATCATAATATATCTGTATCTCCTAACTTATTTTTATTTTCTTATCTTTATAGATTGATTCGAGTTTGAAAGAAAAAAAAGATCAAGGTTTATTGGAGATAAGATTGTTCAAGCTTAATTTGGTGTCCTTCACGTTGAATAAATAGGAGAGCTGATCGAGAAGCGTGAAGAGCAGAACGTAGTGCAGAATAGAGAGCGCGTGAGCAGAAAAACACGTATACTGCACAAGAGAGAGTTTCACATATAAAATTCAGAGACACATTCATGAGAAATCAAGAGCTCTGAACTAAAGAAGAAGATCGAAGATTGCACAACTGTGGTTGCTGCTTTTCTGTATTGCCGTGAAGCTTTTCGAGAACACTTGAAGTTTACACTTGCAAGAGTGTTGGTCGAAAGACGTTTTGTTGTTCTCAAATTTCGGCAATCAAGATTGACTCCCTTTGATTTTATTATTATGCCTTGGGTTTATTTTTAGGGAGTTGTTTTTATTTATTCTTTATTTTCTCACATGCTTTGAGAAAATTGATTTTTACAATAATTCACTAGTTTTAGGGTTTGTAAAACTCTTTGAATATTTTTTAGTGAAAGTTTTGCCCTGAGGCGCTGCAAGAGTATTTTATACTCTTGCTTAAATATTTGAGTCTAATTTATTTAGTTGTTTATTTATTTTATTCATGCTTTAAAAAATTCTGATGCATGTTAATCAAGGTGTTATTGAAGATGTTGTCAACACCTTGTGACAACATCTGAATCTGTTTGTATGTGCAACCTTTTATTACTTTAGTTTTGTGCATATTTACTCTTGAGTATTTTTATTGTTGGTTTGCTGTTACTATTCACGTTTTAATATTTCCACTGCATGTTGTGTAAGATGTTGTCAACACCTAGTGACAACATCTGATTCTGATAATTTTTATGAGCCATGATATCCCTTACATTTTAGACTTTTATGACCATATTAGTGCATGTACGTATATGGACAGGAACGAAACGCTTACTATATATACTTTGTTCAAATAACTCCCATTTCCAAAAATTATTAAAAATTAAATGCACTAAACATTATGTATGAACAAAATACAATTAATTATTGATAAAACATTCTATTCATCTATTTTTTAAAAAGAAATTGAAAGAAAATTATATACCAAGAACGATAATCGATTAAACACAATATATTGATTTTTTTAATTAAAAACAATTATTTGATTAGAAGTTAGAATTTCTACATTCTATCATACTTTGCAATTCTTTTTTTTTAAATAGTAAAACCTGTAAATTTATTGAATGGAATCATTCATTAATTACAAGATCTACCAATCAAGAAAGAAACTCATAATTAGTCCAAACAAAAATGAAGGCGAGGGGAAACAAAATGCGCAACATTATGAGCTACGTTATTGGTCAATATTTGCTCGTGCACAACCTTTGTGATCCCTGGAGCTTTCAAAAGATCGTGTATTTCTAGGGATGAACATTCAGTTAATTCGATCAGTAACCGAACCGAATTATCCGAAACCGAAATAACCAAATTCTTTTTCGGTTAATCAAACCGAACCAAATTTATGTCAGTATTCACAACCGCTACATGAACTACTTTCGGTCAAGTCTTACTCTATTGGGCATATAGATTGCATTATGTCTCATAAACATAAAAAATGGTGTTTTACCGGATTTTATGGGCACCCGATGGCTAATCTTCGTAACTCTTCTTGGGAGCTTCTCCATTGTCTTCACACCTTACCCGAGTTAAATCAATAATATCCGTGGCTTTTGGGGGCCGATTTCAATGAAATAATGTTTGACTGTTTGAGTAAGAAAAAAAAAGTCGGTGCCTTAAGACCTCCTGCTCAGATAAATTCCTTTAGGGATATTGTAGATGATTGTGGCCTGGCTCATCTCAAGTCAAAAGGGGACCTATATACTTGGTTTAATAGACGAGTGGGGGACAATATTATTTTTGAGCGAGTGGATCGCTATTTTTGTAACTTTGAGTGGAAGTTTTATCTGTTGGCGGAGACCACCAACCTGGATTTCTATGGCTCGGATCACCGACCTATTTTGATCACGTTTAGTCCTCGTGCTCTTTCCAATATCAAAAACTGTCAAAAGAGATTCATTTTTTTAGCACAAATGGTTTCTAGAAGAAAACTTCTCGCCTAATTTTATTCAGTAGAGTTGGAACTCTCTTGGACTTTCGTTGGATGTTCCGGAGAAGTTAAACTTATGTTAGGGGAAAATTAGAGCCTGGGCAGGAGAGAGATTTAATAATCTTTGTAAGAAAATCAGCATGCTTCGAAAGTTTTTGGCTCATCAGCTCATGAAATCACAAGTTATTTTCAATATAACATGAACAAAATCAAGGAGATGAAATCTGAAATTGAAAGACTTTCAATCCAAGAGGAGATCCATTGGAAGCAAAGAGCCCGGGCTAATTGGATCTATCATGGAGACAAAAATACTAAATTTTTCCATGCCTTTGCCTCTGATCGTAGGAAGAAAAATCATATTAGAGGCCGCTTGACATAATCTGAGAATTCAGATTTTGCAGGTATTGTTTTTCGTTATTATGAATTCATTTTTGATGAAACGATATCCTTTGTGGAAACTAAGATTACAGCAGAGCTGAAGCTGTTCTTGATGCTCCCTTTACTGATGCTGAATTCCCTAAGGCTGCATTTGAACTGCATCCTTCGAAAGCTGCTGGTGCAGATAGTTTCACGGCATTATTTTTCCAAAAAGCATGGGAGTTTGTTGGTAAGGATATCACGGCTGCTGCCCTCAATATTTTGAACAACAATGGAGAATTGTTGAGATGGAATAATACTCTTATGACTCTTATTCCAAAGATTGAATAGCCGAGCACGCTGAAAGACTTTAGACCAATCATTCTTCGCAATACCTGTTATAAGATTAATTCGAGGAGTACTATCTTAAATTGTGTCAGACCTATTCTTGGCCGAGTGGTTGATCAAACTCAAAGTTCCTTCAATCTAGGTAGGTTGATTACATATAATATCATTACAAGCTTTGACTATATGCACTGGATCCGTCTCCATAACAGACGCAAAACAGGATATGCAGCCCTCAAGTTAGACATGAGCAAGGCATATTATCAAGTGGAGTAGAGGTTTCTTGAAGCTATTATGCTCAAAATGGGATTCTCGAGGAAATGGGTGAGTCTTATTATGCGATGTTTTCATCAGTCTCTTACTTCTTTAAAAATAATCATTCTATTGTTGGAGAACTACAACCGAAGCATGGTTTGAGACAAGAGATTCTCTTCCTCCTTATTTGTTTGCTTTGTGTGCTCAAGGGCTCTTAGAGATATTATCAAAGGCAGCTGAGCGTAATCTGTTTCATGGTGTTGAAGTGGCTAATAATAAGAATATCTCATCTATTTTTTGCCAATGACTTCCTCATCTTGTTTTGTGCAACACTTCAAGACTGCCTCTAGGTGAAACACTATATAAATTGTATGAAGCGACTTCTGGTCAAGTGGTAAATTTTGAAAATCAGCCATCTCTTTCTGTCCAAGTTCCTCTGCTACTGCCATTAATGATATCCAGAACTCTCTTGGGATCTGGGATCCCAATCGTTCAAGAACATGATTTGTACCTACGTCTTCCTACTTGGTCTCTTAGGAGTAAGAGAATTCAGTTCGCTTCTCTTAGGAACTGCATTTGCTCTCGTATATTTGGTTGGTCGTCAAAATTGTTCTCAGTTGGTGGTAAGGAAGTACTGATCAAAGCGGTTGGAGATGGAACAATTGTGTGCTAAGTTTTGGTGGCGATCTTCACATGGACATGTTACGGAATTACAGCCCATTATAACCGATGACCGACGAATAATAAATGTCCAAATAATTGCGGAATAAAATAATCAACAAGAACACAATATTTTTACATGGTTCACCCAATATAGGCTACGTCCACGGAGCTTCTGCAAATCTTTATTACCGAAGAAATATTAAAAGTGTATACAAGACATTTTATCTCTCACCAACCCAAACCCCGAGTATTACCGAGAAATAATTCTCTAACTCACATGAAAGAATACTCAAGAAAATACCAAGAAACCCTTAAGTTTCTATTTTCTTTTCTCTCGAATTTTGGGATGATTGATTCTGAAGAATGGGGATCTTTATTTATAGAGCTCCCAACAAATGTGAACAAGGAAGCAGCATGTATCTTTCCTCCATGCAATTGTCAAGAATGACAACTCATTCTCGATTCAAAGTTGGTCTGCCACCACCAACCATATTTAATGCACAAAAATGACATATCACCTAACATTTCTCCCACTTGAAGACTTGATTCCAATCAAGTGTTCATACAGTCAATGCAACAGCTAATGCATCCTTTCATATACTTGCAATCCTACTGAAGTTGAACATAACTTCAGTTTTTTAGTGTTCACCTCCTTTATGAACATATTAGTTGGGTTTTTACTTCCAGGAATATTCTCAAGCATCAAGTTTCCGTCTTCCAGAACCTATCTGATGAAATGGTACCAAACATGTATATGCTTCGTCCTAGCATGATAAATAGGATTCTTTGCCAAATGAATAGCACTCTGACTGTCACATTGTAATTTAATATCCTTAAACTTCTGACCCAACTCCTCAAGAAATGATCTCAACCATATCATCTCCTTTCTAGCTTCTGTCACTACAACATACTCAGCTTCAGTATTCGAAAGTGCAACAATCTTTTGCAACTTGGACACCCAGCTTACTGTTGTACAACCCAATGTAAACACATATCCAGTAGTACTCCTCCTGCCCTCGAGGCCACCACCCATGTCGGCATCTACAAAACCTTGTAAGCCTGAATTTGACTTTCTGAAGTACAGAGAAGAACTAATAGTACCTTTCAAATATCTGAGAATTCACTTCACTGCTTCCCAGTGTTGTTTCCCTGGATTGCTTATAAACCTGCTCACAACTCCCACTGCATGTGCTATGTCTGGTCTGGTGCACACCATTGCATACATGAGGCTTCCGAAAACAAAGGCATAAGGAACCTTATTCATATAAGCATGCTCCTGCTCCGTTGATGGTGATTGGGCTTTGGTTAGTTTGAAATGACTATCCAAATGAGTACTAACAGGTTTAGCTTCATCCATGTTGAATCTGCTAAGCAATTTTTCACGTACTCTGCCTGAGATAAATTCAAGACTTCGTTCACCCTATCTCTCAAGATCCTCATACCAAGAATTTGTTTTGCAGCTCCCATATCCTCCAGACAAGATCCTGCTATCAAAATGTCATCCACATATAGTAGTAGAATGATATAGGAATCATCAATCTTCTTCACATAACAACATTGATCCTCCTGGCACCTCAGAAAATCGTTGTTATTCATGAATCCATCAAACTTCTTGTACCACTGTCTTGGAGCTTGTTTGAAATCGTACAAGCTCTTCTGAAGTTTGCACACCAATTTTTCTAACCCACGTACTTCAAATCCTTGTGGCTGCTTAACCGGCTAAATCGGTGTGATATAAATCTACTGGCAAGCGTACCAGGTCAAGTAATAGTAAAGTGGACAGAGAGTCCAAGTATCGATCCCACAGGGACTGCAGTCAATTCTCAAGAATTAATTATTTTACTTAATCTAGACAAAATAATAGAAGGATTTTGAATTAAATAAAATAAGAATATAAAATAAAAACTGATTAAGAAATAAGAATAAAAATAAATGAAGATAAAAATAATTAAGACAAAGACAACCAAGACACACGTAGGTACCGAACAAATCACGTAACATGTAGTCGATTCAGGACTCAGATTTAATCTTAATTCACGGGAATTCTACTAATTTGTTCAAAGGTCTATTTCTAGAACAATAAAACCTATTCAAATATTGATGAACTAATCTTTCGTAATTCTAATCAAATTTGAATGCATTAAATATTTGTGAAAATTCAGTTTACACCCAAACCGCACACTGAAACCGAATTCTATTTCTAGTCGATTTTACAATATGTTAATTATCAGAGTGATCAAAATCAATACCTTCTCTGTCGACTTGGAATCGATTAACATGCAAGCAAATAGTTGCTCAGACTATTTAGCAGACAAATATAAATCTGACAATCTATAAAAGAAAATCAACTCTAAAAAATCCCAAACAAACATCCAAGTTTTCTACACGAATTTGTTCGGCCCAATCACGCCGTCTTGGTTGAAAATAAACTACTCAATAATTAAAAATATTAATTAAAAAATAAAAATAAAAGAAGAAAAGAAAGAAGAAATCTTCTCTCCCAAGCCTTGTAGCCGCCTCCTCTGTGTTGTGCGCGTTCTGGAACTTCAAAAACCCCAAAAATATGTTATATCATGTATATATATGGTCCGGAACGCCTACCAGTTAATTTTCTCTCAAAACAATGATTTTTCGGAACACATATGACCAACGAACATGCGCGCGTGCGTGGCATAGGCCTTGCGCGCGCGCAACATATAAAAACAGAGGCCTGGATACGAAACTCGCGCGCGCACGAGCTTGATTCTCGCGCGCGCGCAGTACAAATATTCTGCACACAGCGACGATTTTCAAAAATTCATTTCATCAGATCTAGCCATCGGATTGAGCTGAAATTTGGACAGCAGCTTCAAAACATCTTGAAATTTAATCTGAACGGTAGAGATCGGATTCGGAGCTTTATAAAATTGAATTTGAATTTTTGTAAAGGCTGCTCCGTAATTCACTCTTCAAAAAACTATTTTCCTACAAAATCAACCCGAGGAGTGAAATACACACACATGCACTAAAACACATAAAAATAATATGAATGCACACAAAATAGACATAAAAATAACATGAAATAATACATACAAAATGCACTTATCAATACCCCCATACTTAACTCTTGCTCGCCCTCGAGCAAGACATGCAAAAACAAAATGCAAACAAAAACATAAGTAAGGACGATTCATAAATGTGCAAAGCCTCCGAGAAGTTCAATCACAAAATAAAAAACACAGACATGCTCTCAACTTTTCATAATACACCTTCGGTTTAACGTGAACGTGTGTGTGTGGAATGTCATTCTAGTTTCATACAACTTATACCGAATTCATCTCAAAACTGCTTAGCGACCTATGACAAATTAGTGCAAGTTTCACTCTTCAAGTGCTCATTCCTTCCAACGACCTCTAGACTAAACTCACCTCCCTTGAGATAATGAATTACACACCTCCGGATTTTTGCACCCGGTATTGCTTTAGCCCCAATAATTACCCGCTGACTTAGCTATAACTGGATTTGATACGAAAAATCATTCTATTTTTTCTTTCCAATCCCCTCGTCTATAGCTCGGATGGAGCATCAATCCCATTTAATCCACATACTTAGCCTTAAAATTATTCTTTTATAGGATTTTAATCCTTTCAAGATCCGGATGGAATTGAATTTTTTTTTTCTAGGTGCGCCCAAGATCATAAGTGTAAACTAGAGCCTCATCAAAATTCATAAAACACAATCAAGATCCACAAACCACCTATTGTCGTGCAATGGTCAAACAGACAGAAACGTCATCAAATCTTTCGTTACAGTCCACTGGTCTAACACAAGTGCTTATAAATATTCACGGTTCAACCTACAGTTTCTCATGTCAAGTCAAGAGCAAATTTTTTTAAAAAATCCATTTTTTTCAAATAAACTTCATCATCATTGGCTATTATGACTCATCCTACTCATAACAATGCAAACAACAACAAAAACAAACTAAATTCAAACAAACACAAAACATGACAGATGCAACAGAAACATAACAAACAATGCAATAAACTAGTCTACCCCCCCCCCCCCCATACTTATCCAAAGCATTGCCCTCAATGCTTCAGAACAATGAACAGAATGCATAACAAACACACAAATTCAAAGACGAACAAAAACACAATGAGAACAAAAATGACACTCCCCTGATTTTCGATTCATCCTCTTCCTTCTTGATAGTATCAGCTGGGACAGCAGCAGCAGACTGTGTATATCGGCAGGCTCGACAAACTGGCATGGGAAAGAAACAAAAATGAAATAAAAACAAAAATAAAAACAAAAACAAAAAACCAAAAATAAAATGAAAAGAAAAAATAAATAACACTGGGTTGCCTCCCAGTTAGCGCTAAGTTTATAGTCTATAACCCGACTATGCAGAAAACCATCAAAGAGCGGTTGCCGCCCATAGTAAGAATCATACGACTCTACATATGGGTTTTGATTTCCTTTGCCCTCAAGCTTGGCATGATATATGCAGTTGAGGCTTGTCGGTCCAACAACACTTGGTCTGAAATTTTTCTTTTGGAAGGAGACTCCAAATCTTGGCTGAAGCTCATAGAGGATGGAATACTGTGGAGTTGGCGTCAATGGAAAGAAAGGATATTTTAACGGTGTACATGGAACGACCATTGATGAGGTCAAATATGTCTTCTTGGATGTATCCTCCTCCACTGTCATGTGTGGCTCTTCTTCACACGAAGATTCCTCAATAATTATTTCTTCTTGCTCTGACTCCGTTACTTCAATCTCTTGGCAGATCTCAAAATTTGGTTATCTAAGAAGCTCAATCTGTTCATCCAAAAGACTCCAAGACTTGATACGGCTTTCTAAGAATTGATTTGTCTCTGTCTGTTGCCGCAAAAGATTCTCCAACTGAGCCACATAATCTTCAGAACACCCTACACACTCTTTTTGACTCTCCGATGGTTGGTTTGCAAAATTTTTAGAGTTGATATCTGGAGGATATTTGTGACTCCAACCTTGCAATGAAGGATCACAATGCCAATGGTAGTCGAAATCTGCCATATCATTTAACAAGTGCATCGCACTGTCTTCATCTCTTCTAAACAATTGACTGCCAGTGGCCAAAGCTCCAGAATCTACCCAACTTCTTGTAATCTCATCCAAACCACCATAAAAAATTTTAGTGATGGTGTAAGTCAAAAACTGATGGCATTGAAATTTGTTCGCCAAATCATTGAATCTCCCCCAAGTAGCATAGAAAGGCTCCAAGTATTGCTGGCCAAATCTTGTGAACACCTGTCGATGATCCATCTCCAAGTACCTCACAAGTAAGAAAAAAAATATAATTAATAATTAAAAAAAATGCAAGAAAAAAATATCTAGTCTCAAGAAAATAATCTATCCTAATATTAACTAAACAGTCCGCGGAAACGGCGCCAAAAACTTGACCGGTTAAATCGATGTGATATAAATCTACTGGCAAGCGTACCAGGTCAAGTAATAGTAAAGTGGACAGAGAGTCCAAGTATCGATCCCACAAGGACTGCAGTCAATTCTCAAGAATTAATTATTTTACTTAATCTAGACAAAATAATTGAAGGATTTTGAATTAAATAAAATAAGAATATAAAATAAAAACTGATTAAGAAATAAGAATAAAAATAACTAAAGATAAAAATAATTAAGACAAAGACAACCAAGACACACGTAGGTACCGAACAAATCACGTAACATGTAGTCGATTCAGGACTCAGATTTAATCTTAATTCACGGGAATTCTCCTAATTTGTTCAAAGGTCTATTTCTAGAACAATCAAACCTATTCAAATATTGATGAACTAATATTTCGTAATTCTAATCAAATTTGAATGCATTAAATATTTGTGAAAATTCAGTTTACACCTAAACCTCACACTGAAACCGAATTCTATTTCTAGTCGATTTTACAATATGTTAATTATCAGAGTGATCAAAATCAATACCTCCTCTGTCGACTTGGAATCGATTAACTTGGAAGCAAACAGTTGATCAGACTATTCACAAGACAAATATATCTGAAAATCAATAAAATAAAATCAACTCTAAAAAATCTCAAACAAACATCCAAGTTTTCTACATGAATTTGTTCGGCCCAATCACGCCGTCTTGGTTGAAAAAAAACTACTCAATAATTAAAAATAATAATTCAAAAATAAAAATAAAAATAAGAAAAGAAAGAAGAAATCTTCTCTCCCAAGCCTTGTAGCCGCCTCCTCTGTGTTGTGCGCGTTCTGGAACTTCGAAAACCCCAAAAATATGTTATATCTTGTATATATATGGTCCGGAACGCCTACCAGTTAATTTTCTCTCAAAACAAGGATTTTTTGGAACACATATGACCCCCGAACACTCGTGCGCAAGCAACACATAAAAACAGAGGCCTGGACACGAAACTCGCGCGCGCAGTACAAAAATTCTGCACCGAGCGACGATTTTCAAAAATTCATATCTTGAGATCTAGCCGTCGGATTGAGCTGAAATTTGGACAGCAGCTTCAAACATTTTGAAATTTAATCTGAACGGTGGAGATCAGATTTGGAGCTTTCTAAAATTAAATTTGAATTTTTTATAAAGGCTGCTCCGTAATTCACTCTTCAAAAAACTATTTCCTACAAAATCAACCCGAGGAGTGAAATACACACACATGTACTAAAACAAATAAAAATACATAAAAATAATATGAATGCACACAAAATAGACATAAAAATAACATGAAATAATACATAAAAAATGCACTTATCACTGCTTCATGTAAATTTCTTCATCCAAGTAACCATGAAGAAACGCCTTATTTACATCCAACTGCTCCAGATGTAAGTTTTCATTCACCACTAATCCAAGTGCAGTTCTGATAGTGGTTAGCTTCACCACTGGAGAGAAAATCTTGGTGTAATCAATGTCTTCTCTTTTGTTGAAAGTCTTTTACAACAAGTCTTGCTTTGTACCATTTGTTGCCATCAACTTCTTCTTTGATCCGGTACACCCACTTGTTGTGTAATGTCTTTTTGCCTTTCGGAAGTTCTGTCAACTCCCAAGTTTGATTGGATGATAGTGAATCTATCTCGTCTTTCATGGATAACTCCCACTTGATTGAATCATCATTTTTCATCGCCTCTTCATAGGTCTCCAGTTCACCTTTATCAGTCAGCAAAATATAGTAAAGTGCATGGGAGTATTTTTGAGGTGGTCTGATTGTTCTCGAAAATCTCCTGAGTTTAATTTTCGGAGTTTGTTGGTCATCATCTTGTGCATGTTGATCGATCCCATCAAAAAAAAAGTTGATATAGATGAAGTAAAACGTGCATTGGAGAGAGAATGAATTCGTGGTAAAGATCTGGCGACATGGAGAATGGAGTAAATGTTTAAATTCCTTGAAATGTTTCAAAGGATCGATGCTCGTGATAAGAACTTACTTGTGATTGTACCGGATATTAGGTAACAACACACATAAATTGATGATACAATGAGAAAATACATGTACATAATAAACCAGTAAGCCCCATTGCCTAAGCCATGCATTCCCATCATTATTCTCAACTTCTGTTGCTTTTCATATACCAAAGTTTCCACCATTACCTGTACATTTTGATGCTGTAACATCTTCTAATTTCAAAAATATTGGTGAAATCATCAAACCTAATATACAAGGCTAACCTTGAACTATTATTGGTCACCAAAAGCACAAAATTTGAAAATTTTGATGAAGTACCATGTTCTCGGCTCCCTGAACTCGCACTGCGTGTGGAATTTCCCCAGTAATTCGAAGAACACCACAAGATGTAAAGACCCAAATGATTAACTCCCTACCTACAACAGTTTAGTAAAATTCCATATATCATTCATTTCAAATCCAATTCGATCATAACCACAAAATTTCCAAGAACATAATGCAGCAAGGTTAATCACCACAGAAATCCAAGTTCATCACTTGTTAGAATAATATTCATATCTGTTTAATTTTTTATCCAAAAAAAGTTTTGTATTTTGGAAATGAAAGATAAGTAATTTTTCTACATTTCATATTCTCAAGGATTTGTCAAATAAAATCAACTAACAGGATTTAGGGAGTGTTTGCAATCACTAAAAAAAGTGATAGTTAGCTTTTGGCTTAAAAAAACATTTTTGTGTATTTCTTAAACCTAGATTATGTGTTAGCTTATGCTTAACTTAATTGAAATCCAAAAGCTAGTCATGTGGTGATTATGATTCTCGAAAATTGATTCTAATAAGAAGGTCATTGTTAAAATCACTCTAATCACTTATTTATCAAATACTACCAAACTTTGATTTTTAGATTTTCACATTTGTTTCCAAACACTAGCAACTTTTGATTTTTCTTATACTTTTTTTATAATCTATAAATTAATCACTTCTACAAAAGCACAATCTATTGCAAACACTTTCTTAATCTGTGTGCAAGAACCTGGATGACACTCGGGTGTTTTGTTTTTCGCAGATTAGATAAGTTCCCATGGAAAATTCATATAAAATTCGTTTTACATCCAAATGTGCTATACCAGTGGCAAATCAAAGAAAACACAATTATGTACAAGTTTTATTTGAACCTAAACTTCGAAATATGTTCCTATAAATTTCACATTTTAAAAGAACAGTAATACAGTGCACAGACATGCACCATGATCTCAACACAGGCCAATTTCAATAAAATGGGAATATCTCTTTTGATTTTAAATCAAATGACATGATTCTAGCACCAATTCGAAGCCAATAAACAGAGGTATAACTTTGTTAACATTGTATCTTCAAAA
Organism: Henckelia pumila; assembly: GCF_033568475.1. Lineage (NCBI taxonomy): Eukaryota > Viridiplantae > Streptophyta > Magnoliopsida > Lamiales > Gesneriaceae > Henckelia > Henckelia pumila. The sequence goes on from NC_133123.1 coordinate 230,840,238, forward strand.
TTCGAAAGCATAATTCTCAGTTACTAAAAATCTAGACTCTTTGTTCACTGCATTACACAGAAATGTACTAATGCATACATATACTATTAAAATTCAAAAATTGCTACTATACTACTAAAGGTACATGCATGATTAAAAAATAACACTATATACCTTACCATATCAAGATTTTTGGGATCCAAAATTGCTAAGCATGAGAACAGGGTGTCATATATTTTTTAGGAGTAAAAACCACAAATTCATAGACACGGAGATTGAAATTGAATATTTTGTGATTTGTTTAATTATGTTTTTAAATTTAATAATCTGGAGTTTTCATGGGGATGAATAATTAATTATGTATTTTTTGTTAATTATGTGTGTGATTTGTTAAATTATGTTTTTAAATTTGTCTTCAAGATTTTAAGTTTTAATTATGTGTAATATAAAATTTGAAATATGAAATTTCCGTAATATTTATAATTTAATAATGTGTAATTTTAATTTTTTTGTATTGTGAAAATTTATTTTGTTTTAAAATAAAAATATATTTATCAAAATAAAAAATTAATATTTCAACATCATCCCTACAACATCATCTCATCCTCGCAGCACTAAACAATGAAGTCTTCGTCGCTGATATCATCATACAATGAAGTTACCAACTTCATCGCACCAACACCATCTCACCATTGAACATGCTCTAAGGTTACTCCACTAAAAACCCAAAATTTCACTTTTGAGAATTATGGAACATGCTTACCCAAATATTTGAGTAGTCCATCGATATAATCATTACATGTTAATCAACCCTCCGTTCATGGTTCACAATTATAGCTGGGTGAAATTACCGTTTTACCCCCTGTTTGTAGCTAAAACCTTAAGTACCATTGATCCACTAGCGAACAGTTAATTCATAAACTAATTATGAATTAGAGCGCTCAAATTGTTCAGTGCTAGAATCAATACTCAAGGGAAGCATTTTAGCATTCTTTCGAAAGTTATGGATTCCGTATCTGTAAATCATATTCCTAGCTGAATGTATTTATGAGTCTCCAAAAAGTAAGTATTAAGTTTATTACTAAAATAACTTTTAACGAAAAAATCAATAGACTAATTAATACAAACAAGGAGTCTATGATTAATCAGGATTTAGATTGATCTACATAAGATTATCTTAATGATGTTGATTAAAGTCTTTATAATGGTACTTAAACAAAAACTCTAAAATCACATCTGGTCCTTGTCCTATATAATCAAATAATATAAAATGCCTCGACTTAGTGCCACCACACTAAAATTTCGGATAAAACTCACATTCAAAATATCAGTAAACCGCACTAATGATTACCAATTAAAGATCCATACTTTAATCAATCATGTATATTTTAAATATATTATCTACGATTTTAATTTTCTTGTATATATTTATATACTAAAATCACAGCAACTATAATATAGTATGGATTTTATATAGATATTCATTTTTAAGCAAAATAACATTAAACAATCAAACAATAAAATAAATAATTATTTTATTTTAAATTAACAATTAATAAAAAATATCTGTTTTATGGGCACATTTCCAACATGAAAATTTAAGGGCTTTGAACAAAGAAGAGTGTTTGTCAAAAGAAAAAAGAAGAGTGACACATGCATCTCTGGAATTCATATCAATTCCTCTCTGATAAAGATCACAAGTCAAGAAAGTTTTGTCTGTGCACGCACTTGACAAGTTCTTGGGATTTTGGATATTTCCACCAAAAGCTTATGTAAAGATTGAGGCTTTGAGAAAAAGGGAGAGTGATCAGCGCCTTTAAGAGTACTGAACACTTGCTCAGGTGGGCTGTTCGCGATCATGTGACGTTGTACAGAAGATGGCATTGCATTGTCTTCCATTGTTTCGATGTAAAATCTTCTTACAGATCCATGTTTTGTTTCCGAAAGAGTGAGTTTTTCCAGTACGGGGGAAAAGGGGATTGATCTCATTGAGACAGAGGCCAACGCAACATCCTGGAAATTAAAGGAAAATGGAAAATAGCAACAACAGTTGAGTTACATCATACATGATGTATATCATGTCAAGATTCCTGAATGTTTTTTCTCGAGTCGGCCATATTAAGCAAGGAAATGAATGTTGTGCAATAATATTGTACCTTTGCAGAACTGTGGTTGAATACCAACTCTTTAGAGAGCCATTTATGGTAGTTAATGGATGTTGGTGGATGACCGTCCCCGTTGTCATAAAGAAATACCTGAGCTTGATGCATCAAGTCATTCGATTCCACCTGCATTCAAAGCAAGATCTCCTTGGCACATAAAATTTCATCATGCATCTAGGATAGTATAACCATGTAGGAGTTTGCTTAGAAACAATCTTTTGCTTCTCAAATTTAAACTTGGTCATGCACTTTTAAAAAGCTTATAATATTTCATCTAGAGGGCCTTGTATTTGTACAGTTAAACATTACTACATGATGCTTAAAAGCTTCAGTCGAAGTAATCGATTAGTCCCATAATATGAGAAGTTAATCCTTCTCTATGTAAATGGGGATCGAGTCCATGTATAAACAATCTTCCAATTAGAAAACAAACCTTCTCAGTGAATATGTTGAGAGAAATTTGCCCACTACTTGTCAACATAACAGCGGACCCAAAAACACATTTTGAAACTTTAGAGGGGAACAACTCCATTGCATATGATATACATGCCCCACCAAGGTATCAAGTAGATATAAACCTACCAAGACTAGTTAGTGGTTGAGCATATATATCTCTGTATATATTCTTAAGCATAAGAATAAATTAAATGATCCAAATATATTTATTTTTGTAACCTTCTCTCCAACGTCGAGTTTTTCGAAAAAATCAGCGAGTGGCTTCACATATTGCGCAAGGCTTGTGATTCTATTTGTTTAAAATGAATGAATCCCGGAACCAGTGAAGTCTATAGCTCTAACTTTATAACCATATATATTCTTGTAAAAATGCAATGGTTTTATACCAGCATAAAGCATCAAAACCACCACTGTTAGGGAATTAGGGTTGAACATAAAACAGATTTAGGTGTTGTCACAAGGTGTTGACAACACCTTCAATAACATGCAGCGAAAAATTATAAAAGCGTGAATAAAATATACTAGCAACCAAATAAATAGACTCAAGAATAATTAAGCAAAAGTATAAAATACTCTTGCAACGCCTCAGGACAAAACTTTCACAAGAAAAATAATCAAATGTTTAAACAACCCTAAAACTAGTGAATTATTGTAAAAGTCAATTTTCTCCAAACATGTGAGAAAATAAAACTGATAAAAGCATCTCCTAAAATTCTATACAAAATAGAATAAATAAATAAAACACAGAGTTGAATCCTTGATGCCAAAACTATACTAGAACACTCCAATCTTTGATCTTCGCTCTTCACGTGTTCTTCAAAACTTCAAGGAAATCAAGGTGACACGACTAATATAAGCTTCAAAACCAACCTACAAAATTCGATCTGATTTTTACACTTAAAATCTCTGTCTTAATTCTCTTGGTTGTTATCTTTTTCGTGTCTGTCTTGGTCGTTCTTCTTTTCAGCCTCTACGCCTAATAAATAAGGCTAGAGAATCCTTCTTTGTTGATGTTTCTGTAGTACCTAAAATCCAATCTACTAAATCTCATGCATTAATTTAATAAATATTATGATTTTTATTTTTAGTTTATCTGATTTAAATTCTTTATTTGAATTATGTGTTAATAAAATATTTTATTGTTTATTCAAATGATTTTTATAATGTAGTTTAAATTGTTTTAAATATTTTAAAGATTTAAGCTTTCATATTTAAATGATTTTAATTTTAATTGTTTATTTTATTCATTTAAATGATTTTAACTGTTTAGCTTGTTTATTTAAATACCCTTGATTGTCCAAATTATTTATTTTTAAATAGCTTAAGTTTAGCGGTTAATTAATTTAAATGCCTAGATTATTTATTTAAATGTTTTTTAATTGTTCAAATAATTTTAAAGGCTTTATTTTCTCTTGTGTATTTATTTAAATTTCTTTTAAAGGTTTGTCTAGTTTGTTCAAAATTATTTAATCTCTCTATTTGTTATTTAAATATTTTACTCTTTGTCATGACATCAGAATATTTGAAGTGTTTAAATTCTTAAATTTTCAACTTTGAGTATTTGCCGGAATTTTGGGCCTAAAACTTTTACTCGCACCATATAAAATACTACATGTTATATTTTGTGTATTATGTTTCCTACCCGCTTAAACTTATGTATTGACCCGGCCCAAAGTAAATTTTTCTCAGCCCAAATCCACAGCCCGTTAGGGATTATACTTACCCATTTCATCGGCCCCATTTCCTTTCCCCTTCTCCAAGTAGCGATGTGATTTTTCCCCTCTTTCCTCTCCAGCTCTCGCATCAATCGACAATCCCATTTCTCCTTCATTCCCAGACGTCCGCCGAAGTAGCTGGACCTTCCCGGCGTGGTTTTCCCCTGAGCTTGTCGTCCGAGCTATTACTGGCACTCCTTGGATCGATCACAGCTCAACCGAGCTTCTCCTCCCCCATTTCCGATTTTTGAAGCGTGAGGCAAGTATATGGGTTTTCTTTGGCCACCAAGTAGGTTATTACGTCTTGTGTTAGTAATCCCTGTTTGTAGTTTGAATTTTCTGATTTCGGGGTATAAGTTCGCACATTTCTGCTTATTTTGCTTGTGTTCGAGCTTCAGTTATCTTTGGAAATTATGTACCTGCTTTCGGTCTTTATGTTTGGTTTTCTGGTGTTGGATGGGTATTGAATTGGTAGTCTCGATTATTGCTTCCATTTGCCTAAATTTTGAAACTCCTCATAGTGTATGGGTATGCGTTGATTTGAGTCCCCTGTTTCCCTTAGATATCTGTACGAGGTTTCAATTTCCTTTTGGCTGTGTTGAACTTGCTCGTGTTTGAGTTATGTGTTTATGGAGTTTCAAGCTTTTGACTAATGTTCACACTGCCTCAGTTTCTAAATTACTCTGTGTTTGGGTATGTGTTGAGTCGAGTTCTTTCTTGTTTCTTGGATGGTGAATTAGGGGCTGCCATGGGTGAGAACATAGCTCACATGGTAGTGCTTAGGATGTGTTGAAAATAGCTAGTAATTGGAGGTAAAGGGCTGTCGAAATTGGAACTTGTTAGTGTTGGTTCTGGGGTAGGGGCAGGGGCTGTTCTCTTTTGAGTCACACTAGGCTTGGGGAAAGCTATCCTAGTGGTTTGTGCAAGTCTAAGGAGTGGTCTAGGTCACTCTTAAAAGGTCGATAACATGGGAAGTCAAGGTTTAAGTGTTTGCAAGAAAGAAGAGTTTTCGAGCAGATTTCTGCCCAAGTGTTGGGGGCAATCCGGTTATGGTCATGTAAAACAGTGTTATAACCATGTTTTGGCTAAGGGCACGGATTTGGGAATAGACTAGGATGTTAGGGAGACGTCGTTTCAAGTGGGAACCAATTCGGTTAAGTTTTGGTTGAGTTCTAGGCTATTGATTTTTAAGGTGCTGATTTTTATTATGTTAAGTGTTGCTGCCCAGAAACATTAGTGCCAGAAATTATTGGATAAGATTTGTATCTTGAGGATGACTTCCTAATTAAGTATAGAGTGCATGAGAACCGTGTTTTCAATCAAAAGTCATTTTGTCTAAGTGTTGAGTATGTTATAAGCATTTCAAGTGGATTGCTCGGGATATGTCCTAAGTGCCAAAAATTAAAGTCTAAGTTCTTAGCTATGGTTTGCCACCTAAATCACCATCCTTTTCAACCATCTTGCATCATTTATTTCATAAATCGAGTAATTGAGTAAATATTTTCAAATAAAGAAATTTCCATAAATGCATGCTATCTCTTTGAGTCGAGTCAAGAAAAGAATGAAACAAAATATTTTACGAACGAAGTGAGATTATTGTGACTACATTATTCATGTGTATGGACGGGCTGGGAGACGTCTTGGCTTTCCATACCAAATTCATGGGTTTGGACGGGATGAAAGAAATCTTGGCTTTCCTTACCAATCACTGGGCAAGACAGTCTAGGAGAAATCCTGACTTACTTGCGGCATAGTGCACTGCTGCCATGATCATGATCGCAATCACAAAGTCACAATTCAAGGATCTAAGTTCACAGATTCAGTCACAGTTTCAGTTACAGATTTAGTTACAGATTCAGTTACAGTTCAGACTTATTTTGACTCGACTTAGTTTATATTCAGTTTCAGTAATGCATGAGATTTAGTAAAGTTTAAGAAAGTTCCCAAGTTTAAATGTGTGAGTCATTGTATGCATTACATCTCATTCTCATTTATCATTCAACTTTTTGAAGTAAGATCAAGGTATATTAAATAAAAGTATTTTAAGTATTAAGCATGTACTTTTAAACCCTCATTATTTTTACCCCATATTCTTGTTGGGCCCCTAGGCTCACTACATCTACTTGGTATAGGTTTAGGCTATCATTGAGATTGCGGGGCAGGATTATCAAGTGAACTCTGATGCGCGCATGACACATCCCTCTGACCATGCCAGTCTTCCGCAAAAGTTTATTTTAACATTTTATAGTCTTTTATTTTGTTACTTGGATTAATGTAAACGTAAAGATAATTTATAGATCGTCTTTGGGCATGTAAGTATCCAAGTATATGATTTATGGATGTTTGGAAGGTCGAATCTTTTTCTTCAGTTCTCGATCTAGTTTATTTTGTATTGTTGGTTGCATTTTAAATTTTTTGTCTGTGACAGGCGGGTTGTTATATAAAATAGATAGGTCATTCCAAAATTTTTATAAAATTTTTAATAATTTTTTAAAACCCGTATTTTTATTTAGTTTAATTTAAAGTAGAATTATGTTCGTTTCAGTTGGTATCAGAGCATGGTTCTAGTTTGGGTTGTGCCTACTGCCGGTTGCAAGAAACTTGAGAAGTCTCACCTCAAAGTCTGTAAGTTTAAATGAATTTTATATGTTAGTCATACCTGAATTGATACTTTAAATGTTTTGATGTCATCCATTTTAAAAATATTTTCAAAAGTAGATGTTTAATTTGTTTAAGTATGTAGTTTAGTGTTTATTTTCATTTAAAAATTTCTTTAGTAGTTTAAAGTGTGCTATTTGACTGTTTATTTTTATATCATGTGATTTCAAGTTAAACGGAGTTGGTGTACCAATATTTCTTCCAGTTTTAGACAGTACGTGGCTGTTGCTTGAGTTATTAGGTAATGTTAACAATTTTTATGAGATTGTAGGAGTTTGTTGGGAAATATTAAACTTGCGTATTAGGAGATTTTAATTGTGTGCTATTTTGTAAGTTATTTTCTTATATTAGATTTTTGTCGGATGTAACTAAGTGCATAGTTTGCTTAGAAATTTCTAAACATTTGTTTAGTCAGTGAAGTTTATGAATAAAACTCATGTGAAGACTTGAGTTACGAACTTGGTTTTATATTATTAGGGATAGTTTGAGTTTTTCTTTGTTTATTTGGGTAAATATGATTTTGTATTTAGTGAGTCGGTTACCATGAGCCTTTCAATTATGTGGACTACTATTCCGATCGTTATTTTCTTTCTCTTCTTTTGTGCTCAAATCCATTGCAACATATACTTTTGAATATCCAAAATTTCTTTGCACTTCCTTTGAGCATTTATGGACTCGTATGACATTAAACAGCGTTGAATTCTACAACTTTGGCATTGGTTGAACTTCTTAGTAAAATCTTGTTTATATTTCGCACTTCTTGAAATTTTTCCTCGGTTCTAGAGCCACATGTTGATGTGAATAAGATTCACCTTGATTTTCTTTTTGGTGATCTACTTATGTTTTGGTTGACACCTGAATATGTATTAGAATTGTTGTTCCCCTGATTAATGACTTATGTGGACTTCTCTCGACCGAAGTCACACTGATTACCTTGATTGTGCTTTAATTGTTTGAGCATGATTTCATTACCCATGGATGAATGATCACGAGATTTGTATCTTGTTGGCTCATATTTATTATTCATGGAGCCTCCATTATTATTCATTCATCCCTAGGACTTAAATATGAGTGAGTTGTTTTCACTAATCCAGATTTCTATTTTCGGCTCGTTTGTTTGTAATGCTTGCGTCATTTCATTTCATATTGAGCAGCATTACTTGTATGTTTGTTTCCTTTCGTGATCCATCATGATAAGGATTTTGGTGGATCATAGTTTCAATTATCAATTCAAATTCTTGTGTAGAGAATTGGCTCGTAGCCGCTTAGCAAGTGTTTAGACTATTGTAATTTAGTATTAGCACTAGATAAATCTTAAGTTATCGTTGTGTTCTGAGGAATGACGACTATCAATTATATCTGGTTCTAGCGAGTAGACTGCTAGGTAGTAAATTAATTGAATGGGTCGTTTCAATTTTAAATAGTATCGTTAAGAGTAAACAAATGATTTTGGTAAGCTGAATGACTGGTCAGTCGTGAGATAGGGAAATAGAGCTGTCCCTAGAATACTTTTGAGTACTTTACATTTGCATTCTAAGACTTTGAAATTGTCGACCGGTAAGACTAATGCACCAACTATGGAAATAGAATGATGAATAAAATATTTAGGAAGTTTTCTGGATAAGCTGTAGATTTATTTACCTGTGAAACACTAAGGTACTGGAGGAACAATTAGAAAGCAATTACGATCGGGTTACAAACTCTTCGGGGTATCCAATTGTATACTAAGTTCTTGAAATATGAATTCAGGTTGTACGTATAATAATTTGGGATTTTTTTTCGGATTTTCAGACTTGTTGTCAAGTTGAACTAGGGACTTGAGATATATTTTCAGGCGATATGTAAGAATTTTTTGGGTACTTAGAGACCACCTAATCCAATAAGTAGATAATAGCTCGTGGTATATTTTGAATTATAGTGTAAATATGGATTTCTTAGTCGTTGTATCTGGGATATAAAAGTGGATAAATCTGTTGGAAAATTTTAATTAAGAATTTAACTTTCGGTAAATTAAAGATGCCAGAGATGAACGTATAAATTGGTGAATGGATATTTGAGATCTGTTTAGTCACTTATTTGGATTCTATATATTATAGGTTAATACCTTGGAACTGAACAACATTGTATTTTTAAGGTTACATTTTCTTATCAGGGATTGAATTAGATTTATTTATAGAAATAGGTCGATCAGTATTAATTTAAGGAGAGTCATTATTTCCACTTGAAGGGTAACTGCACTAGAGTCGTTTCTTGGGAAATTTTAATTATCCTTAGAAGCATTGCGAGTTATAGTAACTAATAAGGGGTTTGAGCATAGTCCAAAAACATTAAGTAAATCATTGCTAATAAGTGGCGTAGACCTTTAGAATTTCAAAATAGATATTAAGATTTTCTTGAAGGTATCATTGTTCCGTAATACTAATGATTTGGGGAATATAGAGAAATTAACTCGTTTTGTCAATCCTTAAGAGATTGTTGGGGAGATTTGTAATTTGTTTTATCGTTTGGGCATGCCGTAGAGATTTTTTTTGTTGAAGTATGGGTCAGATCCATCTTGTATCTTGAGGGAATTTGAGGTAGAATTGTGTAGTTCCTTAGCTATTCTATTTAGGGAAGTTTAGTGTTTAGTCGCTAAGTATTTTTGAAACTTGTGGATTTCTCAAGAGCTTAAGTTCTAGATTATATGAGTTAAGTTTAACTGGTGAATAGACATTAAGCATAGCTTCGTTGTTAGAAGGATTTAAGTTATGGTCGATGTCGACATAAATTATTTATTGATTGTATGGACTTTATTGCTTGGAATTCCGACGTAGGATATGAGGTTAGTGAAATGTAAGTTGTGTAATAACTTAAGGATCTAAAAATTTGTAGGATGAAGAACTTATCAGTTGCAGTAAGATGACGTTTCTGAGATTGTAAATTTAGATTGAAAGTATATTTGAGGAGTGACGGAATTTCATTGAGGATAATAACACTTGGGAAGATGTAAGAATTATAAATTTTATATTTCAATAAGAGTTAGTTAGACCCTTTATGATATAGATATCCGTAAACATCAGAGTGCGCAGTGTAAGCTAATTAGCGTCAACTCATGTGGGTGCGAAGTTGGAGAATTTAGTGTTGATCGGGTCTAAGGTGTTCGAACCTAGTTAGTAAGTCTCGAATTTCGAGGACGAAATTCAATTTAAGAGGGGAAGGAATTGTAGTACCTAAAATCCAATCTACTAAATCTCATGCATTAATTTAATAAATATTAGGATTTTTATTTTAGGTGTATCTGATTTAAATTCTTTATTTGAATTATGTGTTAATAAAAAATTTTATTGTTTATTCAAATGATTTTTATTGTGCAGTTTAAATTGTTTTAAATATTTTAAAGGTTTAAGCTTGCATATTTAAATGATTTTAATTTTAATTTTTTAGTTTATTCATTTAAATGATTTTAACTGTTTAGCTTGTTTATTTAAATACTCTTTATTGTCCAACTTATTTATTTTTAAATAGCATAAGTTTAGCGGTTAATTATTTTAAATGCCTAAATTATTTATTTAAATGCTTTTTAATTGTTCAAATAATTTTAAAGACTTTATTTTTTCTTGTGTATTTATTTAAAATTTTTTTAAACGTTTGTCTAGTTTGTTCAAAATTATTTTAATCGCTCTATTTGTTATTTAAATATTTTACTCGTTGGCGTGACATCATAATATTTAAAATGTTTAAATTCTTAAATTTTCAACTTTGAGTGTTTGCCGGAATTTTTGGCCTAACACTTTTACTCGCACCATATAAAATACTACACGTTATATTTGTGTATTATGTTTCCTACCCGCTTAAACTTATGTGTTGACCCGGCCTGAAATTTTTCTCAGCCCAAATCCACGGCCTGTTAGGGATTATACTTACCCATTTCATCGGCCCCATTTCCTTTCCCCTTCTCCAAGTAGCGATGCGATTTTTCCCCTCTTTTCTCTCCAAATCCCGCATCAATCGACAATTCCATTTCTCCTTCATTCCCAGACTTCCGCCGCAGTTGCTGGACCTTCTTGGCATGGTCTTCCCCTGAGCTTGCCGTCCGAGCTATTACTGGCACTCCTTGGCTTGTTCATAGCTCAACCAAGATTCTCCTCCCCCATTTCCAATTCTTGAAGAGTAAGGCAAGTATATGGGTTTTCTTTGGCCACCAAGTAGGTTATTACGTCTTGTGTTTGTAATCCCTGTGTGTAGTTAGAATTTTCTGATTTCGGGGTGTAAGTTCGCACGTTTCTGCTCATTTTTCTTGTGTTCGAGCTTCTGTTATCTTTGGAAGTTATGTACCTACTTTCGGTTTTTATGTTTGGTTTTCTTGTGTTGGATGGGTATTGAATTGGGAGTCTCGATTATTGCTTACATTTGCCTAAATTCCAAAAGTCCTCACAGTGTATGGGTATGCGTTGATTTGAGTCCCCTGTTTCCCTTAGATATTTGTATGAGGTTTCAATTTCATTTTGGCTGTGTTGAACTTGCTCGTGTCTGAGTTATGTGTTTCTGAAGTTTCAAGCTTTTGACTAATGTTCACACTGCCTCAGTTTTGAAATTACTCTGTGTTTGGGTATGTGTTGAGTCGAGTTCTTGCTTGTTGCTTTGATGGTGAATTAGGGGCTTCCATGGGTGAGAACGTAGCTCACATGGTAGTGCTTAGGATTTGTTGAAAATAGCTAGTAATTGGAGGTAAAGGGCTATCGAAATTGGAACTTGTTAGTGTCGGTTCTGAGGCAGGGGCACGGGCTGTTCTCTTTTGAGTCACACTAGGCTTGGGGAAAGCTGTACTAGTGGTTTGTGCAAGTCTAAGGAGTGGTCTAGGTCACTTTTTAAAGGTCGTTAACATGGGAAGTCAAGGTTTAAGTGTTTGGAAGTAAGAAGAGTTTTCGAGCAGATTTTTGCCCAAGTGTTGGGGGCTATCCGGTTAGGGTCATGTAAAACAGTGTTATAACCATGATTTGGCTAAGGGCACGGGTTTGGTAATAGCCTAAGATGTTAGGGAGACGTCGTTTCAAGTGGAAACCAATTCGATTAAGTTTTGGTTGAGTTTTAGGCTATTGATTTTCAAGGTGCTGATTTTTTTTATGTTAAGTGTTGCTGCCCGGAAACATTAGTACCAAAAACTATTGGATAAGATTTGTACCTCGAGGATGACTTCCTAATTAAGTATAGAGTGCATGAGAACCGTGTTTTCAATCAGAAGTCTTTTTGTCTAAGTTTTGAGTAAGTTATAAGAATTTCAAGTGGATTGCTCGGGATATGTCCTAAGTGCCAAAAATTAAAGTCTAAGTTCTTAGCTATGGTTTGTCACCTAAATAACCATCCTTGTCAACCATCTTGCATCATTTATTTCATAAATCGAGTAATCAAGTAAATATTTTCAAAAAAAGACATTTCCATAAATGCATGCTATCTTTTTTAGTCGAGTCAAGAAAAGAATGAAAGAAAATATTTTACGAACGAAATGAGATGATTGTGACTACATTATTCATGTGTATGGGCGGGCTGGGAGACGTCTTGGCTTCCGATACCAAATTCATGGGTTTGTACGGGATGATTGAAATTTTTGCTTCCCTTACCAATCACAGGGCAAGACGGGCTGAGAGAAATTCTGGCTACCTTGCGGCATAGTGCACTGCTGCCATGATAATGATCGAAATCACAGAGTCACAATTCAAGGATCTAAGTTCACAGATTTAGTCACAGTTTCAGTTACAGATTCAGTTACTGTTCAAACTTATTTTGACTCGACTTAGTTTATATTCAGTTTCAGTCATGCATGAGATTTAGTAAAGTTTAAGAAAGTTCCCAAGTTTAAATGTGTGAGTCATTGTAGGCATTACATCTCATTCTCATTTATCATTCAATTTTTCAAAGTAAGATCAAGGTATATTAAGTACACGTATTTTAAGTATTAAGCATGTACTTTTAAACCCTTGTTATTTCACCCCACATTCTTGTTGGTCTCCTAGGCTCACTACATCTACTCGGTGCAAGTTCAGGTTATCATTGAGATTGTGGGGCAGGATTATTGAGTGGACTATGATGCGGGCACGACACATCCCTCTGACCATGCCAGTCTTCCGCAAAAGTTTATTTTAACATTTTATAGTCTTTATTTTGTTACTTGGATTAATATAAACGTAAAGATTTATAGATCGTCTTTGGGCATGTAAGTATCCAAGTATATGATTTATGGACGTTTGGAAGGTCGAATCTTTTTCTTTTGTTCTCGTTCAGTTCTCGATCTAGTTTATTTCGTATTGTTGGTTGCATTTTAAATTTGTTGTCTGTGACTGGCAGGTTGTTATATAAATAGATAGGTCATGCCAAAATTTTTATAAAATTTTTAATAATTTTTGAAAACTCGTATTTTTATTTAGTTTAATTTAATTTAAAGTAGAATTAGGATCGTTTCAGTTTCTTTGTAGACATAGGATTCTAGATCTTGTTCCTTTTTTATCAACTCAAATCTACAAAGATAAGGAATAAAATCATTAGAGATGAGATAATTAATATTATGATACGATTAATCATATCTCAAATCTAAATAACTATAGAAATAAACAATTTAAAACTTGAGTCACAAGACAGGCAAAAGATCATATTTAATCTTTTTAAATTATAAAATATTTAAGGAATAAATATTCCTTTCAATCTTCTTCTTTTTTGCCTTTCTGGACAAAACATATTCTAATTCAAAAAAAAAAACTACTACCCCTGTATCAAAACTCCACCTGAATAGATTCTCCCCCTATGTAGAAGCCGAGGTGTTGTCATTAGATGTTGGCAACATCTAGCTACAACACTCCAGACCAATAAGCATATGTAAAAAGAGAAAAAAAATATCATATCAAGGCTAAAATAAAAAAGCAGTTTTGATTAAGAGCAGATAAAACTAACTAAACCAACTAAAGCAATCTAGAATTGATTGCTCTCAGATGAGTCAACATCAACTTCAGTTTCTTCGGTAGCTTCATCGCTTTGTTCTCCCCCTTTTTGTCCCGAAGAGCCAGCTCCACTTAGCAAATTCTCATAGTGAGCCTTCAACTTTTCATAATTGGCTAGATCAGCCTTAGCTTGTGTGATCTTCTGCTCAGCCTGCAGAAGTTGAGCTTGAATAAAGGCTGAATCCATGTTATGAGTAGTAGAGGGAGGAACAAAAACATCTGTTGTAGAGGAGGTGTTTGCAAAATTTGTCACAACACCTGATTCAGACCAAGGTAGGTCTATCAATAGCTCTCCAGGTTCAGTAAGAACCTCATCATCATCCTTTTCAATCTCTTGAGACAACATCATGGAATAGACTAGAGATGGATAAGGAAACTTCAAAGTTGGTTGAGCGCAGTCTGCAAAGGCCATAACCGTGTCAAACACCAGTCGGCCATAATTGAAATTTACCCCTTTTCCAATGGCGTACAAGACTGGAGCCTGATGCTTTGTGAAAATGGTGGAATTTACAAATGGAGTCCATGTCTTGACAACGGTCTTGTGTAGAACATAGTACAAGGAAGTAAGATTTGTCGCGGATAGCTTCTTGGGATGAGTTGGAAAAGTTGTTACACGACCACCATTGATGACAGAGGTCATCACATCCAGCGAAGGTAGATCAACATCATCATTAGTATGTGTATGGAGGAATTCATTGATCACAGCAGGACTGAAGGCAAAAATCTGTCCTCGAACATACAATTTCCCATATTTGACATACCGTGGGTCCTTCACGGCTTCAGTCAGATTACAGTAAAATTCACGAACAAGTTCCCTGCTGTATGGAACAGAGGTAGTGACGGTGCCAAGAATGTTCCTTAATTCAAAAAATCTGACCATATTCTCAGCTCCATAGCTCCCCAGATCAATATTGTGCTCATCCAAGAAGACTCGATCAACGTACTTATCCCAATCATCAGCAATCTCCTTGGAATAAAAGGCAGAGGATTAAGAAGAATTTACCCGATAGTCTTCACCCAAGGTGTTGTCCAGGGTGTTGGCAACACCTTCCTCAACATCCTCATTATCATCTGTAGAGTCATCAGAATCGGACTCTTCTTCCAATTATTTCTCAGCATCTGAGTCTTCACTAGATTCAGTTCTGGAACTATCAGAAGAGTGCATGTGGGAGATTGTCTTCGAATTCCTGCAACATTTTCTTGTCCGGTTCATCATCAAAGTTGTGAGACTGGACAGTGGACTGCTGAGCCTTTGATTTTTTCATATCAACCATGAATTTGGCAATAGAGGATTCCTCATCATCAGAAAATTCAAGAGGAGCAACAATAGATGTCTCCTCAACAGGAACAGATGCAGATGCATCTTCCTTGACATCAGCAGCATATGGAGTCACAGACTCTGTTGAATCATTAGTAGAAGAGAATTCTTTCTTTGATGGTTCTTCTGTTTCAAACAGAACTGGGATAGTTGGAACAGATGGTTCCATGGCATCGGCTTTTCCCCTTTTTCGATGCACCAATTTGTAATCCTCATCATTACTTGCATCACCAGATGAGTACTCTGTGTCCACCAGGGACAGTCTCGATGGTTGTCCTTTTCCACGAAATCTCTTCTATGTGGTGTAATCTGGATTATAACCAGCCTGTCTCTTGGATCGGCGTGTCAAGGGTTTTGCGAGAAACACCTTGTTAATTGTAGAAATATCAGGAAGATTCTCCACATCAATTTCATTTCCTGGTTCTCCTGGAGCAATAGAATCTAGTGGAATAGGTTCCTCAGCAGCTGGAACTAGGGCTTGCTCGTTCACGGGGTGAGGTGACGGGGGTGTTGTGACACCTTCAGCAGCATCCTCTGTAAAACCCATTTCAGATCGGATTTCTTGAGGATCAAAACCCTTTCCTGCCATTAATAGATTGCAAATGTGAAAACAGAGAGAAATTTAGGGCAGGTAAAATCAGGGGTGATGGGCAAGTAGAGGAGAATCGAGAGAAAAAGGAAGAAAATATTGAATTTCCTTCAACAGATAAGTATAACATATATTACATGCCACACTCTCTCTCCTATTATCTTCAGAATTACAGCCCCTCTAACGGTAACAAAAAAACCCCAACGGTAATAGACCCAAACGGTAACAAATCCTCTCTTAATTAGGAAACAAATATTTCAATTTTCAACAATAATCTCGGCTCAAATATTTCACCAAATATTTCAAAAATAAACTCCTCATCGAAATATAACTCCACTAAAACAAATTTCAATCACATTCAAATTCAAAAATTGAGTGGATAGGACAAAAATCAAAATTTTGTTGGATCAGAATTCCTAACCTTTCAGCCAACAATATTCACACAAAATAATATGCATGACCTAAATATGTTTGAAACAAAGTGTGACTAAAAAGTAAAGATGCAATCACATGCAAAAAAAATGTTGACAAGTGAGGTGTTGTCCACAAGGTTGGCAACATCTTCCAACAACACCTAAAGATTATCAAAAATTTTACTAACCAAACAATCATTAAATTCATGAGTACAGAAGTAGTAGCCTGCACACTAAAGGAAAGATCTTCAAAGGAACCTGTAGGTAGATTTTTCCATTTTCTTTTTATCTTCAATCAAATTTGATGATTGAAGTGATTGCTTTTGACCAATTTTTTATTTTGAGTTTCTGAATTTGC
The DNA here is from genome assembly GCF_033568475.1 of Henckelia pumila. NCBI lineage: Eukaryota > Viridiplantae > Streptophyta > Magnoliopsida > Lamiales > Gesneriaceae > Henckelia > Henckelia pumila. The sequence goes on from NC_133123.1 coordinate 230,856,854, forward strand.
GAAATCACTTTTCACTTGGGACAAGATCATGAAATACACGAACATCCCTCCACTACTTCATATATTTAGTCAGAACTTCTTATTAATTAAGTTTCATTCGACTGTACAAACATTGTTTTTTAGAGAATCCTGAGTGAAAATTGGTTAATAGTTACAAAATATCCAACACATCACAAAACAAAATGCATTAATGTCAAATGCCTAATGATCCTAAAAATTTACATACATGAAAAGCTGTTGTCTTAGGTGTTGGCAACACTTCAGAAAACATCTCAGTCCTATCTAAAAACCACACATACTAAAGACTTCCTTAGATTGGAAAATCTCTCAAATCCAAAGCTTTTGTGAATATGTCAGCCAATTGGGTATTCGTTTCAATAAACTCAATTAAGATCATGCCTTTCTCAACCAAATCTCGAATGAAGTGATGTCTAATGTCAATGTGTTTAGTTCGAGAGTGTTGTACTGAATTTTTGGATATATCAATGGCAGTACACAATAGGAGTATCATTTTTAATTCCATAATCATTCAACATTTGATTCATCCATAATGGTTGTGAGCAACAACTACCAACAGCGACATATTCAGACTCTGCAGTAGAAAGTGAGACACAATTTTGTTTCTTACTATACCATGACGCCAAGTTATTCCCAAATAAAAAAAACCTCCCGAAGTACTCTTTCTCTTATCTAAATCCCCATCCCAGTCAGCATCACTAAAACTTACTAAGTTTGAATTGGTTTTTTTAGTATACCACAAGCCCAAATCCAAAGTTCCTGCCACATATTTCAGTATACGTTTCACGGCCTTTAAGTGTGTAACTTTTGGATTAGACTAGTATCTAGCACACAAACAAACACTAAACATGATATCATGTCTAGTAGAACTCAAATATAAAAGGCTTTCAATCATGCTTTTGTAGAGGGTTTTGTCAACACCTTCGGCAACATCGTCCCTTGACAGTTTTTCACTAGACACCATAGGTGTACGCATTTGTTTAGTGTTGTCATTCAAAAAAAAAATTCACCAAATTTCTAGCATACTTACTTTGACACAAGAATATACCATCATGCATTTGTTTTACTTGCAATCCCAAGAAAAAAATTCTCTCACCAACCATACTCATCTCAAATTCAGAAGTCATACATTTCACAAATTCATCAACAAGTTTATCACACGAAGCACAAAAGATTATATCATCTACATAGATCTGGAAAATTAAGATATTACCTTGAGACTTTTGCACAAAAAGTTTCTTATCTACCTCACCTCTTTTGAAACCAAGGTTGATCAAGTATTCCATTAATCTCCCATACCAAGCACGAGGTGTTTGCTTTAATTCATACAAAGCCTTTTTCAACCTATACACATTATCTAGATGTTGTGGATCTTCAAACCCTTTGGGTTGTCTCACATACACCTCTTCATTCAAGATACCATTCAAAAAGGCACTTTTTACATCCATTTAAAAAAGTTTCATTTTCATATTGCATGAAATTGCAAGAAAAATTCGGACAGACTCAATGCGGGCTACAGGAGCAAAGGTTTTATCAAAAGCCACCCGCTCAACCTGTGTATACCCTTGAGCTACTAACCTTGCTTTGTTTCTTATGATGTTTCCTGACTTCAGATTAGGCATACCTCTCACAGCATCAAGTCTACTTAGAGAGTGTTTGCAATCATTAAAAAAAAGTGATTGTTAGCTTTTGGCTTAAAAAAATCATTTTTGTGTGTTTCTTAAACCTAGATTATGTGTTAGCTTATGCTTAACTTAACTGAAATCCAAAAGCTAGTCATGTGGTGATTATGATTCTTCAAAAGTGATTTTAATAAGAAGGTCATTGCTAAATCACTCTAATCACTTATTTATCAAACAATACTCAACTTTGATTTTTAGATTTTCACATTTGTTTCCAAACAATACCAACTTTTGATTTTTCTTAACTTTTTTATAATCTATAAATTAATCACTTCTACAAAATCACAATCTATTGCAAACACTCCCTTAAGTTCTTTAAGGTCTTGAAATTTGCATGACCCAATTTTTGATGTAAAGGTCAAATTTAGTGACTTTTGTGTGTCTACAAGCCAACTCTTCTCCAAGTTCATAACAGTTATCAGATGACCTTGTACCTCTCATTACACACATGTTAGATTTATCAAATACTTTGCACAATTTCTTATCAAATTGAACATGCAAGTTATCATCACAAAGCTGACTAATGCTTATTAGATTTGCGGTAAGTCCTTCAACATGAAGCACATTTCGAAGCCTAGGTAAGCCAGCAACATCCAGTGTGTCTTTTCCAACAATATTTCCCTTTGAGCCTCCTCCATACGTCACTCTCCCACTCTTCTGCTCAACAGTGAGAAATTTTCTGAAACCTGTCATATGGCGTGAGCTACCGCTATCAAAGTACCATGCATCTAAAACATTAGTTTTCTTCCAGTGGATCTCTTCTTTGGGATGTTGTGGGAGGGTGTTGGCAACACCTTAGATGCAGACTTCTGCCAATAATCTTTTTGCAACTTAAAACAGTATGGTTTGATATGACCAGGTCTATGACAGTAGTGACAAATATACTTACCTTTCCTTATAGACTTTGAAGGAACAGTAGGCGGTGGCCTTGGTTTTGGAGGATCAGTCGGTGTGGCCTTTTTGGTTGAGCTTTTTGTATAGCTACTTTCCTTGACAAACACAGGGCCTTTTGAACTTTCACCAACCTCAAATTTGTTGTTTTCAAAGCCTAAACCATCCGTATAATCTCTTCTCATCATGAGTAGAGTATCAAGCTTGGTAGTGCTTAAATTAAACTTGGCCAATGTAGCTTTTGCTTTTCCGAGTTCTTCCTTCACCTGACTTAATTCCAGGTCTTTTTTACTCAGCATAACTTCAAGTTTTGATACATCAGCCTTCAAATTATTATTCTCTTTTGAAATAATATGAATCATCTTATTCCTTTCAATCCAATCAACATGTAGCTCTTCAAACATTATCCGAGCCTCTTTCATGGATATTGTCTCATCACCTGAATCATTATGACACTCATTATAACTAATAAAAGAATTTAAACATACTGACCTTCGGGAGGTGTTACAACCAGGTGTGGCAACACCTGCGGCAACACTTAAAGGATTGACTTGAAACTTCTTTTTTCTTTCCAGTTGGGCAGATAGGGCAGTGTGGCTGTATTCATCTTCCTGTTCTTCATCTTCATCAGACTCCTCATCACTCAAAGATGTATTCATTCCTTTCCTAAGTGTGTTAGCACACTCATTGACATAATGTCCAAAACCTTGACATGCATGACAATGTACAATGTCTAACTTCTTTGAAATAGGCTTTTTATTTCCTTCTAGCATAAGTCGAGGCTTCTGAGGTTCTGAAAACATCTTTGGTGAATTTTCTAGGCCTATAATTCTCAAAGGCTTGTTAGGAAACAATTGAGTCTTGAGTTTTTGGTTCGTCTTTCTGGTCTTTTTCATCTTATTCAGATAATCATTGAATTTCTTTGTTATGAGTGAGATCGAATCATCCTCTAAATCAAACTGATGAACTTGTTGGTGGAATTGAACATACTCCTCGTATGAGGGCTTTGAAGGTTGAAAAGCTATTGATTTTCCTTTATCCTTCTCTTGTGCTGTAAAGTTCATCTCAAACACTTGAAGGATACTAATAAGTTATGTCAATTTCATTTTTGAGGTGTCTTTCACTTCCTCAAATGCCTAAATCTTCCTATTGAATCTCTTTGGCAAAGACCAAAGAACCTTGTTCACCTTATTCTCACTAGCAATAGGTCCTCCAAGAGCAAAAGCCTCTGTAGCTATATCCCTAAGTCTCTTATCATAATCAGCAATAGTCTCATTCTCATCCATCCTGATATTATCAAATTTTGTGTTTAGAAATCTCAGTCTTGTTCTTCTCACACTATTAGTTCCTTTACAGTGTTCTTGAAGAGCTTCCTACGCATCCTTGGAAACAGCGCAGTCAGCTATGAGACCAAACATTCTCATGTCCACAGATGAAAAAATTGCATTGATTGCTTTAGCATTATAGCTCGAGCTTTGTGTTTCCTCAGCTGTCCAAGTTGCTTCTGGCTTGAGAATGTATACTCCTTCTTGATCTAGCATTTTTGGCAGAGTCCAACCAGTCAGAATACTTTTCCAAGCACGAACATCCATCGCTTTGATAGTATAGCACATCCTTGTCTTTCGCAACGCATAATTCGTGTCATGAAGAACCGGAGGTTTCAAAAACGAGTTCGCAACAGTAGATGAGTTCATCTTAATCCCTAAAATAAAATAAACAAATTAGGATCAATTCTTAGTGTATCAAGAATATGGCTCTGATGCCACTTGTTAGGGAATTAGGGTTTCACATAAAACAGATTTAGGTGTTGTCATAAGGTGTTGACAACACCTTCAATAACATGTAGCGGAAAATTATAAAAACGTGAATAAAATATACTAGCAACCAAATAAATAGACTCAAAAATAATTAAGCAAGAGTATAAAATACTCTTGTCACGCCTCAGGGAAAAACTTTCACTAGAAAAATAATCAAAAAGTTTAAACAATCCTCAAACTAGTGAATTATTGTAAAAGTCAATTTTCTCTAAACATGTGAGAAAATAAAACTGATAAAAGCATCTCTTAAAATTTTATACGAAATAGAATAAATAAACAAAAAACAGAGATCAATCCTTGATGCCAAAACTTGACTAGAACACTCTAATATTTGATCTTCGCTCTTCATGTGTTCTTCAAAACTTTAAGGCAATCAAGGTGACACGACTAATATGAGCTTCAAACCCAACCTACAGAATTCTCTCTGATTTGTACACTTAGAAGCTCTCTCTTAATTCTCTTGGTTGTTATCTTTTTTGTGTCTGTCTTGGTCGTTCTCTTTTCAGCCTCTACGCCTAATAAATAAGGCTAGAAAATCCTTCTTTGTAGATGTGTTTCCTTGTAGACGTAGGATTCTAGATTTTGTTCCTTTCTGATCAACTCAAATCTACAAAGATAAGAAATAAAATCATTAGAGATGAGATAATTAATATTATGATACCATTAATCATATCTCAAATCTAAATAACTACAGAAATAAACAATTTAAAACTTAAGGCACAATTAAGAAAGACAAAAGATCATATTTAATCTTTTAAAATTAGAAAATATTTAAGGAATAAATATTCCTTTCAACCACCATGAACAAGTACAAAATGGTTGGTCTCTAGATCATTCTTCGTGGATGCTTTAGCATTATGCACCGAAAAGCATATATAATCCCATGGTTTATAAATTTGATGGAATTAACAATGGCTAGTACTAGCTAGCTAGCTAGTATGATTATATATATATATATATATATATATATATATATATATATATATATATAGAAATGATACCCTACACACCCTTATCCTGCACACCCGTGGGCGACTGCCAACGTGGCGTGCCCACAACCACACAAATTAATTTTTTTTTTTTACAAAAAACGGCTGACCAATCATGGACCGCCATGTAGGCGGTGTCTATGTTATCCCGCACCCCTAAATGCGACCTGCATAGCATATACTTGCATGCACTATATATATATATATATATAGTGCATGCAAATATATGCTATGTAGGTCGCATAAATATGACTCAATACACGCTTTTGCCATTTTATTTATTGGATCGGAATTGAATGCATATATATATATATATATATACGTGGCTGAAACTGAAAAGCAAACATTTTCTAAACATTGAGTTATCCTGAACTACATAACGAAATATGCTTTTGCCAACACATTTGTTGGTTCACGATACTTTAATTTATGACAATTAATGAAAAGAAGACATTTTTTAAATATTGAGTTATCTTGAACTACATAACGAAATATGTTTTTGCCAACACATTTGTTGGTTCACGATACTTTAATTTATGACAATTAATGAAAAGCAGACATTTTCTGAACATTGAGTTATCTTGAACTACATAACGAAATATGCTTTTGCCAACACATTTGTTGGTTCACGATACTTTATGACATTAATTAACTCATGCAATTATCACAAATTATATTGCCCATTGTAATGATGAATATTAATAAGTGAAAGGACAGTGATATTACTCAATCAACTAACTTGTATAATATTGGAATAATCAACATGATCAACTACTTCTTGGTTATTTAATGAAAACAATAATTTATATTTCAAGGTAACAAATACTTTCAAATTTGCATAAAATTGTCGAAGGGATTTCAGCCATATATATACTGACACGAGATGAATTAGAATGATGTCCGAAATATTATGTACCCCAAAAATTGATTTTTGTCTTGAAATTTTATTTAATTTAAAATATTTTAGTAACACTAATACCGTATTTTGATATAAAAATTAATAAACATTCGATCTCATGTTTCTAATTGTTACAAAAGTTTGGTAGAAAATTTAACTTCATCAAATAATTATTTGAAGGTTGCACGTATTATTATATGCAATTTTTTTTTATAGAATCACATCGATCGGGAGCCAGTTACTTGGTTTAACCGCGGCTGATTTGATTTATACATAACGTATAGGCTATGTTTGGTTGGATTATTAATAATCCATGTATAAATTTACTCTATCTAATCCTATGTTCTTTTCATCATATTATCTATCCATCTTTTAATTATAATTTTACATCAATCAAATCATTAATTATTTATCTTACATCAATCAAATAATTAAATTCAAATTACTATATTATCCTTTATAAATAATATTATTTATATTTTATTTAATAATAAAAGGATAAAATGGTAATTTATTATTTTTATATAAAATTTTATCAATCAAATCAAATCAACTATAATTTATCAATCAGATCAAATATTATATTCATTATCATTTTTTATTTATTTTTTATTACAATATATTACTAATCTATATATTATTTTTTCCATCATCCGTACCAAACATAGCCATAGTAATTTAATTCAGGCAAACAAGCCTTATTATTTAAAATATCTATTTATCGTCTATCGACCCAACAAATTTGCTTCTCAAAAAATTGCATGATGTTTAGTGCATTTAATTTTTAATAATTTGTGAGAAGGGGAGTTATATTTGAACAAAGTATAGTAAGCATTTCGTACCGTCAATATACATATATGTACTAATCTGGTCATGGTAAAACATATTCATTTCAAATCATGCATTTAAATTTCGATTTGTTTCCGTAAAAACTCACCGATTAATTATTCAAATCTGGACCCAAATAATCATTATCTTTAATTGAAAACCATCAATGGTGGTAGATATGTTAGATACTGCATCTATTTCATCATAATGATCAGGAAAAAAAAATATTTCTCTATATATAAATTGGACTACTAACTTTAAAGATTCAACGGGGTAAAAAAATTGCATGCTCTCTCCAATATAATTAAAGATGAGATTCATGTTTCCCATATTTTTGGTGATCTCAACCATAATTTTCCATCAGGCACTCTCACTCGACAACAAGCGCACATGTTTTTATACAAGAAGTTACCAGGTTTATATTATAAATGATCTTCCTCTGAAATATTCGCCGGATAAGTTGTACATGCGTTGCAAGTCGAAAGATGACTATCTCGGGTTTCATCAGCTTTCCCATGGCCAGAATTTCAACTTCGGTTTCTGCGAAAGTCTTCATGGAAGTTTGTTCACTTGCCATGTTTGGTGGAAGTCCAAGAAAATAGATGTCACAGTCTTCGATTCGGAGGATACGACATATCCATGCATTACAACTGGTGAATGTTATTGGTTAGTAAGGGAAGATGGTTTTTATTTTACCAAGGCAATGCCTCCCGAGGCAGCACAGCTATGGTATAAATGGTGACAAAGTATGTATATTTTCATTTGATTTTTAATCAAATATTGGAATGATTTCGAGTTTGGAATTAAACACAAATTTAATTAATGGTTAATTGATTCATATAAACTCGTAAATTTTACTCTCAATTCTCTTCCTTGATTTATTCATTATAAATTAGCCAATCATAAAACATTAATTTTTTTACAAGATAAAATTTGTTAATTTATTATTGTATAAAATCACCCTTGGAAAGTAGATCCTTTTCGCTACAAATTCCGGGATCCTTTTCTGTTTTCCTTTTTTTTTTTTTGAAAAATAATAATAAAAAGGAAAGAATTATCCCATACTAAAATACTGGAAAGAGCTAATGCAGACGTAGGTGGAGACGTCAATTTTGGATTCATGATATAATATTCACTAGCGTCTTGTTGCACGTTTTGTGTGTTAAACAATATGATTTCTTATAATAAGATTATATTTCAATTAAAATTGTCAAATAAAATGATTACTATATATTAAATACAAAAATTGGGAGAAAATTATAAAAATGGGATAAATATTTAAATGAAAAAAAATTGAGATAGAGGAAGAAAGCGATTTATGGTGTGTGTGTGTTATTTATTTATTATATATTTTTTGTGAGCATACGAAGAGAAACAGTAAAGGGCTCTTACATAAAAGTAATAGATATTAATACATTTCAACTGTTATCCACATACGCAATTCACCTCATGGACCCATCATTAATTAATTACCTTTTTCCTTTTTTATAATTATATTATATTTGAAATAATAAATTTTTGAACTTGAAATTTACATTTTTCCAATTTTAGGTCATATTAACAATGTATTTGTTTTTTTAATCGTGTAACTTGAATTTTTCCCCCATTTTTTATCCTTATTTTACTGGGTCCAGCTCATTGACCGAAAGTTGTTCATGTAGCGGTCGTGAATATTGACATAAATTCAGTTCGATTTGATTAACCTAAAAAAAATTTGGTTAATTCGGTTTTGGATAATTCAGTTCAGTTACTGACCAAATCAATTGAATGCTCGCCCCTAGAAATACACGATATGTTGAAAGCAATAGGGTTCACAGAGGTTGTACACGAGCATAGATTGACCAATAGCTTAGCTCATAATTTTGCTTGTTTCCCCTCTCCTTCATTTTTTGTTTGGACTAAATCAGTTTTTTTCTTGATTGGTAGATCTTGTAATTAATGAATGACTCCATTCAATAAATTTACATGTTTTACTGTTAAAAAAAAAAAGAATTGCAAAGTATGATAGAATGTAGAAAATCTGACTTCTAATCAAATAATTTTTTCGGCAAAATTGTTTTTTTGGTCCTGTATGTTTGCACTTTGCGATTTCAGTCCTTCATATTTTCGGATTTCAGTTTTAGTCCACTATCTTTATTTTTTGGCAATTTTAGTCCTTTTTTCGACGTGGCGTTGATTCAGTGATGATGTGCAGTTGGCGTGTACAGTGTCATGTAAGCATTTTCGAATAAAAAGGACCAAAATTTCCAAAAATCAAAACATGCAGGACTAAAACTGAAATATTAAAATATAGAGGATCAAAACCATAAATTGGCAAACATACAGGACCAAATTTGAGGTTTTTTTAATTAAAAAAATCAATATATTGTGTTTAATCGATTATCAAACTTGGTATATAATTTGCTATCAATTATTTTTTAAAATTGATGAATAGAATGTTTTATCAATAATTAATTGCATTTTGTTCATACATAATGTTTAATGCATTTATTTTTTTAAAATTTTTTTGTAGAAACGAGAGTTATTTGAACAAAGTATAGTAAGCATTCCGTTCCTGTCCATATGCGTACATACACTAATCTGGTCAAACATATCCATTTCAAATCATGCATTTAATTTCGATTTCTTTCCATAAAAACTCATCGATTAATTATTCAAATCTTTCCACAATCATTTATTTCATCATAATCTGAAAATAAAAATATTTCTCTATAAATTGGACTACTAACTTTACAGATTCAACAAAAAAAATGTATATTTAATTAATGGTTGATTCATATAAACTCGTAAATTTAATTAATGGTTGGTTCATATAAACTCGTAAATTTTACTCTCAATTCTCTTCCTTGATTTATTTATTATAAATTAGCCAATCATAAAACATTAATTTTTTGAGAAGATAAAACTTTGTTAATTTATTATTTTGAAATAAAATCACCCTACGAAAGTATATTTTTTATTGCTTCATCGAGTTTGCTCGCACTTCGCTACAAATTCAGGGATACTTTTCTATTTTCCTTTTTTAAAATAATAAAATGTGAAGAAATAGAATTATCCCATATTAAATTAGTGGAAAAAGGAGACGCAGACGCAGGTGGAGACGTCAATGATGGATTCTCTAACTCACAAGAGATCTCCGAAAAAAAATACTCCTTTTTTTTTTCTCTCTTTATATTTTTTTCTCTCTTTGTTAATACAAAAGAAGAGGAGAATGAGATACTTAAATCGAAGGAATTAAGGTCTATTTATAATAGGTTCCTCTGTTTCATTTTCCAGTTTTTCTATGTGGGATGGGATGATTTATTAAATAAATGTGGCCCCACCACATTTATTTAATATACCTACCTGTCTAACAATTCTCTCACTTGAAAACTTGATTTCAATCATGGCTTCACACAGTCAATGCAGCAACTCATGCTTTCTCTTTCATACTTGCAGTCCGACAGAATTCGAGCATAACTTCAGTTTGTTAGTGGTCACCGCCTTTATGAACATATCAGCTGGATTTTTACTTCCAGGAATCTTCTCAAGCATCAAGATTCCATCTTCCAGAACAGATCTGATGAAATGATACCGAACCTGTATATGCTTCGTCCTAGCATGATAAACAGGATTCTTTGCCAAATGAATAGCACTCTGACTGTCACAGTGTAATGTGATATCCTCAAGCTTCTGACCCAACTCCTCAAGGAATGATCTCAACCATATCATCTCCTTGCTAGCTTCTGTCACTGCAACATACTCAGCTTCAATAGTCGAAAGTGCAACAATCTTTTGCAACTTGGACACCCAACTTACAGCCGTATCACCCAATGTGAACACATATCCAGTAGTACTCTTCCTGCCATCTAGGTCACCACCCATGTCGGCATCTACAAAACCTTGTAAGCCTGAATCTGACTTTCTGAAGCACAGAGATGAACTGATAGTACTTTTCAAATATCTGAGAATCCACTTTACTGCTTCCCAGTGTTGTTTTCCAGGATTGCTCATAAACCTGCTCACAACTCCCACTGCATGTGCTATGTCTGGTCTGGTGCATACCATTGCATATATGAGGCTTCCGACAGCAGAGGCATAAGGAACCTTATTCATATAAGCATGCTTCTGCTTTGTCGATGGTGATTGGGCTTTGGTTATTTGAAATGACTAGCCAAAGGAGTACTCACCGGTTTAGCTTCATCCATGTTGAATCTGCTAAGTACCTTTTTCACGTACTCTGCCTGAGATAGCTTCAAGACTCCGTTCACCCTATCTCTCAAGATCCTCATACCAAGAATTTGTTTTGCAGCTCCCAAATCCTTCATATCAAATTCTTTTGATAACTCTCTCTTGAGCCTATCAATCTCTTCCAGACACGCTCCTGCTATTAACATGTCATCCACATATAGCAGTAGAATGATATATGAACCATCAATCTTCTTCACATAACAACAGTGATCCGCCTGGCACCTCAGGAAACCGTTGTTATTCATGAATCCGTCAAACTTCTTGTACCACTATCTTGGAGCTTGTTTGAGACCGTATAAGCTCTTCTGAAGTTTGCATACCATTTTCTCCTTCCCTCATACTTCAAATCCCTGTGGCTGCTTCATATAAATTTCTTCATCTAAGTCACCATGAAGAAACGCCGTCTTTACATCCAACTGCTCCAGATGTAAATCTTCCTTAGCCACTAGTCCAAGTACTGTTCTGATAGTGGTTAACTTAACCACTAGAGAGAAAATCTCGGTGTAATCAACGCCTTCTCTTTGTTGAAAGCCTTTTACAACAAGTCTTGCCTTGTACCGTTTGCTGCCATCAATTTCTTCTTTGATCCGGTACACCCACTTGTTGTGTAATTCCTTCTTGCCTTCCGGAAGTTCCGTCAATTTCCACGTATGATTGGATGACAGTGAATCCATCTCATCTTTCATGGCTAACTCCCACTTGGTTGAATCATCATTTTGCATCGCTTCTTCAAAGGTCTCCGGTTCACCTTTATCAGTCAGCAAAATATAGTGAAGTGCAGGGGAGTATTTATCAGGTGGTATGATTGTTCTCGAAGATCTCCTGGGTTCAATCATGGGAGTTTGTGGATCAAATTCTTGTGCAGTTTCTTTTTCCTGGTTACTATCCTCTGACTCATTCATAGGAATATCTATCAATGGCACTTGTCTTCTGGACTTCTGGACATTTATCTCCGATTGGAATGTCTGATTTGTCCTTGTACAAAACTTGCTCATTGAAAATGACATCTCTGCTCCGAATGATCTTCCGATTTTGGTCATCCCAGAACCGATAACCAAAATCATTATCTCCATAACCAATAAAGAAAAACTTCTTTGATTTTGGATCAAGTTTTGTTCTGCTGGTTGAATCGATGTGAACATATGAGAGACAACCAAACACTTTCAAGAACAAAAGGTTTACTCCTTTGCCGCTCCAGACCTCCTCTGGTATTCTGTAATCAAGTGGTACCAAAGGTCTTCTGTTGATCAGATATGCTGCAGTGTTAACTGCATCAGCCCAGAATGATTTCGGCAGTCCAGCGTGCAATCTCATGCTCCTGGCTCACTCATTCAGGGTCCTGTTCATTCTCTCAGCTACACCATTCTGTTGTGGAGTACCAGGAATGGTTTTCTCCATCTTGATCCCGTTCTGTGCACAATACTTCTTGAACTCAAAATCTTCATATTCTCCACCATTATCAGACCGTAAGCACTTCACCTTCAAGTTGATCTCATTTTCCACCATGACTTTCCACCTCTTAAAGGTCTCGTAAACATCAGATTTATTTTTCAAAAAATAAACCCAAACCTTCCTGCTTGAATCGTCGATAAATGTGACATAATATCGTGAGCCGCCAAGGGATGTCACAGGAGATGGCCCCCACACGTCAGTATGAACCAGCTCCAACTTTGCTGCTTTCGGTTCTCTACCACCTTTCAAAAAGCTCACCCTTTTCTGCTTTCCAAGAACACAACTTTCACACAGTTTGTGTTCGACAGTTTTTAACTCCGGTAGCTTCCCTTTTGACATTAGCATCTCCATTCCCTTCTCACTCATATGTCCAAGTCTACAGTGCCATAGACTTGAGTTAGCTCCAGCATCCACAGCTGCTAACAGATCTCTGCAACTAGAAGTCATGTACAGGGTTCCAGTTTTCGTTCCTCGAGCAATAATCATGGCTCCTTTGCTCACTTTCCAAGATCTATCACCAAAGGTCACTTTATGGCCTTCGTCATCAAGCTGTCCCACTGAGATCAGATTCCGGGTCAACTTTGGTACATGCCTCACTTTGTTGAGCTTCCAGATGGATCCGTTTGACATTTTCAGACTGATATCACCCATACTAGTTATTTCCAACGGTTTTTCATCAGCCAGGAAAACTTTTCCGTAATTACTAGCAGTATAATTACTAAATACCTCACGATCACCGGTGGTGTGAAATGAAGCTCCCGAATCCATAACCCAAGAATCAATAGGGCTTTCCATGGATAGTACTAAGGCATCATGTACATCCTCAGTAACAGCATTTGCATTATTCTTGGGTGCTCTGCAGTCCTTTTTCATGTGACCAGTTTCACCACAGCTCCAGCACTTCAATTTCTTTTCAAAGGTATTTTTGTCTTTTCCATTCCTTGACTTGGATCTGCCACGCCATCGGTTAGAATTCTTTTCAGCACTTTTGCCCCTACTTCTATTTTCGAGATTTAGGGCAGATCTCGATGATGTTGCTTCTCCCGAATCCCTCCTGCGAACTTCTTCACCAAGGATTCGATCTCTGACATCGTTGAATTGTAACTTTCCCTTTCCAGCAGAATTGCTAACCGCTGCCCGCATCGGTTCCCAAACATTTGGTAAAGACGCCAAAAGAATAAGTGCACGAATCTCATCATCAAACTTGATATCAACCGATGTTAGCTGGAAAACAATCGTGTTGAATTCATTGATGTGTGCCGCCACCGAAGCACCTTCCTCCATCTTCAAGTTGAATAATTTTTTCATGAGGAACACTTTATTATTTGCAGATGGCTTCTCGTACATGTCCGACAAAATGGACATCATCTCCTCCGTGGTTTTTGCCTCTGCCACGTTGTGGGCCACTTTCTTTGTTAGGGTCAATCGTATTACCCCTAACACTTGTCGGTCAAGAAGCTCCCACTCATCATCCTCCATCTTTTCTGGCTTCACCCCGGATAGAGGTTGATGTAGTTTCTTGCTATACATATAATTTTTAATCTATAATCGCCAGAACGTGAAATCTGTACCGTCGAACTTATTGATTCCCGGTCCCGATCCGTCATTTTCGGCCATCGCTTCACCTGCCTTAATAAAATTTCAAAAAATCTTTTCTGATGTGGAAGATCAGACAAAGCTGCAACCACAGAGCATACTCAGAATTTTAAGAAATTTTTCACCAAGGCTCCCGAACACCGTAACAGCTCTGATACCAGTTGTTATGGTTTATATCAAAGCGATCATGACGATAGTAACAATTGCGGAATAAAACAATCAACAAGAACACCAAGATTTACGTGGTTCACCCAATAAAGGCTACGTCCACGAAGCTGCTGCAATATTTAATAACCGAAGAAATATTACAAGTGTATACAAAACACTATATCTCTCACCAGCCCAAACCCCGAGTATTACCAAGAAATAATTCTCTAACTCACAAGAGATCTCCGAAAAAAAACACTCTTTTTTTTTTCCTCTCTTTATATTTTCTTCTCTCTTTGTTAATACAAAAGAAGAGGAGAATGAGATACTTAAATCGAAGGAATTAAGGTCTATTTATAATAGGTTCCTCCGTTTCATTTTCCAGTTTTTCGATGTGGGATGGGATGATTTATTAAATAAATGTGGGCCCCACCGTATTTATTTAATATACCTACCTGCCTAACAGATGTTTCCAGGGCCGTTCTTCAATTCCTTAATGCCTCAGCCCCAATAGATTCTTGGAATGATACACTGGTCACTCTTATCCCAAAGATAAAAAATCCAATGCTTATGAAGGATTTCAGGCCGATTAGCCTATGCAGTGTGAGCTACAAGATAGCTTCTCGAGCCATAACTAATCGTTTACGGCCTGTTCTATCCCACCTGATCGACGAATTTCAGAGTGCTTTCATTCCGGGAAGATTAATTATAGATAATATTATTGTGGGGTTTGAAACCATGCACTGGATGCGCAATAGAAAATCTGGGAGACGTGGTTATGCGACACTCAAATTAGACATGAGCAAAGCATATGATAGAGTGGAGTGGGACTTTTTACAAGCCCTGATGACCAGAATGGGCTTTGCACAGAGATGGATTGAAAAAGTGATGATGTGTGTTCGATCAGTGCGGTATCAGTTTCGGATTATCAGGATGTGGTTGGCCCTATTCTTTTGAGCAGGGGATTGCGACAAGGAGACTCTTTATCCCCTTATTTTTTTGTACTTTGTGCACAGGGTTTGTCTTCCTTATTCAGTCAATACGAAGCAAGAAATCTTATACGGGGGGTAAAGATCGCTTCCACTAGTCCCTCAATTTCTCATTTGTTCTTTGCTGATGAAAGTTTGATATTCTTCAGAGCGACTATGGAAGATAGTGCTCGAGTTAGGGAGTGCTTGCGTCTATATGAAAGAGTTTCTGGCCAATTGATAAATTATGATAAATCGGCCGTATCATTTAGCCCCAATACAAACCATTTGCTCATTCAATCCACCAAGTCGATCTTGACAGCCCCGGTGGTTCAGGTACATGAGCTCTATTTAGGCCTTCCAACCATCTCTCTTCGAACCAAAAAATTGCAGTTTAAATATATTGTGGACAGAGTGGTAAAACGTATCCAAGGCTGGAGCCAGAGGTGTTTCTTTGTTGGAGGGAGGGAAGTTCTAATCAAGTCAATTCTCCAATCTATACCTACATATGCTATGTCATGCTTTCGTCTCCCAAAATCGATTTTTGATGATGTCGAGAAGGAATGCGCCAATTTTTGGTGGGGCGTAGAAGGGGGGAGGCAAAAAATGCATTGGATAACCTGGGACTTTTTATGTCAGCCGAAACTAAGAGGTGGCTTGGGATTTAGGAAGATGAATGAATTCAACAGAGCACTCTTACCCAAGCAATTCTGGAGGCTGCTTCGGCATCAAGACTTATTAGTTTTTCGAGTGCTCAAATGTCGTTATTTTAAACATGGGAGCATTTGGATGCTAGCATTGGTAACGATCCGTCCTATATCTGGAGGTCACTTTTATGGAGCAAGGAAATTCTCGCATAGGGGCTGCTTTGGAGAGTTGGCGATGGCGTGTCCATTGACATTTATGAGGACAAATGGATCCCGAGTTTATCTTCCAAAATTGGTCACTCATCGACTTCGAACCAATTGAAAGCCCCTGTTAGCTCACTAATCAAGAATGGCATGTGGGATCAGGATCTGATTTCTCAAACGTTTCTCAGCTTTGTGGCTCAAAAGATTTTGAACATTCCACTTCCTACTCTTCCTGGCAGAGATATCTTTTTCTGGAAGTTTGACAAGAAAGGACAATATTCAGTCCGCGACGGCTATCGCCTACAGAGGGGTCTATTTCTTACTCCGACTAATCAATCAGAATTTTCTTTGAGTAAGTGGTGGGCACTCATTTGGAGCCTCTCTATGCCGCCCAAAGTTCGTATTTTCTGGTGGAATGTTTCCCATGACATTATCCCAACTAACTGGAATCTAAATCGTCATCATGTTCCAGTGTCGCCTATGTGCTCCTTATGTCAATATCATATGGATTCTACTTGTCATTCTCTGTTTTTCTGTGCAGCCATCAAACATTTTGGAGGGAATCAGAGTTCTATCATTTAGTCAAAAGTGCAAAGGAGGGTAACACAATTGAATTCTGTCTTTGGATTCATTCGCAGCTGCCGAAAAAGCAATTTGAGGAATTTTCTATTCTTACTTGAGCTATATGGAAAGAGAAGCAATCAGTTATTCATGATTTGGGTGGGCGAAAACTTGCCTCTAATGTGTCCTGGTGCAAGACTTTTCTAGCTGATTTCCATCGGGTGTGTCTTCTTGATCAAGTGCGTGAAGCGGAATCAGAATGCAGTGATTCTCGACGCTGGAAGGCACCTAGAACCAGTACACTAAAGCTCAATGTAGATGCCTGCATCAATGAGAAAGCTGGACGTTATAGCATAGGTGGCATCCTTCGTGACAGTTTTGGGAGAATGTAACTGGTCTTTGGTAAGCAGACTTCTAAACCTTTATCAATTGTTTATGGAGAATTACAGGCTATCAAGGAGGGTACCAAGATTATTTTTCAAAGAGAATATCATGATGTTCTTGTGGCGACAGATTCAATACTGGCAGTGCAAGCAGTCACTGCCCCTTTATCTGATTTGAGCTATGTTGGAGCATGTGCTTCCGAGATTAGAGATTTTCTGAAATATCCTATTTTCTCAGCACTTATGCATGAACATAGACTAGCTAATAGCGTAGCACATACTATCGCTTCTTTTGCTTCTTCCTCACATTCGTCCTTTTTATGGGTGAATGGTGAGTTTTCTAATTGGGTGGTACAACTTGTATTGAATGATTATTCGTAACAATATATATACAAGTTTTGCTTGCTCAAAAAAAAAAATTAACTACCTTTTCCATTTTTTCTAATTAAATTTGAAACAATAAAATTTTTACCTTGAAATTTACATTTTTTTTCAGTTTTAGGTCATATTAACAATGTATAATTGTTTCGGTAACTTGCATTTTTTCCCCATTTTTTTGATCCTTTCTTTATTGAGGTCCAGCTCGTTGACCGAAAGTTGTTCATATAGCGGTCATGGATATAGATGTAAATTCGGTTTGGTTTTATTCGGTTCGGTTAACATAAAAAGATGTTGGTTAATTCGGTTTCGAATAATTCGATTCGATTACTGACCGAATTAATTGAATGCTCATCCCTAGAAATACACGATCTTCTCAAGGGATCACAAAGGTTGTACACGAGCATATCATATAGCGTAGATCACAATGTTGCGTATTTTGTTTCCCCTCGTCTTCAGTTTTTGTTTGGACTAATTACTAGTTTCTTTCTTGATTGATAGATCTTGTAATTAGTGAATGATTTCATTCAATAAATTTAGAGGTTTTACAGTTAAAAAATGAATTGCAAAGTACGATAAAATATAAAAAATTTGACTTCTAATCAAATAATTGTTTTTAATTAAAAAAATAATATATATATAATTGTTTAATCGATTATCGTTCTTGGTATATAACGTGTTATCAATTTCATTAAAAAAAATAGATGAATAGAATATTTTATCAATAATTAATTGTATTTTGTTATACATGATGTTTAGCGTGTTAAATCTATATATATATATAATAACTGAGTTTTTGCCAAAAATAGTAAAATCCCGCCAAAACAATTAGCTAAAAAAGGAAAACAAACAAAACTTATTTCTATTTGTGTTCTATATGCAATGAAATTTTCCATTCTTTTCATACATTATATATATATATATAATTTATAACGATAACTCATATAGTTTACGAAAATTACATACTTTATAACGTTATGTTTTGCTAAAAATTTTCACTTTGAAATGTAGATAAATAAATTCTAAAAATATAATAATAAATAAATTATAATTTTAAAATTTGCTTAATTACTCTACACAAATTTAATAATTTTAAGAATCCTTACATATTACATAAATGCTTTAAATGCTTTAATATATAAAATTTGTAATAATTAATATATTTCATTAACAATACAATAAAATTAGAATATTTAATAATTATTAAATATAAAATGTATCGTAAATGAAAGAATCACTTAATTTTTTTTTAACATTTAAAAAGTCTTTAATTTTGGAGGTTGATTTTTCTTTAATAAAATACAAAGATTATATTTAAAAATATGAAAGTTTGACCACGAATGAAAATTGAACATTATTAGCAAAAATTTTTTTAGCTTGCAATAATTATATTTGAAGGTGCAAATTTTAAAATAATATATTAAAATGATTTTCCATAATCATTGCATATATAAAGTTGTAAATATTCAATTTGTTATAATACAATAAAAGATCATCTATATATATATACAATATAAACCGTATAAATATTTATATATATTTATATATAATAGAAATATATTTATTTATGTAATCTCCGTAATAAAAAAAGAAACAAAATAAGGGCAAATTGCTCAAAAATCCCCAATGCAAACATGTTTTGCTCTGTACTCCCTAGCCACTTTTTTGTACCACATTGTTTGTTAATTTGTACCACATATTGTATGGTTTTGTACCACATCTTGTATTGTTTTGTACCAAACTGTCCGAACCTTACAAGTGGCATCAGAATCATTCACTTGACGATACTAAGTGTGGTTCTGGTTTTTTGTGTTTGACAGAAATTTATCATGGAAGTGCCGATTGCTAAAGACAAACTTCGGCCACCGAAATTCAACAATTTAGACTTGTGTGAGGATTCAATTTTCTTGATCACAAACAAATTTGAAGATTAAATGAAGAGAAAGTTGAACAAAAAGAAAGATCTTGAATTGTGCAAGGTTGAGGGGATCAACTTAAAAATCAACTCTAACACTTGCAAATTCAAGCACATCAAAGCTTTATTCTATGATGGGAAACATAACTGTTCTAGGGTTTCAAAACAGCAAGTTTGAAGTAAGGGAGTCATAAAAAACTGTTTTTGCCATGGAGAATAGTAACTCTGCTAGTGTTTCAAGTGAAACTCCTAAGGCAAAATCAATTCCATTAAAATCACAAGCTCCTGTTCAGAAGACCAAACAAAGGAAACGTACGTTTGTTTGTCATTACTGTCACAAGCAAAGTCACATCAAGCCTTACTATTTTAAAGTCAGGTATGAATATATGTACTGGAATACCAGGAAAGTGTAGCCATCAGTGTTGCTAACACTGAACCAGAACAATGCCAAGAAGAAAAATACTGATAAAAAGGTTTGGGTACCAAAAGCTAAATACAGCTGTAATATTGTTTATACTTCATCGAAAACTAATGTTGCAGGTAATTGGTACTTTGATAGTGACAGTTCAGGTCACATGACAGGGTCGAAATGTACCTCTCAGATTATGTTGATCAGAATAAAGGAAACGTGACATATGGAGGAGGAGCCAATGAAAATATTGTTGGTAGAGGCACATTGAACGTTGAAGGACTGCCCAAGCTTTACAATGTTCTACATTTTGAAGGATTAAATGCTAATCTTATTAGCATTAATCAACTTTGTGATGATGATATTTATGTTAAATTTGATAAGAATCTTTGTGAAGTATTTGATATAAATAGTTCATGTGTTATTTTATGTAAAAGATCCGTGGATAACTTATATCAACTTGAAGAAGATCTGGTCTGCAAACACACGAAAGAGAATGATCTTGACTTATGGCATCAAAATTTATGACCTGCAAACTTCAAAACATTGAAGAATTTGTGTAGGTATGATATTGTACGAGGTATGTCAAATCTGAACTTTGGGGTACCATATGTTTGTGAAGCATGTCAAAAAGATGAGCAGACTCGGGTGTTGTATCCAGTGTTGCCAACACTTAGAATAACACATTGCCTTGAGCTTTTGCATATAGGTTTAATGGGTCCTACGGAATTGAAAAGCTATTGAGGTAAGTGGTATTCTTTTGTGTGTATTGATGACTTCTCATAGTTAACATGGGTAAGTTTTCTTATAGATAAATTGGATTATTTTAATGCTTTTAAAAATTTACACACAAGAATTACTAACCTATAATTGAAAGTAGGAAGAATCATAACCGACCATGGTAAGGACTTTGAGAACCTTTTTTTTTCTACTTTGTGTGATAAAAAGGTATTTCACATGAGTTCTCTAATCCAAATACTCCTCGATGTAATGGAATATCCGAGTGGAAGAATCGAACTTTGATGAAGATGGTTAGGGTGATGCTATGCTCAAAAAATATTTCAAAATGGTTTTGGGCTGAGGCCCTTAATACAACATGTCATATTTCAAACCGTGTGTTTTTGAGAAATGGTTCACGATGACATCCTATGAAATTCTCATGGAAAAGAGGCGAAATCTCAAATAATTTCATGATTTTTTCTGTATATGATACGTTTTTAATGATAAAAATCACCTAGCTAAACTTGATTATAAAAGTGATATGTGTTCGTTTCTTGGATATTCTTATAATAATCGTTCCTATAGAATGTTCAACTTAAGAGATAGGATGATTGTTGAATCTGCTAATGTTGTGTTTGATGATTTTGCAGATATCAAAAAAAAAATAGCTGATGTTGAAATAGATTATCTGCTGGAATTTTCCACACTTCAAGAAAAATCCAAGTGTTGCCCCAAGTCTTGTCACACCCAACCCAACACTTAGCACAACATTGCCTCCGACTGTGACAAAATCGGATGGTGCTCAACATACTGATTATACAAAAGACATTGATGGTGTAATGAACAATGATGTAAAGGAAATTCCAAGTAAAATCCAGAGGAACCATCCATAATCATAAATCATTGGAGATTTGCATGGAAACATACAAAACCGGAGAAAAGAGAAGGTTGACTATCGAAAGATGAGTGGGTTAGTATGCATGAATTTTGTGTACTCATAGGTAATTCTCTCCTGTTTTATCTCTAATATTGAGCCAAATAAAACACCTATGGATTCAAATGACATCTGTGTAAGGACTGTGTTGTAGACTGTGTTGACAACACCGGATACTTCAAGATTATTGATAGTATATTGTATTTGAATGTGAGTCGTTCTGATAGTATGCTCATTATATGTTTGTGTGACAGTGTTTATTGTGATAATTTGAGAGAAACTGACATTTCAAAGAACCCATCTCAACACTCTCGCACAAAACACATTGATGTTAGACATCACTTTATTCAAGATTTAGTAGAGACATGTTTGATCCGTATGAAGTTTGTTGGAACAAATAACCAACTGGCAGATATATTCACAAAATCATTAGATTTTGATAGATTCTCCAACCTAAGAAAATATCTTAGCATGTGTTCATTTTAATCACTCACGATTGCTGCCCCTAAGTGTTGCTAACACTGAAGGACAACACCAAATATACATGTGCATTTTTAGGACTTTAGGCATACTGCATTTTCGTTATGTCATATGGTTGCATGTTTTGATGATATTAACTAATATGTTGTAGTTCTTCTGCAAAATTTATTTTTCGATCACACTTGCCATGATAATGTGCTCTAACTAAACCACAAAGTAATTGAAGGATGTTCGTGTATTCCATGATCTTGTCTAATGTAAAAAGTGATTTCGAAAATTTAGAGTATAGTTTGATAAAATTTCAGTGACCAATGTCTTGAAAATCAAATTAAAATCGGAAGAAAATTGGAAAAAGCTACCTAAAGGAGTCTAAAGAAGACCGTTCTTTTAGTGTGCAGGTTACCACTTCTAATCAAAAATACAAAAATAAAAAAATAAATGATACATGGCTCTAGAAGTGTGAAAAAATAAAAAATTATTTGAAGACTACAGTGTTTTTGGAAGGTGTTGCCAACACTAGTGCTTAACACATACTGCACACACTTTGCATGCATTTTATTGTTGATATAATATCATCACCCGTTTTAGGCATAACTTAGGTCATGCATATATCATAAATTTTGAATATTTTTTCTTTTCAGGTTGTAAGTTCTAAACGGACAAAATAAGGTGAAATACCCTATTTGCTAAAAAATTATATTTTATGATTGACAATGATTTAGTGGAGTTGAGCTGATGTGGAGTTATTTATGGGAATATTTGGGCTGCTTTGAATCTCGGATTATTTCGATAATTGGGTTAGATTTTATTTTGTTAAATTCAAAGGTTTACCCATTATTTTTTAAGTATTTTTGCATGCATGGGTCTTTTGAAAGGTGAAGGGTTGATAGTAGATTTTTTGGATGATTTGTTCACCCTATATTTTTTTATAAATTTGATCAACATCACTTTCATTATTTTGTGCTATTCAATTTGATCTATAACTCACTGCTTAATATTTCTATTTCACTTACTTGGAAGACAAATGTTTTTACTCTCATAAGATACTAATTTTTATGTTTTGATGAGAGAAGATTTTACTGAGTAAAATCTGACCATTTTGAAGAAGGATAAGGCTTTTAAACATGTGTCTATTTCTGCTGTCATTGAGGAAGATAGACCTACCTTGATATGCATTTAGTGTCGAGTCAAGTTTTTCCAACACAATATGTCAACATTGTTGAAGCTCTGCGCTACACTGCTCCCGCCACTGATTTCTGCAGATAACTCATTGTGCACTATGAAGCTTTATAGGATGAGTATTGATTGATACTTGTACTGAAACTTTTTGGTCAAAAAAGGGGGAAAGATAGGGCACAAACTTCGGATGTTGGATTGAAGATGCTGAACTGAAGATGGAAATGTTAAAGCTAAAAAAGCAGTATCCTTAGTCTATATATTCTTTTACTCTAGTATCAATGCTCTGAATTTTTATATTCTTTTTATTACTATGCTTTAATTTTTAACTCTCTAAGTAATACTCTTATGATACTCCTATATTTCTCTAATATGAATAGGATCCCCATGATGCTCTGTTACACATGTTATTCCTCGTGTTGCCAACATTAGTGACAACACGGTGTCTATGTTTTAAATTTAGTGGAGACTTACTTATTCAGGGGGAGAAATGGTTTTCAACTAAGGGAGAGTTTACTGGAACTCGTTTGTACGTGTTTTGTCCAAAAAGACTATAAGAAAAAGATTGAAAGGAATATGACTTACCTTGCAAGACATAATTCCTTAAAGATTTTTTCCCCCTAATTTTAATGAAATTTTATTTATAAGTTTTGCATTTCTAGACTTGTTATAATCTAGATTTATAATTATCGTTGATTAATAAGATGTGATTCCTTAGTATTTAAAATTGTTTATTTCCTAATGAACTTGGTTTTTTTTAATTTTGTAGGAACCTAATTAAGGAATCCTATTAAGGCTTGAGGACCTATCTATTTAAGGATTACTGCATGCATAGAAAATACATGGCAAGAGCAATGAAGCGAGATCAACAAAGAGATTAATTCATAACATAATTGAGAGTTGATCAATATTTTCCTGAAGTAGTTAAATCGTCGATTGTTGCCGAATAACAGTGTTTTGGAGTAGTGTTGGAACACTGAAGAGCACGCGAGTGAAGTATTGTTCTGAAAATGGTTCCATGGTTTTTGTTTTTTGGCATATGTATTTAGAACTTCCGTTTTGATTTTATTATTCTAGTTTTAAATTTTTTAGGAAGTTATTTATTTTCTCAATTTTTTGAGAAAATTAGGTTTTCATATACAATCACTAGTTGGGTTTGTAAACTGATTTGTTTTCTAGTGATTATTTTCGCCATGAGGTATCACACAAGTACTTAGTACTTGTGCATAACTATCCTTGCGTTATTTATTATTTTATTTAATTATTCTGCTGCATAGTATGTCCTGAAATGTTGACAACACTAAGAGATAACTTTAACTCAAAAAGTAAAAAAGTTATTTATGGTATTTTCGTGATTTCAAACTGTAACGTCCTACTGTATAAAGACGAGTCTTTTCAGCGTGCTTATGTCCTCACTCACACGCACCCAAGGAAACTTCCTAGGGATCAACCATTCTAAAATTTCCCAAAGTCAAGCACGCTTAACATTGGAGTTCTTTTATGAAGAGCTCCCGAAAAAAAAGATGCACCTTTTTTATAAGAATTTTACATATAAAATATTTTTTTACCTCTCATTATGGTGTGGGATCGGTTCATTCATGTTACCCATCGCCCATTATTTTTGGTGAGGTTTCCATATTTTAGATATTAACCACTCATATTGCTAGGAGTTCCTTTGAAAGGAACTCCTAGCAATACTTTATCTTCGAAGCAGAACAAACTCTCTGCTTTGAGTTACACAATGAAGCTACAGAATATGCTTCGATGATTTGATCTGGATAGCTGTGAATGGCTTTGATCTGGATCGATTTTGTATGTTCTTTCTTTGGAGTTGATCGATCTTTGAAATATTCTCGAACTCAGAGTGTCGAGATTTTTATCTGATGATATGGGTATCTGAATTATGCTAAGTGAAGGCTTTTCAATTTGAATGAACTTCGATTTGATAGCTCGTGTTTTTCACTCTTGATCTCGTGTTTGAATCTTTTGAAGTGTTCGAGTATTTATAATCTTCAAAAGTAGCCGGTGAGCCGCCAACAATTTCTGATGATGAGCCGCCAACTATCTCTGATAATGAGCCGCCAACATATCTTATTAAATAGCTCACAAATCTTGACTTTGATGAAGGCAGATCAACGTTAATACCATTAAATGATTTTGTCTTTTTCTTCAACAACTTCAGCAATGGTTACTTAGAAGTAAGACTTTGATCTGGTTGATAGCTACTTGATCTGTCTTGGATCGATCTATATAATTTGTTGAAGGTCTTCTTGATTCATCTGTATATCGAACACTTTATCTGGCAGTTTATACTTCGATTGGCTTATCCGAATATCGGCATTTTATTTGGCATTATATTTGATCCGTTTAAAATCCCGGACATTTGATCTGGATGAATCTTTGATCCGTTTGAAATCTCGGACATTTGATCTTGATGAATCCGAATAGATTTAATCCTTAAATTATTTTATTACTTGGTTTTGTTTTGACCTGTTATCACCGAACGTTTGATCTCCAACAATTTCCCCCTTTTTGGTGATGTCAAACCCAAGTTCATGTTTGGATCAAATTTCGAAAAAGATGATAGATCAAAGGGCTTTCCATAGATCGAATAATAATTTTAGACAAAATAAACGTCAAAAATTAATTTTCCAGGATAATCATTTCATTGTTCTGATCTACTCTGCTCTTTTTCTGATCTGATAGTCCTTACTTCTTTCCTTTGCCTTTGGCTTTAGATGAGATAGCCTTTTCCCCCTTTTTGGCATCACTACTCTCAAATAGAAGGTCCAGAATAACCGTGATTTGGGTACCAAAAGTGTCATGAATCTGTTTGTTGTGAGCTTCAGTGGAGGCTTCGAGGCTATCAAGCTTTCGAAGAATATTTATATATTTTGTAGCTTGTTGCTTCCGAACACTCAGAACAGATTCACTAATGTTATTTACTATTGTCAGCACGTGTGACTTGAAATCACGGAGTTCTGAAGATGTCTGGATCTGATTAACGTGCAATTCACTGACAATAATAGATAGCTGAGCCAATGATTCAAACAAAGAATGATTGGGTCTGTTTTCATTTGGACGAGAAGAGGAAGGTGCTGCAGCTTCAAATGAAGTGGAGGCACAAATTTGAAGCAGTGGAGCAGAGACAACTGGAGGTGTAAGAATAATATCTTCCATAATCCTTGACGATTCATCTGGATCTGTGGTGGAGATCGCTGAGAGAGTTGCAGATGGGAGATCCAACTTGTGTTTGAACATGATGGTAATAGGCCTGAATATACTATGAATAAGATCAGTCCTAACTATCTCAAAGATAGGAGGCAGATCCATTACCAAGTGTGAAGAAGAGTCTATCTTCATATAATCGTCAGACAAGTGATGACTTGGTTCTTCCACTGGAACAAATGGCACCATTGCTGTTTGTGGATCAATATCACAGGTCTTTGTTTGTTCGGGAGAATCCATGATCATTTCTTCAATAAAGGAATCTTCTTGAACAGAAGTATTCACTGGCAAATTATCTACAGCCTGTTCTTCTGAGGAAATAATGGTTTCATCTGGTAAGGTGTTGAGAATAGTTGATGCAGCCAGTGGTACTTCTATTTCACTTTCATTGATTTAAAATTCAGGAGGTACAGAGAGATCAGTCTGTTCTATATTGACAAACTGTTCACTTGACGCATCCTCAAAGTGAGAAGAAATCAGTGGTTTCTCAGATAGAAATTCCTGAGCAGATTGATCTGTGGGAGCAACATCAATGGTCAATGACTTCTATGGAGGAGGATCAACTCTAACAGGTGAGACGGTTGGTGAGATAGGATCAGCAGACAAACTAATTTCATCTGATAATGTTAAATCAGCTATTGCAGATGCATATCAGATGAAGAAGCCTGCGCTTTGATTGGAGCTTCTAGAGGAAATTCTTGTCTCATTGAATTAACATCTGTAGCCAACAAATGAGCGTCATTCTCCAGTTGATTAAGTGCGGCAGTTATATCAAAAATATTCAAACTTGTAGGATGGATCTTCGCTCTCTGTATTCGAATGTGAAATCTAAGAATGCTTTCCTAAAGCCGGAGTTTCACAAACTCTCTTTTTTCCAGAGCTCGAGAGATGAATTGAGTTTCAGCCCATTCAAGAATTCTCTCCTCAAGAGATGAAATACTCTCCAGTTTGTTCAAATTCTTGATATTTGAGAAGTGATCCTCAGTGCGATGAAATACCCATTTGTAAAAAATCTTCATCTTTATATCGACATGATTGATAATGCGATCAGCAGTAAGATCAATTAGTCGTTGGACCTTTGACTGTGGATTTAAGAAATCATCAGGCTTTTTGAAAAATCCAGAGCAAAAAGTAGTGATATTCATTTGAGTTACTGGAGGGACAGCACTTTCAACCATAGAAATAGTAATAGCGGGAACTGGTCCAGGTTGGATAGGTAGAGGAATCCGAGGAGGAAGTTTAATTGTCCTCCTTCTCTTTTGAAAGTTTGTCTCAATAATGTTTGCAAGAATCATTTGATCTGACTCTGAAGTCTCTGAGTCAGAGGAATGAATCACCACCTTTCTCTTTGCTGAAGATCTTCTTCTTGGTGTAGCCTTTTTGGGAGGTGATACTTCTCTAACTTCTTCGATTGATAGTGGCTTGGTTCATCCGGAAGAGTAAGATCCTCAATTTCATCTGAATGAGATGAGCCACGTTTGAAGACTACTAATTTCTTAGCCCTGTATACTTCAATTGCTCTCTCATTCAAAGTCTTGTGCGGATGAAGTTCAGATGAGGGTCCCAGATGGACATTCAGATCATTCAAGATATCTCCGATCTGAACTGCAAATCCATAGGATTGCTCTGCAGGAGCAGTTATCATAGCAGATAGGATTTTGAACAGAACAGCAGACCAATTCACATTAATACCAGCAGAGATAGCAACCATAACATCAAATTTTTCAGATGTAATTGCATCAAAAGAACCTTCTTTGGCCATAAGATACTTGGCCACAATGTCGTGCAGAATTATGAATTCCATCTTAAATTCCTTCTTCTTGCAAGGAATGCAGACTGGTTTGTCTGTCAAGGAGTACATGCTCTTCATCTGTTGCTTCGTTTCGGCATAGATTGTCGAGAAATCAGTTATGCCCTGTCGAGGTAGATAGAATGAAGTGGTGAATAAGGCGGATGTAAGTTGGACTGATTCTCCACCCAAAGTTGCAGAGATAACACCATCTTCAAATTTGGCTGTCTGAAAGAATTTGGGAAACACCTGCTTGTAGAGTGATTTCCCTCTTTCGAGAAATTTCCGCAGCCCAGATGCTTCAATTTTTCTGAACATGTCCACCATACCTTGATCTGTAAGATCGAATATGGTGTGGAAATCAACTAGAAGAACGTTTTGTGTAATGGTTGTCATTTTGTTCCTGCAAAAATCAAAGATACGAATGAAAGTAGTCTGTTCTTGCAAAACCAAATTTAAGTCTTTAGTAGAAATGTCAAGGGTTTGAAGAACTGTAAATCCGATAAGTTTAAAAAGCCCAAATACGTGGAAAATGACGTAAGCAACTATTTAAATTCAAATAAAATGCGGCTGATGGGATATGTTAAGCACGCGGTAAATAATAATAATATTTTAAATTCTTGGAAATGCAAAACGACAAACAAGAATCCCTTATAAATAGGACACTCGGATGAAAAGTCCGAGTAACCATTCGCATTTTCAAGGCAAGAAATAAAATCCGATAAGTAAGAAAATGAGTTCTGATTTGTCTATTGAAGAGTTCAAGGTGGAGTTGCAAGATTTCATCCTAAAATGGGTGATGAGGCTCTGGTTCAAGGTTGAGGAGATCCGGATGTATCACCAGGCTCCGTTCCGTCCACGCAAATATTAAGATGATTGCGAGTTGGAGGATCGCAAGGATAAGTATATGGAGCTTCTGGGTGCCATCACTATTGATGAGATTCTTACTCATTAGGGAGTGTCTTTTCTGATGTACAGGAAGGAGGTGAAGGTCCTTACTCATCTGATTAATGCAGGTGAGTTCAAGGGTAGGCGATTTGATCCGGCCCTAATTGAGTGGTTGAACCTGTGGCGTCTTGATGCTGATGTGAGGAAGAGAGTCTAGGGTCCAATAAGGAAGACTCTAGTTGATTAGGATAAGTATTTGTAAGGTCCAGTGGGATTTTGTAAGCTCACGAAGTTTATGAAATTAAATATTTTGCTCAAATCTTTCTTTCTTGTTCATAAATGTAGAATAAACTAAGTGAAGTAAGCATATAAAATTCAAAATAGGACTGTGAACAGTACTTAAGATTAAATAAAATCAGATGAGATTGTCCCAGATGAAAGTTTATCAACGTTTCATCTTAGGAGATGAAACATCCAGAAGAAATATTACCTAAAAATTGAACAGAGAATAAATTAAATGCGTAGATGTAAGGTAATGATGATATTTTGAAAGTTTCAAAGCAAAATAATGTATACACGCAAAAGAAATATTTGTGATTGGACATGCTGTCTGTGAAGTAATTACGACTGATAAACTTTTTGCATGGAATAGGAATGGGTATTTAAAGTCAGAGTAAATATGATAGGTTTTGAGAATCTCAAGAAGGATTGATGCAATCCCGGAGATATGCAGATCAATAAAAAGCATTGATTGGACATTTGTGAGGTTGATACAGTCGATGTCCCTTCATTTTCTTGAAATGTACCTATAAAAACAAAGCTAAGAGAAACATTAGAACCACAAGATAAAACATTCAGAAGATAATGACCAATATGAATAATAGCAATGTTCTATCTGTTGAGCAAGAGTATGAGATCCGGAAGGATCTGTACAGGAGGAGAGTTTTCGAGCAAGGGATGAGGATGTGGCATTTCCTCGGTTCTCTACGCTGTCCTCGTCGTGCTGGCCTTCCTCCATTGTCTCTTGCAATGCGTCGCCGTAATCATGCTAGAATGCGATGGTGCAAGTTCATGCTTGGTACTCAAAACACTCGAGACGTTTTGAAATCTTCAGGAGTTCGACTTCTCATTCTTCTCAAGGAGCGATATGAGATGTAGAACATATTCTTCGAAGATGACGTATGCAATGGTCAAGGCTCCCTAAGTGCTTGGATGATCAACTGGAGCCAAGAAATGTGTAGTAGAATAAATCTTGCTCGTGTAACTTATGATGCAGATCAATGAATGAAATGCAATATCTTTATGTTTTCATCTGTTTTTCTGTTCTTGGGCAAACGTATAATTATTATATAAGCAGATATTCCCCCTAAACACGTTCTTAATTAATAAACATCAATTAAACAAAGAACATTTTGAAAATAAGAAAACTTAGCGTCGGGTAATGGCTTGGTGAAAATATCAGCAACTTGTAGATCAGTTGAGACATGTTCTAGACGAACATTTTTCTTTTGAACATGGTCTCGGATGAAGTGATGACAAATGTCAATGTGCTTCGTTCTGGAATGTAGAACAAGATTGTATGTGATAGCAATTGCATTTGTATTGTCACAGAAGATAGGTGATTCAGATGAATCAATACCATAATCTCTGAGTTGCTGTTGAATCCAGAGCAATTGTGCACAACAACTTCCTGCGGCTAAGTACTCTGATTCAGCTGTAGATGTATCAATAGAAGTTTGTTTCTTACTAAACCAAGAAATAAGCCTGTCTCCTAGAAATTGACAAGTCCCACTTGTGCTTTTACGATCAATTCTGCAACCTGAATAATCTGCATCTGAATAACCAATAAGATTAAAACTTGAATCCTTTGGATACCATAATCTGAAGTTCTGAGTTCCTTTAAGATATTTTAGAATCCTTTTGGCAGCAATGTAGTGAGATTGCTTTGGATCAGATTGAATCTTGCACACAGACCGACTGAGAACATAATATCCGGTCTGCTTGCTGTTAGATAAAGTAAAGAACCTATAAGTCCTCTGAATAAAGTTTGATCTACTGAAGGTCCAGCTTCATCTTTATTCAATTTGATTGAAGCACTCATCGGAGTACTAGCAGCAGAAAAATTCTCCATTCCAAATTTCTTTAGAAGGTCCTTTGTGTATTTAACTTGATTTATAAATATTCCTTTATCCATCTGTCTGACTTGTAATCCTAGGAAGAATGTCAATTCTCCCATCATACTCATCTCGAATTTGTCCTGCATCATCTTAGAAAATTTCTTGCATAATATGGGGTTAGTTGACCCAAATATGATATCATCAACATATATTTGAACTAATAAGGTATGATCGCCTTTGACAAATTTAAAAAGAGTTTTATCTACAGAACCAATAGTAAAGCCATGATCATTAAGAAAGAGTGAAAGAGTATCATACCAAGCTCGTGGAGCTTGTTTCAATCCATAAAGAGCTTTATCCAGTTTGAACACATGATCTGGATAAGTTTTTCTTTCAAATCCTGGAGGTTTTTCAACAAAAACTTCTTCTTGGAGAAGACCATTGAGAAATGCACTTTTAACATCCATCTGGAATACCTTAAAGTCCTTGAAAGCAGCATAAGAAAGAAATATTCTAATAGCTTCAAATCTAGCTATAGGAGCAAAGGTTTCATCAAAATCAATACCTTATTCTTGTCTATAGCCCTGTGCTACTAATCGAGCCTTATTTCTTACTACATTACAACTTTCATTGAGTTTATTTTTAAAAACCCATCTAGTTCCTATTATAGATTTATCTGAGGGCCTAAGAACTAAATGCCAGACATAGTTTCTTTCAAATTGATTCAGTTCATCTTGCATAGCTTCTATCCAGTTACTGTCAAGGAGAGCTTCTTCTATTTTCTTAAGTTCTATATGAGAAATAAAAGCAACATGCATGAATTCATTAATCATCTGACCTCTGGTTCTCAAAGGTGCAGATGGATTACCTATTACAAGACTTGGTGGATGAGTTTTGGACCATCTGCAATATGGACCAAGATTATCTGTGTTTCCTTGTTGAGTTTGATCATTGTGAAGTTCAACATGATTTGTGTTTGTTGGGATCTCATTATCAACTGGTGGTTCTTCTGGTCTCTGTTCTTCAACCTGATCTGGTTCACATAGAATTTCTCTGTTTTGTATGATCTAGATTTCTTCTTCATCATCTGTGTCAAGATTTGAATCTTCTATTCTGTTACTAAGATCATTTATTCTTGGTGTAACAAGCTGTGTTTACAGCTTCTGCCCAAAACTTTTGAGAAATACCTAAATCAGCAATCATTGTTCTAGCAGCTCCCTTTAGAGTTCTATTCCTCCTTTCTGCAACACCATTTTGTTGTGGCGTTATAGCTGCGGAATACTCATGCTTGATTCCATGATTTTCAAGATACATAGATAGAGTTTGATTTGTAAACTCGGTTCCTCTGCCACTTCTAATTTTATCAATCGATTGAGATTTCTCATTTTGAAGTCTTAAAAGAAGTTTAATCAATTGGGTGGCAGTTTGATATTTGGATTTTAAAATTATCACCCAAGTAAATCTCGAGAAATCATCAACAATAACTAGAGTGTACTTCATTCCCCCTAAGCTTGTTACTGGTATAGGACCGAAAAGATCCATGTGCAATAGTTCTAAGCTTTTGGAAGAAGATTTACATCCTTTGTTTTTAAAAGTTGATCTGATCTGCTTACCCAGTTGGCAGGCAGATCACACTTTATCTTTTGGAAAATCAATTTTAGGCAGACCTGTTACCAATTCATGTTTACTCAGATTGGCTAACGCTTTGAAGTTCAAGTGATTAATTCTCATGTGCCATAACCAATTTTGGTTCATCTTTGATGATACCAGACAGACTGAAGTGAGTGGTTGATCCGACCAATTTACTTTATTAGTATTTCAACTTCTTTCACCTGTCATAATGGTTAGTCCAGATTGATCTTTTACAATGCAATTGTGCTTTTGAAATTCTACACAGTAGTCATAATCACACAATTGACTAATACTAATCAGATTATATTTTAAATTTCTACAAGTAATACATCTTTAATACAAATATTTCCATGGATAAGCTTACCCTTACCCATGGTTGTACCTTTAGAGTTATCTCTGAAAGTAATCTTAGGTCATGATCCTGGAATGTAGTCAGATAACATTCTTCTGTCTCCTGTCATATGCCTTGAGCATCCACTATCCAAGTACCAGATTGCTTTTTTAATGAGTTCGTTTTTGTTTACCTTAAAAAATAAATTAAAATAACTTTGGTCCCCATTCCTACTTGGTTCCACGCTGGATTACTCCCTTTGGAATCCATAATAGTATTATCCTTATAGGCTTTCCATGACGTTATCCTTTGGAAATAACTGATTTATCTGATGACCTTTGTGCATTGTGCTGTGTATGCCAAGTGTAGTGATCATATCGATTGTTCCTGTTTGACTTCCAATACTTTCTATAAGATTTATTAGAATGTGGTTTATGTTGAGTTGATGAAGTTCTTTGCCTTTCGAGACCATATCCAGACCAATTTGATCTGGGTTTAGTCCATCTAGACTTAGATCTGTCTGGCTCAACATATCCCAACCCTTTATGTAAGAGTTTACTCTGTTGAGGTATTGAATATGTCATAGGAATCTCTGGTTCATATATCGTGCTGATCTCACAAACTTCATGTATTTAAAGTTCTTATTTTCCAGACAAGATTGAGTACTTGAGATAGATGAACTTCCTTCATTCATGTTGTATCCAAAGCCAGATTTATCTCCAGCTTGCTTTTGCATTCCAGTAAGTTTATCTAAGGATATCAATGCTTTATTCCAAGAGTTTACTAGATCAGTTAATCTCCGATTTTCAGATAAAGTTTCTTGAAGCTGACTTCTCATATCATTGTTCTCAATCATTAACAAACTTATCTGAGCTTTTAGACTGTCTGATCCAGTGTACTCATCTGAGTTACTTTGATCTGACTTATCTGTTGAGCTCTTTCCATTTGTTCTAACTTCATCAAACTTATGAGATAGCATGAGATATCCATTAACCATCTCATTTAATGCATTAATAAGATCTTCCTTACTAAATTCATCAGAAGTAAAGTCAAGTACCTCTCCATCATATGGAATATCAGTGTCATTAGCCATAAGACATTTGAAAGCTTCATCTTCACTTTCACTTGACGATGTTTCTGAGTCAGATGAAGTTGAGTCTGATTCAGCCCATTTGTTGTTGCTTTCATCTACTAATACGGCCTTTTGTTCTTTCTTCCTGCTGAATTTCTTCCTTTATTCTCTTGAATTCTTCTTGTATGATGTTCTTTTCTCATCCTTCTTAGGTTTGGTACAATCGGATATGAAGTGTCCTTCTTTTCCACAATTGTAACAAGCTCGGTTTTCTTCAGCTGGTTCTTTTGGTTTGAAGCTTGATCTGTTTGCTCTTTGGAAATTATTGTGATTCTTCCTCATGAATCTTCCAAAATTCTTAACAAATAGTGACATTGCATCACTACTGATTTGTTCTGCGGTTTTGGTTGCTGGGATTTCATCTGCAGCAGTGAGAGCTTTAGTAACTTGTTATGTTGATGTGTCTTCCTCAGTTCGAACTCCTAGCTCGAACTCATAAGCTTTGAGATCTGCAAATAGATCATGTAGTTCGATCTTATTGAGGTCTTTGGATTCTCTCATAGCTACTTTCTTCACATCCCATTCTCGTGGTAGAGCTCTCATAACTTTAAGTACTACTTCACGATTGCTGTAACTTTTTCCAAGTTCATTTAGCTCGATCATAATGCTGCTGAATCTTTCATCAAATTCATTCATTGTTTCTCCTGGTTTCATCTTTATGTTGTCAAAATTTTGAATGGCCACCATGAGTTTGTTTTCCTTTGTTTGATCGTTTCCTTCACATAGTAGGGTGAGCTTCTCCCATATTTCTTTGGCAGTAGTGCAGCTTTTGATCTTGCTAAATATGTTCTTATCTAGAGTTTTGTATAGTATGTCTCTAGCTACATTGTCCAGATTGGCTTTCCACTTGTCTTCAAAAGTTCATTCAGCTCGAGGCTTTTCTATCATCTGTGGAGCACCTTCAGTAATAGCAACTGCAGTGTTAACTTTCATAATCTTCATTGGTCCATCTATTACTATGAACCACATGTCATCATCCAGTGCTGATAGATGTGCCTACATACGAATTTTCCAGTCATCATAATCTTTTTTTGAGAACATAGGGGTTTTACTAAACGATGTCATAGCTAAGGATGCCATAGTTTAAGAGACGATTCAGGTGATAAGCAAAAACCTCTCTGATACCACTTGTTAGGATTGAAAGTAAATGTAGAGGGAGGGGGGGGGGGGGGGATAATACACTATTTTGAAATTTAGAGTTTCTTCGATCTGATTTGTGAAAATCAGACAGAAATTTTGTTGCTTAAAACTTTGATATGCTCGAAAGATCTAAGGATCTCAGGCGGAAAAAATCTTCCTCGCAGATTGAATACTTGTAAAGCTAAGGCAGATAGAATAATGTAAGTGCAGTAAATAAAGAGATAGAGTTGTTTCTGGATGTTCGGAGATGAATTCTCCTACGTCACCCTTTCTTCTTTTTCCAGAAGGATTCCACTAGAAGACTTTGATTTATACAAGGCTTTGTACAAATCTAATCCAATCAATCCTTTGAAAGGAACTACTAGCAATACTTTCTCTTCAAAGCAGAACAAACTCTTTGCTTTGAGTTACGCAATGAAGCTACAGAATGTGCTTCGATGATTTGATCTGGATAGCTGTGAATGGCTTTGATCTGGATCGATTTCGTATGTGCTTTCTTTGGAGTTGATCGATTTGAAATATTCTCTAACTTAGAGTGTCGATACTTTTATCTGATGATATGGGTATTTGAATTATGCTGAGTGAAGGCTTTTTCAATTTGACCTCTCATTCCGGTGTGGGATCGGTTCATTCATGTTACCCGTCGCCCTTTTTTTATGGTGGGGTTTCCATCTTTTAGGTATTAACCACCCATATTAAGTTTAATTTTGAGGACGAAATTCAATTTAAGAGAGGAGAGTTGTAACATCCAAAATTTTCTTAGGTGATTTCGCATGCATAATTAGAAAAATAATTAATTTAAAATTTGGAAAGTGGGTTAAATGATTTTATGTGAATTATGTGAAATTATTTGCATGTTTTAAATTTCATTTTTATCATTTAACCGAGAATTATGAAATTTATGGAATTTTTAGAAATATTATTTTTCGATCGCGTAGACGGGACCACAGATGAACGAAATGAAGAATGTTCACTCAAGGGAATTTTATGAGCCATAAATTATTGTTTTAAGGTATTATTTTCAGAAAATATGATTTTTAATTTATATATATATAAAATCCCAATTTTCATCTAAATAAGCCATTTTAAGAGCTTTTATTAGGATTTCAAATTCCCACACTTATTTATTTCAAACATTTATAAGAAAATATCAAATTACAAGAGGATATTTTATGTTTAAAATTGAATTATTATTTTATAATATTAAACCTAATAATTTTAATAAATAAATAATTAATCAAGCCCTTAGTTCTTCTTCTCCTTCACATTTTTTTTTATCCCTAGCTGCCATCAACCATATTTCTCATCTTCTTCACAGCACAACACACACCATACACGAATTTCTGAAGATCTAAGCAAGGATTCGAAGATCTTTCATTCCGAAGATCCTTTACGCGCCGACAACGTATTTTTGGCTTTAAAAATTCATAATGCACGTTTGAATTCTCTCCTTGACCTCCATTTAAGCCATAATAACCTGGTATTGCATGAAAACTTTTGATCTAGCATGTTGTGTTCAATTTTAAGGAGATCTTACAATGTATACATATATGACTCGCGATTTCATGATCCTTTTCATGCATGCATCTCAGGTTTTTATTATATGGGAGGGTTTGGACTGCTGACTCAAGGTTAGAAGGGTGTGTTAGGGTTCTTAGGGTTAGACCAGAACATGGCTCGAAGCTCGTTTAGGCTAGGACCAAAGCCGTTCTTTCTGGTTGCACGGCAGGCGGCAGTTTAGGGTTCTAGGGAAGAGGGGTTCATCTTGGAGGCTGGGGGCTTGGATGGGCCGGATCTTGAACATGTTAGGACCGCCCAGACATGGGCTACGTCTGGGCGGTGGTGCTCCGGCCAGGGGTGGCCAGAGCAGGGCGGCAGCAACCCTCGGCCGAGAGGGAGAAGAGAAGGGGAGATCGGGCTATGAGGTTCGAGGTAGGACGAGCATGGGTTTTGGGTCTGGGTTGGGTCTAAAATAATGCAGGTCATGTTAGTTGGGCTCGTGTATTTTTATTTCAAGTTAATTAATAGTTTAAGTGTTAATAATGGGATTAAGTTAAATTTAATTAATTAGATGGGCCACTTGGTTTTATTATTTGTGCTTAAATAATTATTTAAGTTACCCATTAATTTTCATGTTCCTGGTGTCCGTGGATATTATTGGGCCAGATTGTGGTTATTTGGGCTTATTGGGCAAGAATAAGTTATTAATGGTTGAGTTAACTAATGGGCCACGAATGTACTAATGGGTTTAAATAAGTTATTTGGGTTAAATTTAAGCTAATGAGCCTAAGTTGAGTTATTGGACCAGTCTAGGATTTTATGGGCCTGTGTCTAAGAATTCAGCAGCTTGAACCAGTCCATGAAAAATGCATGGTCCGTAAATATATATTTAATTATTGCATGTATATTTTTTAATATATATAAGTATTATTTTTTTATGAAAAATAAATAATTAATTAAATATACATTTAAGGGAAAATTTTTATAAAAATAAAATCATGAAGAATTTTTGTATGTTTGTGCATGATGAAATATGTTATATGTATGATTATGGCATGAAACCTATTTTTAAGGAAGTTGAAGTGGGTGTGTGATAATCTACAGGATTGGGGATGGGATACCTAGGCCTGAAGTCTTTTCTATATGCTACGGGACTGTGGGTTGGGATATTGGGGTCCGATTGCCTTTCCATATGTTTATTATTATGCGCCTATGGATCCGGGGTCAACCTGGTGAATTGGCATAAGAGGTGGAGATCCCATCGTCACGTACGTTGGTTCTTTGGTTGATCAATCACACATGTTACGGTCACACGACATGGATGCAACCTCATGAAAATTTTAAGTTATGACATGTTTTATGTATTATGTATGATGAATGTGATATAATATGATTATGTATGATATGCTTATGTTTCAGCCATGAGTTACAAATTTTAAGAACATGCATGTATATATGATATAATATGTATACATTATATGTTATGTGTTTTCATGAATTTTATCATGTTGTTATTATAGGATAGAGCGTCCTGAGACCCTAGGTTCACTAGATTTAAATGGTGTAGGTGAGCAAGATTATGATTTGAAAATGTAGCCCCGACTGATGGTGAGGATGTATGAGCTCTCGACAGCTGGCTAGCCCGTGACCTTCGCTATTTAAATGGTTTTTTAATAGTTACATATTTTTCTGCACATGTTTTATTATTTTACTAGTTTATGAATTTTAAGAGTAATTTTATGAGGAGTTTAAGTTACAATATTTTTATTCATGGATGTTATATTTAAGTATTTAATTTAGTGATATTTTTATTTGCATGAAAAAATATAGTATTTTGGGTAGAATATTTTATTGTAAATTATTTTAAGTTTAAGTGCATATATGTATGGGCTTATATGTATTAATTTTATTTTTAAATCAAGTATATATATATATATAGAAATTTTCAGCTGCCCAACCAATGCTGCCCAACTCGTCCCCGATAACTAAAACCCAATACCGTGTTTTAGTGATACAATTTTTTTTAAAAAAAAAACAACTAAAACCCGGTACCGGGTTTTAGTGATCGGGGAAAAGGTGGGCAAAAATGGTTGGGCAGCTGAAAATTACTATATATATATATATATATATATTATTAAGTATTTATTTAAAAACATTTAATAGTAGTAAGTAGTATGAGTCGTTTTACAAACTGTTCGACCCTAACATTCTTTAATCTAATTAATCAATCCAAACTCAGGTCCAAACCAATAATCAGAGTTAGATACATCTTGGACAACATCTCGTGAATCAGAGAAAACCCTGTTAGGTTCGAACAGTCTGAAATCACAAAAATACCCGTAATAAAATTTTGACTTTAAGAGTTTGTGTTATCTCTCAGTGTTGTCAACACTTCAAGAAAACACTATGCAATGAAATAATTAATTAAAAATAAATAACACGAAGATATTTATGCCAAGTATTAAATACTTGCGCGATGCCTCATGGAAAAATAATTACTAAAAAATCAAATCAGTTTACAAAAACCAACTAGTGATTGTTTTACGAAAAACTACTTTTCTCAACATATTGAGAAAATAAATGACTTCCTAAAAAATAGTAAGCTAGAATAAAAAACCAATAGGAAGCTCTATGACGAAAAACAAAAACCAAGGAACCACTTTCAGAACAACACTTTACTCGTATGTTCTTCAGTGTTTCCAACACTACTCGAAAACACAACGTAGCAGTATTATTTTTTTCAAAAATTCTTCAATGATTGATCTTCAATGCTACAAAATTTCTTCAGTAATTTCTATATGAATTTTTGTCTCTACGTTCCACTCTCTCAATTGTTCTCTCGTTTCACTTTTTGATCGGTCCATGCATTACCTTTTATAGACCTTCAATATATTTCCATAAATAAGATCCTGCACATCATGAAAATAAGGTATAATCAAAAATCAAATATTTTCATGAAGGAATAATAAATATCA
This sequence comes from Henckelia pumila, assembly GCF_033568475.1. Classification (NCBI taxonomy): domain Eukaryota; kingdom Viridiplantae; phylum Streptophyta; class Magnoliopsida; order Lamiales; family Gesneriaceae; genus Henckelia; species Henckelia pumila. The sequence continues at coordinate 230,896,909 of NC_133123.1, forward strand.
CCAAATTTAAAACTTGTCTAAGAAAGGCAAAACTCTAAATATAAAAATTGAACGCAAATAGGAAACAATGTAAAAGACATGTGCACAACATGTTCTTTCAAACTCCCCTTTTTTGCCTTTCTAGACAAAACACATACACAAGTGCAAGTAACTCCCCCTAAATTATACAACTAAAGTTTCTCCTGAATTTAATCATCTCAGAACACAGTGTTGTGTGATCGTGTTGGAAACACAGACTCTCAACACTCACTAGATCAGAGTAGTAATTAGTTTAATAGCATATCAAAGAGTAGTAAGGAGCACAAACTAATATACTCAGAAATATATTACGAACTTAGAGCAAAAACATATTAAAACAAATCAAAAAACATAAAAGATAAGGATAAGAAAAATCCTAAAACCAATTATGATCAACTATGATCAGAGCATGACTCTAATAATCTTCCTCTTTAGCTTGAACAACAATTGATCCTACTCCCCCTTTTTGTCCAGAGGGCCCTGGTAGTCCAAGTTTATTCATGTACTCAGCTAAAAAAGCTTCATAGTACTCAATGTCAGCTTTGGCTTGAGCAATTTTCATCTCAACATGAGCAATTTGAGCGCGCCAGTGGACTCTGTTTTGTCCTGTTAGGTGATATGTCATTTTTTGTGCATTAAATATGGTTGGTGGTGGTAGACCAACTTTGAACCAAGAATGAGTTGTCATTCTTGACAATTGCATGGAGGAAAGATACTTTCTCCTTCCCTGTTCACATTTGTAGAGAGCTCTATAAATAGAGCTCCCATTCTTCAGAATCAATCATCCCAAAATTCGAGAGAAAAGAAAATAGAAACATAAGGGTTTTTTGGTATATTCTTGAGTATTCTTTCGTGTGAGTTAGAGAATTATTTCTCGGTAATACTCTCGGGGTTTGGGCTGGTGAGAGATATAGTGTTTTGTATACACTTGTAATATTTCTCCGGTAATAAAGATTTGCAGTAGCTCCATGGACGTAGCCTATATTGGGTGAACCACGTAAAAATATTGTGCTCTTGTTGATTATTTTATTCCGCAATTATTTGGGCATTTATTATTCGTCAGTCATCGGTTATTATGGGCTGTAATTCTGTAACAACTGGTATCAGAGTCTTGGTGTAAAATTTCCTAAATTTTGAGTATTTTTTGTGGTTGCAGCTCTGTCTGAACTTCCACATCAGAAAAGATTTTTTGAAATTTTTTTAATGCAAAATGATGCCCGGAAATGAAGGATCTGGCCTTGACATCAACAAGTTCGATGGTTCAGACTTCACATTCTGGTGCTTATAGATTAGATATTATCTGTATAGCAAGAAGCTACATCAACCTTTATTGGCAAAAAAACCGGAAAAAATGGAGACCGATGAGTGGGAGCTTCTTGACCGACAGGTGTTAGGGGTTATTCGATTGACCCTAAAAAATAACGTGACACATAATATGGCGGAGGAAAATACCACGGAGGAGATGATATCCATCCTATCAGACATGTACGAGAAGCCATCAGCCAATAATAAAGTACATCTGATGAAAAAGTTATTTAACTTGAAGATGGACGAAGGCGGTTCAATAACAACACATTTCAATGAATTCAACACTATTGTTTCTCAACTGACATCAGTTGAAATAAATTTTGATGATGAGATTCGTGCACTTATTCTTTTGGCTTCTTTGACAAATCCTTGGGAGCCAATGCGGACAGCAGTTAGTAATTCTGTTGGAAAAGGAAAATTACAATTCAATTATGTCAGAGACCGGATTCTTTCCAAAGAAGTTCACAAGATGGATTTTGGTGAAAAAGCATCATCGAGTTCTGTTCTTAATCTGGATAATAGAGGCAGGGGCAGGAATTTTGAAAAGAATTCTAACAAATGGTGGAGCAGGTCCAAGTCAAGGAATGGTAAAGATAAAAATACATTTGAAAAGAAGTTGAAATGTTGGAGCTGCGGTGAGATTGGCCACCTTAAAAGAAATTGCAAATCAACAAACAACGCAAATGTTGTGGCTGAGGATGTACACGATTCTTTAGTGCTATCCATGGAAATCCCTGTTGACTCTTGGGTTATGGATTCTGGAGCCTCGTTTCATACCATGGGTAATCGTAATGTATTCGATAATTACATTGTTGGCGATTACGAAAAAGTTTTTCTGGCAGATGGAATGTAGTAGCCCGGTTCCATTTTACAAGATTAAGTGATTTTAAACATGTTAAAAATGTCATATAATTTTAAAAGTGGCAAAACGTGTTTAACGATTCCTTATTTGGTCAAAATAAGTGAAAAATCAAATCCGAAATGTCCAAAAATTATAGGGTAGGTCCTGGGGGTTCAAACCCAGTTCGGAAGCACCCCAAAATAGTTTGGAAGAAGCGGTGCGATCGGAGCTTCCGAACCAGTTGGGAGCTTCCGATCCCCGTTCAGAGCTTTCGATCCCTGTCCAGTTCCAAGTGTCTTCGAGGATTGAACACGTAGCTGCAGGTGGAGATCGGAGCTTCCGATCGTGGCCTATAAATATGGGTTTTGAGGGCCACAATTTCACACCAATCTCACTTCTTCTCTCTCGGTTTTAGAGAATTCTAGGTGTTTTAGGGGTTATTACAGCCTTCCTAGGCTTGGTCCGGAGGTTGGCGAGGCGCTCCAGGGTTGTTACGGAGTGGTGCCCAAGTTCTAGGGCAATCGTCATCAGCCGGATGACGACGGACACAGGTATAGCTTTGGATCTTTATAGTAAATATGAAGTATGCTATAGAGTAGTTAAGGTTTTTAGAATAAGATTATAATGCATGAGTACTTTGCATTATAGTGCGGATTATAGGCTTGGACATAATGCTGGTCTAGCTTTCCTAGTTTATGAGGTACGGTGGTACTATTCGAGATATCCAGATTCAGTATGCATATATTATGTGTTTGCATAGATTATGTGATTGCATGCTTTATATGCCTTTATTTACAGCATGTCATGACTGTATGTTGCATACATGAGCATATTGAGCCTTTACCTTAGAGGTATCCTGTAGTAAGGCGCTTACACTACGAGTTTGTGGATGGTTGGATACATAAGTCTTGTGTTAGGTCACCATGATGGTTGGACACTTGTACTAGTATTAGGTCACCATTGAACACTGGGTATATGAGCCACCTCCTGAGGCGATGGCGCAACGTGCTATATACCATGGGCCCGGTCTTTGAGCTTATTTCTTGACCTGAGAGTCTTGGTACCCAGTTCATTTACATACATGCACACATAACACCGTATACTCATACTCTCGTACTGAGCTTATCATGATCACGTCCCGTACTTTGTTGTATCTGGACACCCTATTCCATGGGGCAAGTCTGCGGCTGGACGATGCGGGTGGTTCCTGGAGGGCTTAGGCGTTGGATGACAAGTAGGGTTTTTGTCTAGGGTTTTGTTTCTGTTGTATTTGGATTAATACACTGGATTTATTCGATATGGCTATAAACAATATTTTATTGTTGTTTAAGTTTTCTGCTCTTTAATTTTTTGATTTATTTAATTAAGTTAAATGCATGCTTAAGTTTCTGATTAGTAGATGACCACCTGCCGGTCACTACATGGGAAACCTTTGGAGATTGTTGGTATGGGAGATTTTCGGTTGAAAATGTCAAATAGATCTATCTGGAAAATCAATAAAGTCAGACATGTGCCAAGACTGACACAGAATCTGATCTCAGTGGGGTAGCTCGATGACGAAGGCCATAATGTGACCTTCAGTGATGGTTCTTGGAAAGTGAGCAAAGGAGCCATGATTGTTGCTCAAGGACAGAAGACTAGAACCCTTTACATGACTTCCAGTTGCAGAGATACATTAGGGGCTGTGAATGCTGGAGCTAACTCAAGTCCATGGCACTGTAGACTTGGACATATGAGTGAGAAGGGAATGAATTTGTTGTTATCAAATGGGAAGCTGTCGGAATTAAAGTCCGTCGAACACAAGCTATGTGAAAGCTGTATTCTTTGAAAGAAGAAAAAAAACGAGTTTTTCAAAAGTCGGCAGAGAACCAAAGGCATCAAAGTTGGAGTTGGTTCATACTGAAGTATGGGGGCCATCTCCTATGACATCCCTTGGAGGCTCACGATATTATGTCACATTTATCGATGATTCGAGCAGGAAGGTTTGGGTTTATTTTTTGAAAAATAAATATGATGTTTACAAAACCTTTAAGAGGTGGAAAGTCATGGTGGAGAATGAGACCAACTTAAAGGTGAAGTGCTTACGGTCTGATAACGGATGAGAATATGAAGATGGTGAGTTCAAGAAGTATTTTGCGCTGAACGGGATCAAGATGGAGAAAACCATTCCCGGTACTTCTCAATAGAATGGTGTAGCTGAGAGGATGAACAAGACCTGAATGAGCGAGCCAGGAGCATGAGATTGCATGCTGGGCTATCGAAATCATTTTGGGCTGATGCAGTTAACACTGCCGTATATCTGATCAACATAGGACCTTCGGTACCGCTTGGTTACAGAATACCTGAAGAATTCTGGAGCGGAAAAGAAGTAAACCTTTCTTTTTTGAAAGTGTTTGGATGTCTATCATATGTTCACATTGATTCAGCTAGCAGAATCCGAAATCCAAGAAGTGTTTCTTTATTTGTTTTGGAGATAATGAGTTTGGTTACCGGTTTTGGGATGACCAAAATCGGAAGATCATTCGGAGCAGAGTTGTAATCTTCAATGAGTATGTGATGTACAAGGACAGGTCAAGCGTTGGAGCTGATGATGAATGCCCTGAACTCAAGAAGACGGATGACGTACCATTGATGGATATTCCTGTGAATGAGTCGGAAACCAGTAACCTTAAGGATAAAGAAACTGTTGCGCATCTTCAAGGTATGTTTGAGCAACAATCTGAGCAAGCTCGTCATGAGGCAACAAGGAAGTACACAAATGCTAGGATGGCTCCTTGCACTCGTGTCCATGATCATTTCATGCAGATGACAAATCATTTTTCTGAGGTTGAGATGCATGGAGTAGTTGTTGATGAGGCCACACAAGTAAGCATTATTCTGAATTCACTCTCTAGTGACTTCATCTTGTTCACAAGAAACTATATTATGAATAAGTTGAATTATGAGATGACTCAAGTTCTTAATGAACTTCAAACTTTTTAAGCCATCTCGGGAATTGTAAAAAATAAAGCTGAAGCAAATGTTGCAGATAAGCCATCTTCTTCAAAGGGTTTAAAGAAGAAAAAACCTAAGGGTGAAAAGCCTGGTGGTAAATTCAAAACGCCCAAGATTGGGGCTAAGATCATCAAACCCAACAACAAGAAGGCCGAGAGAAGGAAAAAGGAAAGTGTTTCCACTACGGAGTAGATGGAAAAGAAATTGTCCATGTTACCTCGTTGAGCTGAAGGACAAAAATAACGGTAAATCTGATTTACTTGTATTAGAAGCTTGTTTAGCGGAGGATGATTCCTCCAACTGGATAATTGATTCAGGAGCAACTAATCATGTTTGTTCTTCTATTCAGTTACTTAGTTTTTCAAGAGATCTTGCTAAAGGGGAGAGTTGGCAATGGAGCATTAATTTCTATCAAGGCAGTGGGAGTCGCCCGTTTAAATTTTGAAAATAAATATTTGATTCTGAACAAAGTTTATTTCATTCTCGGTTTTTTTGGAATTTGATTTCTATTTCAAAATCGCATGAGCAATTGTTTGGGAATTTTTTATAATAATGGAATTTCTATTTCGAAAAATGCTCTCGAAATTTGTCATGCATGTATGGAAAACAGGTTGTATGTCCTTAAGCCTTGCGAACGTTTATATTTCATCAATTTTATCGATAATTATTCAAGATATGGATATGTTTATCTAATGCAAAAGAAATCTGAAACTTTTGTAAAGTTTAAGGAATTCCTAGCTGAAGCTGAAAAGAAATTAGGAAATTCACCGAAAATACTTCGATCAGATTGAGGTGGTGAATATCTTGATACTGAGTTAGAATCACTTAATTAAGAAAGGAATCATATCTCACCTCATGGCTTCTAAAACTCCGCAACAAAATGGTGTTGCTGAAAGAAGGAATCGAACTTTGTTAGACATGGTGAGATCCATGATGAGCTATTGACCGCTAAAATCGGTTTGATAAAAATCTACTAGCAAGCGCACCAGGTCAAGTAATAATAAAGTGGACTGAGAGTCCAAGTATCGATACCACAGGGACTGTTTTCAATTCTCAAGAATTAATTATTTTACTTAATCTAGACAAAATAATAAAAAGCAATTTGATTTAAATAAAATAAGAAAATAAAATAAAAACTGCTTAAGAAATAAGAATAAAAATAACTGAAGATAAATATAATTAAAACAAAGACAACCAAGACACACGTAGTTACCGAACAAATCATGTAACATGTAGTCGATTTAGGACTCAGATTTAATCTTAATTCACGGGAATTCTCCTAATTTGTTCAAAGAACTATTTCTAGAATAATCAAAACTATTCAAATATTTATGAACTAATTTTTCGTAATTTTAATCAAATTTGAATGCATTAAATATTTGTGAAAATTCAGTTTACACCCAAACCGCACACTGAAACCGAATTCTATTTCTAGTCGGTTTTACAATATGTTGATTATCAAGTGATCAAAATCGAAACCTCCTCTATCGACTTGGAATCGATTAACATGCAAGCAAACAGTTGATCAGACTATTCACAAGACAAATATAAATCTGATAATCAATAAAATAAAATCAACTCTGAAAAATCCCAAACAAACATCCATGTTTTCTACATGAATTTGTTCGGCCCAATCACGCCGTCTTGGTTGAAAATAAACTACTCAATAATTGAAAATAATAGTCAAACAAAAATTAAAAAACAAAAGAAGAAAAGAAGAAAAACACTGATGGAGCGTCTTCAATCTCCACGCCCGTAGCCGCCTCTCGCCTCTTGTATGTGTTCTTTGCATGTTGGAACCCTTAATCAGATGAATAGATAGGTATTTAAGTGTCCAAGGATCTCTAAAAGATAGCATCCTTTTCGACCAAGAGTTTCCAAACATATGGAATCTGCACGCCACGCTCGCTCGAGCGGAGACAAATCTCGCTCGAGCGAGAAACTCTCTGTCCCGGAAGATTTTTGGCAAGTCCGGCTCGCTCGAGCGAGTGGATTTTTGTGCTCCGCGCGATGATTTTGACAAATTCATATTTAAAGTTCTAGCCGTCGGATCGACCTGAAATCTGACAGCAGCTTCAAAACATCTTGAACTTTATTTTGAAGGGTGGAGATCTGATTTGGGTCCCTCTAAAATTAAATTTGAATTTATGACCAAGGCTGCTCCGTAATTCATTCTTCAGAAATTTATTTTCTTACAAAATTAACCCGGAGAGTGAATTACACAAGTATGCACTAAAACACCTAAAAACACATAAAAACAATATGAATGCACACAAAATAGACATAAACCTATCATGAACTAATGCATACAAAATGCAATCATCAACACCCCCATACTTAACTCTTGCTCGCCCTCGAGCAAGGCATGCAAAAACAACATGCAAATAAAAACATAAGTGAGGACGAATCATGATTGTGCACAGCCTCCGAGAAGTTCAATCACAAAACAAAATCACACACGCTCTCAACTTTTCATAATACACCTTCAGTTTAACATGAAAGTGTGTGTGTGAACTGTCATTCCAGTTTCATAAAACTTAGACAGAATTCATCTCAAAACTGCTTAGCGACCTATGACAAATCAGTGCAAGTTTCACTGTTCAAGTGTCCATTCCTTCCAACGACCTCCAGACTAAACCCACCTTCCTTGAGATAATGAATTACACACCTCCGGATTTTTCACCCGGTATTGATTTTGCCCCAATAATTACCCGCTGACTTAGCTATAACTGGCTAGGATACAAAAAATCTTTCTTTTTTTTTCTAATCCCCTCGTCTATAGCCCGGATGGAGCATCAACCCCATTTTACCCGCTAACTTAGCTATGGAACAATGATTAGGATTTCAATCATTGTCCAAGCTCGGATGGAGTTGTAAAAAAAAATTTTTAGGTGCGCCCAAGATCATAAGTGTAAACTAGAGCCTCATCAAAATTCATAGAACACAATCAAGATCCACAAACCACCTATTGCCGTACAATGGTCAAATAGACAGAAACTTCATCAAATCTTTCGTTACAGTCCACTGGTCTAACACAAGTGCTTATAAATATTCACGGTTCAACCTACAGTTTCTCATCTCAAGTCAAGAGCAATTTTTTTTTTCAAAAAACCAATTTTTCAAATAAAATTCATCATCATTGGCTATTATGACTCATCCTACTCATGCAAGACTAAACAAATAACAACAAAAACAAACTAGATGCAAACAAACACAAAACATGACAGATGCAACACAAACATAACAAACAATGCAATAAACTAGTCTACCCCCCATACTTATCCAACGCATTGCCGTCAATGCTTTAGGACAATGAACAGAATGCATAACAAACACACAAATGCAAAGACGAACAAAAACACAATGAGAACAAAAATAACACTCCCCTGGTTTTCGATTCATCCTCTTCCTTCTTGACAGTATCTGTTGGGATGACAATAGCAGACTGGGTATAGTGGCAGGCATGACAAACTGGCATAGGAAAAAAACAAAAATTCAAATAAAAAGAAACATAAACAAAAAGTAAAATAAAGAGCAAGGAAAAGAACACTGGGTTGCCTCCCAGTCAGCGCTAAGTTTATAGTCTACAGCCCGACTATGCAGAAGCAACCATCAAAGAGCGGCTGATGCCCATAGTAAGAATCATACGACTCTACGTATGGGTCTTGATTTCCTTCGCCCTCAAGCTTGGCGTGATATATACTTTGTAAGCTCGTCGGTCCAACAACACTTGGTCTGAAATTTGTCTTTTGGAAGGAGAATCCGAATCTAGGCTGAAGGTCATAGAGGATGGAATATGCTGGAGGTGGCGTCAATGGCAAGAAAGAATCTTCTAACGGTGTACATTGAACGACCATTGACGATGTCAAATCTTTCTCCTTGTATGTTTCTTCCTCCTCCACTATCACTTTTGGCTCCTCGTCACATGACGATTCTTCAAGAAATAGTTCTTCTTGCTTTGGCTCAATTACTTCATTCTCTTGGCAAATCTCAAAAATTGGTTCTCTAAGAAGCGCAATATGTTCATCCAAAAGACTCAAAGACTTGATGCGACTTTCAAAGAACTGGTTTGTCTCTTCCTGCCTTTTCACAAAATTCTCCAACTGAGCCACATGATGCTCAAAATACCCAACACACTCTTCTTGATGCTCCGGTGTTTGGTTCGCAAAATTTTTGGAGTTGAATTCTGGAAGATATTTGTGACTCCAACCTTAAAATGAAGGATCACAATGCCAATGGTAGTCGAAATTCGCCATATCATTTAACAAGTGCATAGCACTGTCTTCATCTCTTCTGAACAGTTGACTGCCAGTGGCCAAAGCTCCATAATCCACCCAACTTCTTGTAGTCTCATCCAAACCACCATAAAAAATCTGAGAGAGCGTGTAGTTCGAAAAATTATGGCATCAAAATATGTTCGCCAAATCAGTGAATCTCTCCCAAGCAGCATAGAAAGGCTCCGAATATAGTTGGTCAAACCTTGTGAACGCGTGCCGATGATCCATCTCCAAGTACCTCACAAGTAAAAAACAATAAAATTAAAAATAAATAATTAAAAACTAAAAATAATAAAATATCTAGTTTCAAGCAAATAATCTATCCTAATATTAACTAAACAGTCCCCGGCAACGGCGCCAAAAACTTGACCGCTAAAATCGGTTTGATAAAAATCTACTGGCAAGCGCACCAGGTCAAGTAATAATAAAGTGGACTGAGAGTCCAAGTATCGATCCAACAGGGACTGTTGTCAATTCTCAAGAATTAATTATTTTACTTAATTTAGAAAAATAATAAAAAGCAATTTGATTTAAATAAAATAAGAAAATAAAATAAAAACTGCTTAAGAAATAAGAATAAAATAACTCAAGATAAAAATAATTAAAACAAAGACAACCAAGACACACGTAGGTACCGAACAAATCATGTAACATGTAGTCGATTCAGGACTCAGATTTAATCTTAATTCACGGCAACTCTCCTAATTTGTTCAAAGGACTATTTCTAGAACAATCAAACCTATTCAAATATTGATGAACTAATCTTTCGTAATTCTAATCAAATTTGAATGCATTAAATATTTGTGAAAATTCAGTTTACACCCAAACCGCACACTGAAACCGAATTCTATTTCTAGTCGGTTTTACAATATGTTGATTATCAAAGTGATCAAAATGGAAACCTCCTCTGTCGACTTGGAATCGATTAAAATGCAAGCAAACAGTTGATCAGACTATTCATAAGACAAACATAAATATGACAATCAATAAAATAAAATCAACTCTGAAAAATCCCAAACAAACATCCAAGTTTTCTACATGAATTTGTTTGGTCCAATCACGCCGTCTTGGTTGAAAATAAACTACTCAATAATTGAAAACAATAGTCAAACAAAAATTAATAAAGAAAAGAAGAAAAGAAGAAAAACTGATGGAGCGTCTTCAATCTCCACGCCCGTAGCCGCCTCTCGCCTCTTGTCTGTGTTCTCTACGTGTTGGAACCCTTAATCTGATGAATAGATCGGTATTTAAGTGTCCAAGGATCTCTAAAAGATAACATCCTTTTCGACCAAGAGTTTCCAAATATATGTAATCTGCACGCCACGCTCGCTCGAGCGGAGAAAAATCTCACTCGAGCAAGAAACTCTCTGTCCCGAAAGATTTTTGGCAAGTCCGGCTCGCTCGAGTGAGCATCGACTCTCGCTTGAGCGAGTGGATTTTTTTTCTCCGCACGACGATTTTGAAAAATTCATATCTTAAGTTCTATTCGTCGAAGCGACCTGAAATTTTGACAGCAGCTTCAAAACATCTTGAACTTATTTTGAATGGTGGAGATCTGATTTGGGTCCCTCTAAAATTAAATTTGAATTTTTGACCAAGGCTGATCCCAAAAACTTGACCGCTAAAATCGGTTTGATAAAAATCTACTGGCAAGCGCACCAGGTCAAGTAATAATAAAGTGGATTGAGAGTCCAAGTATCGATCCCACAGCGATTGTTGTCAATTCTCAAGAATTAATTATTTTACTTAATCTAGACAAAATAATAAAAGGCAATTTGATTTAAATAAAATAAGAAAACAAAATAAAAACTGCTTAAGAAATAAGAATAAAAATAACTCAAGTTAAAAATAATTAAAACAAAGACAACCAAGACACACGTAAGTACCGAACAAATCATGTAACATGTAGTCGATTCAGGACTCAGATTTAATCTTAATTCACGGGAATTCTCCTAATTTGTTCAAAGGACTATTTCTAGAACAATCAAACCTATTCAAATATTGATGAACTAATATTTCGTAATTCTAATCAAATTTGAATGCATTAAATATTTGTGAAAATTCAGTTTATACCCAAACTGCACACTGAAACCGAATTCTATTTCTTGTCGGTTTTACAATATGTTGATTATCAAAGTGATCAAAATCGAAACCTCCTCTGTCGACTTGGAATCGATTAACATGCAAGCAAACAGTTGATCAGACTATTCAATCTCCACGCCCGTAGCCGCCTCTTGCCTCTTGTCTGTGTTCTCTGCGTGTTGATACCCTTAATCTGATGAATAGATCGGTATTTAAGTGTCCAAGGATCTCTAAAAGATAGCATCCTTTTCGACCAAGAGTTTCCAAATATATGGAATCTGCACGCCACGCTCGCTCGAGCGGAGACAAATCTCGCTCGAGCGAGAAACTCTCTGTCCCGGAAGATTTTTAGCAAGTCCGGCTCGCTCGAGCGAGCATCAACTCTCGGTCGAGCGAGTGGATTTTTCTGCTCTGCGCGACGATTTTTAAAAATTCATATCTTAAGCTTTAGCCGTCGGATCAAAATGAAAATTTGACAGCAGCTTCAAACATCTTGAACTTTATTTGGAACGGTGAAGATCTGATTTGGGTGCTCTAAAATTAAATTTGAATTTTTGACCAAGGCTGCTTCGTAATTCATTCTTTAGAAATCCATTTTCCTACAAAATTAACCAGGAGAGTGAAATACACAAGTATGCACTAAAACACCTAAAAACACATAAAAATAATATGAATGCACACAAAATAGACATAAACCTATCACGAACTAATGCATACAAAATGCACTCATCAGCTATGCCTCGTTACCTACATCTTTTTGGGGATATGCATTACAAACAACAGTTTACATTTTGAATGTTGTACCATCAAAGTCTGTCCCTAATACCCCAATAGAATTATAGAATGGGCATAAAACAAGCTTACGTCATTTTCGTAACTAGGGATGCCCATCTCACGTGCTAAAAGGAAAATAAGGTAAACTGGAACCACAAACAGAAGTGTGTCTGTTTGTTGGCTATCCAAAAGGAATTAGAGGAGGTTTATTTTATAGTCCACAAGAAAAGAAAGTATTTGTATCTACAAATGCTACTTTTGTTGAGAACGACTATATGACTAACTTCGAGCCTCGTAGTATATTTGTACTCGAGGAATTGCTAAATGTTCAGATCATTCCACAACTAATGTGTGTAGAAGATAATAGGGAAACAGAGGAAACCACTATTCCTAATCAGGAAAGCTAGGTACCTAGACGTAGTGGGAGAGTTATTAGAATTCCTACTCGATATAGACAGGATGGTGAACCAAATGTTGTTGTAGCCGATACCAATGATGATGATCCAATGACATATCAACATGCAATGAATGATCCTGATAAAGAAAAATGGCAAGAAGCCATGAACCAAGAGATGTAGTCGATATACTCCAACTCAGTTGGGAACTTGTAGATCCACCTGAAGATGTCAGGCCCATAGGGTGTAAATGGGTCTTCAAGAAAAATAGAAATGTGGATGGGAAAGTAGAGACTTTCAAAGCTAGATTAGTTGCAAACGGTTATACCCAAAAGGAAGGAGTTGATTATGAAGAAACTTTTTCTCCTGTTGCCATGATAAAGTCTATCCGCATTCTTTTGTCCATTGCCGCTAGTCTCGACTCTGAGATTTGGAAAATGGATGTCAATATGGCTTTTTTGAATGGCCATCTTGAAGAAAACACTTATATGAAGCAACCAGAAGGAATCATGGTTAAAGACCACTCGTTTAATCTTATTTTGTTCACATTTTTCCGCTACACATTGAACATAAAAACCAACAGTTCAATCTTTTGTCACTTGGTGTCCATTGGGGTTGTCCCTACTGCTATTATCTAGGTGCTTACTATTAAGTGGACGGAAACAAAAATTATTAAGCGTCCACCTTACTGCTAATACAATACAAGCAAAATTGATTGGGTAAAAGTACGAATTTCATATTATCAATCAACGCTGATGATGAAACTTTAAATACTATCGAATTACAATCAACATAAAAAAATTATGATATATAGAGTTGTTTGGCTAGCTAGAGAAACAAATTGGTTAAAAGAAAGTCACAATGTTTGGTTACTTACCAAAGCCTTTTAAAAGTAGCACTCGAATTTTTTTTTTCAAAAGTTATAATTTTTGGTTTTTGGGCTTCTATTTTTATTATATTAAAATTAATAACATAAGCACGTATCAAGGTTGATCAAAATCTCCTTCTAGTTCTTTAAATAAAATTAGTGCAAATAGAAAATTGCATGTGTGTTGCACGTGACAACAATTTTATTTGGTTGAGATTGAAATTATCATATTTTGTTTTAAATTGATTAAATTTTTTAATTAAATGTTATATTTTTTATGGCCAATTTCAAACTTAAGTCACAATGATTCGATCTCTAATTAGCTATTGATGTGAGAACATTATGTCTTTAACTTTCTCTTTTACGATCGATATGTGATCTCTAATCGACGTTTTTCTTATAATGCATATATTACATGCTTTATACCTTGGGTTTAATTTATTTTTTTAACTAACAAATATAAAGCAATAACATATGTTATAATTTTGTCGAGAAACGTTAAAAAACATAGATTTTTTTAAACCGTAGGACTTAGCGCTTTATGTTTTATTAAAACCTATAGTTGGTGATAATTGTGAAACTCAAATATTTTTAAACTGTACAGCAACTCAAAAGCTACGTTTTGATTGTTCTACCTAGCAATGATATAATTTTTGCACCTAATAATCTCCTTTCCAATAATTATTGATGCAGCCAAAAATTGATATTATCCGATTAAAAAAAATTCGGGTAACTTGTAGAGATCTGGATAGCCGGATTAATACTCGAACTGTTCCAAAGACCGAACTTCATGGGTACCTGCATCACAAAGCAAAGTAAGTGGCGCCAGGGGTTGCCCAGCGAAAACACTCCGACGCTCAAGTCAGTATTTGCCCAATAAAAGTTCTAAAAAACTAGAGCATGTGACTATAGAGAGCATTCCTTAACAATAAGAAAAGTTGAAATATTTATAGATAATCGGAGAGTTTCATGAGCTTGATCCTTTTATGGGCTTTTAGGATTTTATGGGCTTGATAAAGTGTTCAAATAAATAATTAAATTATATGAGACCCAAATGGATTGAGTCATTAGACTTTGACCCGGGAAAAAGTCAAATTTGGTCATAACCCATCAATTATGCTTGCAATTAATTATGTGAATCGAAACTGTGATCTTGGTTTGATTCCAATTGTATGAGCGAGTGCTTATAATCCCTTTCCCAAAAACATATAGTAAATGGTAAAAGTACTACACAAATATTTTAAACTATGTTGTAGCTCAAATGTCATGTTTCGATTATTCTACCCAGTATAGATAATTATTACACTTCAACATAAGTAATGTATGTTAAATGATAATTTTATTTTTATTTATTTGTAACATAAAACACTAATTTATCTTAGAGAAATAATTTTTTTTGGTTCATTAACTTGTCACATTTTGAGTTTTAGTCAACTGGTTTGTCAAAATTTAGTTTTGGTACACTAACATTTTAATTCGACGATTCTTGTTCCAATTGCTGACAATTTTCGATGTCGCGTAATCATTATTATGTCATGTCAGCATTCTTCGATGCAAAATAAGCATTTTTCGATGTCACGCTAGCAATTAGGTCAAAATAGTTGATAACTAAAATTGAGCGTACAAAAATAAATTTGAAGTTTAATAATCAAAATATTATGTTAAAAAGTTTAGAAGCCTAACACCATAGCGATGAAGATAAATGTTGAAAGTAAATTCACAAAATTAATAAATTTCTTAGATTTATCGACAAAGACTTTAAGAAAATTTCAACTAATACAACATTTATTTTAGGACATGAATTAAATATTAGAAATTAATTTTACGTAGAATAAATAATTAGACACAAATTAAATACTTATTG
Source organism: Henckelia pumila (assembly GCF_033568475.1). NCBI lineage: Eukaryota > Viridiplantae > Streptophyta > Magnoliopsida > Lamiales > Gesneriaceae > Henckelia > Henckelia pumila. The sequence continues at coordinate 230,912,330 of NC_133123.1, forward strand.
AACAACACTACAAAATGACATAAAAAACCTCAAAAAGTCTTAAAATGACAAAAAATAATTATTAAATAAAATAAAATGAGGAAAAAATTGTAAATTCATCAGGATATGAATTAAATATTATCAATTAATTTTATCTAGAATAAATAAACAAACACAAATTAAATACGCATTGAATAAAACTACAAAATGACATAAAAACCTCAAAAAACCTTGAAAATGTCAAAAAATTAATTATTAAAAAATAAAATGTGGACAAAAATGTAAATTCATAACTAAAGTGCCACTTTTATAGATAATAAATAATAATATATATAGATATATAGAATATTTAAAAAAATTAAAGTTATTTAAGTATATTTTTAATATAAGCTACACCTTTTTAAAAAAAAAAAAAAAGATAAGATAAGATAGCTACAAATTTTTAAATTACATTTATATGAAAATTGTAAGTTGGATTGGTCTTTAAATTAAACTAGCAACTTTGACACACGCGATGCGTGTACACAAAATATAATAGATGAACGATTTTTTTAATAAACAAATATGATTATATAATTATGGCGAAACAAATTCAAACATTATTTAACTAAAGAAAAAGAAAATAAAGTTTAAATAAATAAATTAAAAAAATAAATCAAATTTGAATTAAGAAAACAAAATCCACAACAAATTAAGGGTATATTTGGAATATTAAAAAAAGTCTCACCAAAAGTAGTTATTATTAGACTTTCTCCCTTTATTAATAGTATAGATGAAAATTGTAAGTTGGATTGGTTTTTAAATTAAACTAGCAACTTTGGCACACGCGATGCGTTTACACAAAATATAATAGATGAACGATTTTTTAATAAAAAAATATGATTATATAATTATGACGGAACAAATTCAAACATTATTTAACTAAAGAAAAAGAAAATAAAGTTTAAATAAATAAATTAAAAAAATAAATCAAATTTGAATTAATAAAACAAAATCCACAACAAATTAAGGGTATATTTGGAATATTAAAAAAAGTCTCACCAAAAGTAGTTATTATTAGGCTTTCTCCCTTTATTAATAGTATAGTTTTTAATATAAGCTACACCTTTTTATAAAAAAAAAAAAACAGATAAGATAAGATAGCTACAAATTTTTAAATATTAAATTTATATGAAAATTGTAAGTTGGATTGGTTTTTAAATTAAACTAGCAACTTTAGCACACGCGATGCGTGTACACAAAATATAATAGATGAACGATTTTTTTAATAAACAAATATAATTATATAATTATGGCGGAACAAATTCAAACATTATTAAACTAAAGAAAAAGACAATAAAGTTTAAATAAATAAATTAAAAAAATAAATCAAATTTGAATTAATAAAACAAAATCCACAACAAATTAAGGATATATTTGGAATATTAAAAAAAGTCTCACCAAAAGTAGTTATTATTAGGCTTTCTCCAGTATAGATGAAAATTGTAAGTTGGATTGGTTTTTAAATTAAACTAGCAATTTTGGCACACGCAATGCGTGTACACAAAATATAATAGATGAACGATTTTTTTAATAAACAAATATGATTATATAATTATGACGGAACAAATTCAAACATTATTTAACTAAAGAAAAAGAAAATAAAGTTTAAATAAATTAATTAAAAAAATAAATCAAATTTGAATTAATAAAACAAAATCTACAACAAATTAAGGGTATATTTGGAATATTAAAAAAAGTTTCACCAAAAGTATTTATTATTAGGCTTTCTCCTTTATTAATAGTATAGATATAAATTAATAGTATAGATATTAAATACAACGAAAGGCTAAAATGAGAATGGCAAATATGGTGTTAGGTTAAAAGTATTTGAAAGGCCGTCCGTTATAATTCTCACCTTCAAATCAATCGACTTCCCATTTCTCTCTCTTGAAGAAAATTTCATTCCTCGCGCATCAAACGTCAAGGGGTACGTTCAAAATTTCTCGTTACGTGAATCAATCGAATCTACATTTTGTGATTTTTAACGCTTTTATTATTCATCGCGGTTGATCTGAATCTGATGCGTTCCTGGATGGCTTTGATTGATTGCATTTCCCAATGAAAATAATTGGGATTTGGTTTTGCAAATAGTTATCAATTTTATCCATTATTTTTTGAAGATCGGGGTTGATCTTCTTCATCTTACTCTGTGAATGATCCTCACTGTATTTTATTAGATGTAACAAGATTAAAGCTTTCAAGCATCAAACGATCAAATCGATATTGTCGTTTTGAGAGGATTTGTTTTGCGCATGTTATTAATGTTTATCCGTCATTTTTGGAGATCGGGGTTAATTTTTCATCTTACTCTGTTGACAGAACTATGAAGTATTGATGCTTGCCGCATTTTATTTGATAGGACAAGATTGTAGCTTCTAAATATCAAATCCTTACCATCAAGTATTGATTGTTTTTTCAATTGACTTTGAAATTGAAAGGCTTTCATCAAATTACTTTATTGGTATTGGTTGGATTTTTTTTAAAAGGGGGAACAATGGCATTTTTTTTATATTTTGTAACGTTTGTTGCATCTGGGAATAAATGTTGCGAAAGTGTGATCATTTGTTAATCTTCAACATGATAAGCATCTGAACATATTGGTCTTTCTTCTGAAAAAACTAAGAGAATGGGTCGTGGAGTCAGTGCTGGTGGTGGCCAAAGTTCTTTGGGTTACCTGTTTGGAAGTGGAGATCAGGCCCCCAAAAATCCTGGAGCAGCACAAAATGCACCAAGCAACGAGCTTCCCTCAAAGCCCTCTGCCACTCCTCAAGTAGCGGATAACAATAAGAGGAATCCTGCAGGCAGCAACCTTGGCAGTGTCACAAATAACTACTTCAGAACAGATGGGCAGAACTGCGGAAACGTCATAACTGTATGTTGTGTTCTTATGCATAATGTTGACTGGTTTTACTTTCTCATCACGAACGGTCTATGAATTTCTTGCAAGATAGCAATCAGATTCTAAAATATGATTTCACTTTTTCATAAGGATCATGACAATCAAGTTCTTGTCTAGTAACTTGGACCTCTTTTCATCATATTTGTAATTTCACAAATATGCCTATTCGCCTATGGTTACTCATGTGGCTTCTTTAATGACGTATAAATGATATTAGGACCGACCATCGACAAAGGTCCATGCTGCACCTGGGGGTGGCTCGTCCCTAAATTACCTATTCGGAGATGGGAGCAAATGATGCCTGTGGTCCTGAAATACCTGTCTGGAGCATTTGGTTACTCATCCTAAGTGTGATAACTGAACTTTGGTGATTGCTATGATTTACAATAAGTAGTACTAGTTCAATATTCAATATACATTCAAGTCTTGGTATAATTGCATATATTTTTGGGACCTAAATAAAAAGTTTGTAAAACCCATCTTCAATTTAAATCAATATTGATTCAGTTGCTCAACAATTTGTTTATATTTGCTCTACTATCATATCAACTTAATTAATCTGTCGGACCATGGTGTATTGTTCTGCTGATCAAGAAATGCATGATTCTTAAGAGCATGTTCGTGGACCGTGGGTAGCTTAACACAAAAGCATTTGGTGTTTTATATAGTACTAGTATTCCGCTGCACGCGTTGCGTGCTCTTACATTTCATTTTTTTAACGAAAACATTAAATAATAAATTGTAAAATTAAAAAATAATATAAATATAACGTTTTCATAAACAAATATTCACAAAAAAAAAATATATCTTATAAAATAAGTGTCATTTTTTTAAATAAAAAAATATCAAAGAGCACAAAGTGAGCATATAATGGCTAGAAAAGAGGAAATCCATATAAAATGACTATTTTGCCCAATAATTTTGGTTTAATTAAAAATTAAATTAGAAAATAATGATAATTTCAAATCAAACTTCATTAATTAATTGAAACTTTGTTAATTAGATAGTATTTACTTTAATAATATAGTAAGATATGTATGTGTGTGTATGTAGCATTACCATATATAAAGTATAGACCATATTTTATGGCTTATAATTTTGGCTTTTTTAACTACTTTTTCAGAAAAAACTATCTTTCCATTTCAAACAATTGACTGAAAAATAAAATTCTCTGCCACTCTATTCAAAGTTGACTTAAAAAAGAACGAAAAAAAAATGCCTCTCATGACAGATTTTTAATTCACGTTACATCGTTCTTAGCACTGCATTCCTGATAGGTAGAAAACACAATCAGACTTCACACCTAACCAAATTATGAAACTGAATTTTTAAAATTTCATAAAAATTTTAAGGTTGTGCTTGAGGGATTTGAATGATGTAATTGAAATGACATGTATTTTACGTATATTTCAAATCCGCCCTGATTACGATTGCATTTACATGAATTAGCAAGAGAAGAGTACCAAATTCAATCAACATGAATTAATCTAAAAAAAAATTTGAATTCCAAGATTTCAAATCATTTCATTCAAAGCAACCCAGAAAATGTACATTTAACATTAGGAAATTGTTATTTTATTCCAAATTAATAATCAAATGCCACATATCATTGGAACCACATACTTGAGAGGAGGCAAAATGGACATATTTGGTATCATCTTATGACAAGAAAAATCATAGAGTGCAAGTACGATGCAATTATTATTGCTCTCAAATCTCATACTTGGTTTCAATTCAAAAAAATAATAAAATAGATAAATAAATAAATATATATATATTTTCAGCTGCCTAACTATTTCTGCCCACCTCGTTCCCGATCACTAAAATCCAGTACCATGTTTTAGACACAATATCAAGTTTTAGTGGTCGGAAACGAGTTGGATGTTATTGACGAAAATTTATATATATATATATATATAATATATATATATTTTTATATATATATATATATCATACTTTGGAATTTAACGGTTGAACAAACAGTTTCAAAAAAGTCATCAATTAGAATTTAGCCTATACTGGGACCAGCTGAGCTAAATGTTGACACTACGTGTGAAGGATGGATGTTCCGAGGAGAGGAGACGACTTGAAAATGAAAGTCTACAAAAATTCTTATGATCATCACCGAATTGCAATCATAAATCGAAGCATGAATGATTATCCAATTTGTGTGGTGCTGTTCATTTGCTTGATTGCTTCAACAGATTGTATCGATGGTTACATCACCGGCGACGTTTCGATCAACTGCGGCTCAAATGCCGTTTCTGCAACTCCTTCCGGCAGGAAATGGATCGGAGATAAGCACCCAAAGCTCAGCTCCTCGCTGCAGTTAAAAGGCACATCAACCATCTCCACTGCTTCTGATTACAACAACATTCCCTATAAAACCGCCAGAATCTCTCGTTCCGCTTTCTCCTACTCGTTTTCACTCAACCCAGGTCAGAAATTCATCCGACTTCACTTTAATCCCACTGCGTATAAAGGGTTCGAAAGGCGGAAGGATTTGTTCAATGTTGTGGCCGGACCTTTCACCTTTCTTGCTAACTTCAGTGCTTCGCTGACCAGCGATGCTCTTGGGTTGAGTTATTTTGTGAAGGAATATTGTTTGAATGTGGAAGAAAACTATCAACCGCTCAACATTGTTTTCTCCCCGGCCACCACTCAATCACCACATGCTTATGCATTCATCAATGGGATTGAGATCATTCCTGTGCCTCTGGCTCACCCTTGCTTTCATGGTGAGACTAGTGTTGGGGCACGGGTGATTAATGGGCATGAGTCTCACTTGTTCTACATTGATAATGGCACCGCGCTAGAAACTGTTCACCGACAAAAGGTCAGATGGGATTATGCTTCATCGGGTGATGATTTTAGCGATATTTTTGGGGTGGGGGAAATAATAGTTCCAAAAGAAAAGGCTAGTGATTTGACGTGGAAAATACCAGTAGATGTGGGATTCAGGTACTTGGTTAGACTTCAATTCTCTAATGCAGGACTAAAGATGATAGGAAAAGGCCAAATGATTTTTAAAGTCCTCGTTAATGATATAGTTGTTTGCACCAATATGGACGTGCTCCAAGAAAGAGATGGCATTGTCTTGCTCAAGTATAACTTTAGGGACTTTATAGTTATAGCAAGAGGACTAAAAGAAGAAGGTAAACGTGATCTCTCCCTTCAAACATGTGACGAGTTCATACATGGGCACGGACCCTTTACAGCATTTGAAATATTCAAACTCAGCAATCTTGACAATAGTCTTGCCAGCTTGAATCCCTTACCTTCTACATGGGACTCAAGGTCTTGGACTATCCAATCAGTTCTCTCAATTATCAATATTAGAAGTGCTATTGCAACTGCTGTGGTAGCTATAATTTCTATAGTAAACACCATTATCCATGAGTTGGGAGGAGTTTTCCTATCAACAGATACAGAGGACGAAAACAAGCCATCGGCCAGGGCCGAACGATTTTGCCGTTGTTTTTCATTAGCCGAGATACAGTTGGGCACTCGTAATTTCAGTGACGTACTTGTAATTGGGAAGGGTGGATTCGGTAAAGTTTACAAATGCCTAATTGATAACGGGAGTGTGACTGTCGCCATAAAGCGATTGAAATCAAACTCCACGCAAGGGGCACATGAGTTTTTGACAGAGATTGAAACACTTTCTGAGCTCCGACATGTTAATCTCGTCCCTCTGATTGGCTATTGCAATGAGCATGGGGAAATGATTCTTGTTTATGACTACATGCATAATGGAACTTTGGCGGACCACCTCTACAAGCTTGAAAGAAATGGCGAAAGCTGTCTTTCTCTCACGTGGAAACAACGTCTTGACATCTGCGTTGGAGCTGCTAGAGGACTAGATTATCTTCACACAGGACATGGAATCATACATCGTGATGTCAAGGTTTCAAACATTCTACTAGATGAAAATTTCGTGGCTAAGGTTTCAGATTTTGGCTTGGTCAAACGTGAAAGGAAAAGCAAGGTACAGAGCCATGTTAGCACAAGAGTTAAGGGTACGTTTGGGTATTTTGACCCAAATTATTTTAGGACAGGTAAACTGACAAGGAAAAGTGACATATATGCCTTTGGTGTTGTTTTGTTGGAAGTATTGTGTGGGAGACCGGCATTAGATAAAAGTGTTCCAAAGGAGGAACAAGTTCTAACAAAGTGGGCTCGAGATAAAATCATTAAAGGAGAAGTTGATCTGATCGTAGCTTTAAGTTTGGGGGAGATTTCACCAGATAGCCTGAGAACATTTTTAAAGGTTGTTGAGAGATGCTTGGAAGATAACCCAAGGAAGCGACCGACAATGGCTCAAGTTGTGGTGCAACTTCAGTTTGCACTTGAGCAGCAGAAAACCACGAGATGTTCGTTGTCAAATGAGATGACAAGTGTTGCTCCCTATGATGATGAAGCCAATGTTTTAGTTGGTAATGAGCAGACTATCACCCCTCTTCCTAAAGAACAAACTAGCCACGATGATGATGCCAAAGTATTAGTTGGTGGGCAACCAAAATTCTCCTCCCCTAATGAGCAAACTCCGACCCTTCATCCCAGAGAACAAAGGAGCCGCAGTGATGAAGCCAATGTATTAGTCAATGAGCAACTGGCATCGTCCTCCCCAAGTGAGCAAACTTTAGAACCTCTTCCGAGAGAACAAACAAGCCGCAACCTGAATAACGGCCATGCTCTATCTGAAGGAAATTGGAGGAAAGCCATGGCAAATAAGCGATCTCGGTGGTCTTGGGATGCGTTGTGGAACATATTTAAGCCCTCGAAGAAAAATGAGTTGCCGATACCAGGTATACTTTTAACGCAGCACAGTAAATTAAAAAACGAAACAATTTCTCATATTTTGAGTTTCAAGTCTATGATATTTTGCTGACGTTTTGGTAAACGGAGCTTTGCTGCAACTCATCAAATTTGAATGTGGTTGAGTTGACATTTTTTATCTGTACATTTGCGTTTGCTACTTTGATTTTATTATACTCCTATTTTTTCTAAACCGTATGCCATTTTTTTTCAGTTTTCATCAAATTGAGATATATAGTAATAAAGTACTTGCAAAACTAAGACATTTACCGATATATTTTGGCTTAATGAATTTGAGGCGGTGAAAGAGGAGAGCCAAGGACATCAGAAGCAAGTAGTGGATCTCCTGAGAACGTTTTACCTATTGAAGTACCGTCATTGTCATTGGCTAACCTCCGTAAACTGACGAGTAATTTTGGATCCGCGGCTCTTATTGGAGAGGGTTATTACGGCAAGGTGTTCTATGCAGAGCTGATCGGTGGACAGCCTGCAGCAATTAAAAAGCTGGAGGCTGATTCTTCACCAGAACCAGACTCTTACTTCATGCCCCAGGTATTTTATTTCGTCAGCTCCTCTGTTTTGTAAATGAAAATTGATTCCCTGAAATGTCATCATGGACCATACAGTTATCGTTGGTTTCAAGACTCAAACACGAGCATTTCGTGAGATTGCTTGGATATTGTGTGGAGGAAAATCACCGTATCTTGGCTTACGAGTATGCTAAAAATGGCACTTTACATGATGTTTTACATGGTATGTCAAAGTCTCAGCTATATCTAAACATCGAAGATGTTGATGAACGACAAGACTGAACGACAAGACGGCTCTTAATTATCATTTCATGTTGTATAGGCAGGAAAGGAGTGCGAGGGGCAAAACCTGGTCCAGTTCTTACCTGGAATCAAAGAGTGAAGATTGCTTTTGGTGTAGCCAAAGGCCTAGAATTTTTGCATGAGAAATGTCACCCTTCAGTTGTCCACCGTGATGTCAGATCCAGCAATGTGCTGCTGTTTGATGACGATTTAGCCAAACTTGCTGATATTACCTTGTCAGAGAGATCATCATCTGATATAACTGTTCACCAGTACTCAAACAGAGTCTTGGGCATATTTGGATACCATGCTCCAGAGTCAGATATTACTCTCCATTCACTTACTCAACATTAAACCTTTTTAGATCTTATGAACTGATTGTGCGCATCGTTCAGGTATGCAATGGCAGGGCAAATTACTCGGAAAAGTGATGTGTTCAGTTTTGGAGTGGTTCTTTTAGAACTTCTGACGGGAAGAATGCCAGTAGATCACAACCAACCCAGAGGGCAACAAAATCTGGTTACGTGGGTGAGTTTTGTTTCTAGTGAATCATATCTTGATTTCAGTTAGAATTCAACTAATTTCAACTTTCAGGCAACTCCAAGGTTGGGTGAAGATAAAGTAAAGCAATGTGTAGATCCCAAACTATATGGTGATTATCCTCCAAAGGCTGCTGCTAAGGTATTTTTTTTTAATTTTTTTTTTCTGTTTATGTTATCACACAACATGACGTTTTGTGATTTGTTTTGGAGGACATTATAATAATTGCTAAATCGTGGACTTTATCGTTCCTTTATTTGAAATTTTCTACACGATTCTTGGTTATTTAGATGGCAGCAGTGGCAGCACTTTGCTTGCAATACGAGGAAGAATTCCGGCCAGACATGCGCCTTGTGGTGAAGGCTTTGCAACCACTTCTCAAATCTTTACCAGCGTAAAGTACAATGTTGAATATCATTATAGATATTATAGATATGGTATGCTAAAAAAATTGGTGCTATAAGCGCAAAAAAAAAAAAAAAATAATAATAATAAGAAAGGAAAACAAACACACACATGTGAATATCATTATAGATATGGTATGCTTTGAGGAGTGAGGACGGTGTCATTAGAAATACAATGTTGTTAGGTCGTGTTTACTTAGTACTAGTATTGCATCTCATGCGACGTACATGAACTTTATTTTTACTCATGCGATGCACAGGGACTTTGTTTTTATGTTATTATTAGTACTAAAAATTAGCAAGTATGTGTGTTTGTATAAATAATTTAAATACACTAAATTAAGTTCGAGTTTGAATATGAAAGGATTGGAAATCTATTGATTTAAATGTATTTCTATTTTTTTAATAACTTACACGAAAAATAAAATAAATTCATCTTTATATTTATTTACACTATAATTGAATTAATTACAATATTTTTTAAATCCTAAAATATTACAATCATTTGAAATTTATTGTGATAAGTGAAAATAAGTAGGAGATTGATTTGACTTTACATAATTGGAGTTCATAGATTTCAAATGACCAAATTCAATTGCAACCTAATTTGGTTATTTTATTTAAATGTTTTATAAGTAGAAAAAGTTTAAAATTTGTGTTTGGATAAAAATTTTTAAAACCATCTTGAAAATTATTTTTAAAAAGTGTTATTGGATAAGACTTTTTAAAAAAACATTTGAAAGGTATGTTTTTTGGTTGGTTGACAAAATAAATAATTATATTATTGAAAGAAATTATAATATATCTAATTTTTATGCATGTGATATGAAATATTTATTGGTTCGACATTCAGACACGAATTGAAATTTACAAAACATGAAAAATATCATAAAATTTTATTTTATCAAATTTATTATTTACTCACAAGAATGCAATTATTTCAAAACAATCACCATCTTAAAGCAAAAAGTTAAATTTTGATGATCAGAACTATTTTAATTAATATCATTTTTTAAACAACCATCTTATTAGAAAACAAAAATAAATCTGGACTTGGAAAAGATAAAAGAAAAAAGAAGATGCTTTGATTAGATTGTTTATGGTTACTTAGTATTCTGTTTTGTATTTTGTATTTTGAGAATTGGAACAAATTTTGTTTGACCAATATTTGGTAATGGGTGAACAATCTCATCTAAGGTTTGATCCTTTTTTCCAAGTGAATCCACTTTGTTTGATGAATTCGTGTTGTTTTCAATTTGCCTCTGGTATTGTTTGTTTTTGTCATTTGTGTTGTTGAACAGTTGTATGTGACAAAAAATTATTAGTATTTGAGCTGTCATATTTTTAGTTCATTTTTTTCTCATACAATTTCATTGATGATTGGTATGCAAATTCGTTCGGTTTCTTTTGAATCTATTGGTACTTGTTCTGTGCATTCAAATTTATTGTTTCTTTAAATTTTTCTGTACCAGAGCTTGCTATTTAGGTGTGTTCATCTACTTGTTCAGTTTTGCATCAAATCAGTTTTGCACCAAGACTGTTCCAAGATTACTTGTTATGTGCATTCAACAGGGAAGCAATGTGGATAAAATTGTTCTGTTGCTCCAATCTTTGTGATCTTTTGGTTTTAGAATGATATCACAATATATAATATTCAAAAATTTATACTTAAATGCAAATGAATGGCAACAAGAATTTTAGGAACTTTTATTGATCAATAGAAACAAATTTACAACAGATTCAAAAATAAATTTACATTAGATTTCATAAAACACAGTTAACTATTATCACTTTCTTATATACAAAATAAATACTCTTGAATGGTTCACTATTTTCACTTTGTGCTCCTGTATCTTCTGTTCTTGTGTCTGCAGCTCCATTCTTGAACAAAGTAAAAACTCTTCAACAAAGTATTTCTTGAACAGAATTCTGTATCTGCAAAATCATACATTTTCTAACCGAGAACAAAGTTATGTATTTGCAAAATCATACATTTCAACCAAGAATTAGTTTATCAATCAACTCTGATTACTTAATCAGAAAAGAGCAACAATAGCAAAGAGGAAGGAAAATAAATAAAATGAAAGAATAGAAAATCAATACTCATTTTCATTCAATTTTCCACAATCAGTAATTGATACAATCATACAAGTTCATCCATCATCTCAGTTTACAGTTTCCTCTCAGAAAATGACAAGGTTTTTCATTCCCACATTTTCAACAAAACACCAAATACAAACCAGTGTTATAACTCAGCCATTTTTCATTTGAATTCAATAACCTAATACATTCTTACTCAAAAAATTAAGTTCTTACAAAACACAAATATAATATCTAAGAAATTATCCAATAACTCAAACAAACTAGAATGAAAATCAGCCATGATCCAGCAAGCAGGAACTTCAAATTTCTTCAAATTTCGATTCTCCTTTTCAGTTTCTTTCTTGTAAACTTAGAGCACGGTCAATTTCCATTTCAGTCAGGAATTATTGTCATGGCCCTATGACACATCGGTGGATCTTCCCACGCGAAAAAATCACACCCACCACTCTGTCATAACAAGTAACATATTTGACCAAACAAATCAGAACAAAACTATAAACATCAATGCAAGAGAAACACTGTAAAATCAAAGAATTGAAAAACAAGACATCACCTTACAATTTCGGTATCCATGGAACCTTCTACCTGGATTATCAGGTGTCCAAGTGTGCTCTTTTTCCACATTTACAGATCATCATTCCTCCTTCAGAAACCGAAGACATCGTAATCTCGTGTAAAATTACTTCTCCTTGGGCGTAGAATTTAGGGATTTGATGAGGGTAGAAAAAAGGGTTGATTTGATTTCTTCAAATGAAATGGCTGCCCATGCATATGAGAGAGATAAGGGTGGGTTTTTAACTTTTATTATTTTTTTTTGAGAAGTAATTCTTGCATATTTATTAATCAAAAGAAATGTTTGCTAATACAATATTTACCAACCAAAAAAAAAATTTTCATGTTCCCAATAAATAGGAGAACGTGAAGAAATTACAAAATGAGCAATAGAATGATCCACCAAATTTGCCATTCGACGGCTATGAAAAATTTTAATACTTCTATTGTGGCCTAAAAAATTCCGGACAGAGGCAGCTGCTACTCCCACATAACTAAGATCTTCATCTTGACAAATGACTGCTTGCATTGCCAAGAGTGAGTTTGTTGAAAGCTGATGAATTTGGATGCCCTTTTCATGAACAAGCTTCAGCCCTTCCAACATTGCTACAAGTTCCGCATGAAGGACAGAAAATGGTTGAGTAACCTACTGTCCAAATGCAATTATCCTTCGTCCTTTGTGATCACGAACTACACCTACTATGGCATATAGATTAGTTTCTTCGTTGTAAGCTGCGTCTACATCAAGGCGTAGCTGGTTCCGTGGTAGTGCTATCCATTTCTCCACTGTGCCAAATGACTTGGAATCTCTCAGAGATTGCAAAGATGTATGTGCATGTTGGAAATTATTAAGTACATTCCCACTCCAACCCACCAAGATATCTATCTTACTTATTGACTTCCCATGCACAATTTGTAATCCTTCTGTCCAAGCCGCCCAAGCACACATTGAAAATAATTCAATTGCCCTCCTTCCCAACTCATTTTTCATCCATAAAAACACATCAATAATATCAAGATGTCATACCTGCTTTATGGCTGACCAGAACTCGATTTGCTTCCAATAGGATTTAATCACCGGACACCAGAAAAAGGCATGACAAGTCGAGTCGCGTCCGTGCGTACACAGGGGGCAGCAGTTCTGAATTGGTATGTGGTGACAAATCAGATTTGCAGTCGTAGGGATGATGTTGTGCAATACGCGCCACCAGAAAACACGAATTTTTGGTGGGATTCGAAATCTTCAGAGATAGTTCCACCATTGACCCTGTTGAGCATTAGAGCAATTAACAGGAGGTTCAAAACACCCAATTTCTGACATGTATCCCGATCTGACCGAGTACCTCCCTTTACGTTCAAACACCCAGTATTTAGAATCATCTTGTTGGGTTGAATATAGTGGAATACTTAAGACTTTCGAAGCATGGTGAGGTGCAAACAAAGTTCGGACCAGAGTCTCGTTCCATCTGCCCGCTTCCAAAAGTGTATTGACTGTTCCAAATCTTTCGATATCAGTTGTGCTTGGAGATGGGATTTCAGAGCCAGGAATCCATCGATCACTAAACATTTGAATCTGCTCCCCATTACCAACTCGCCAGTAAAGACCCTTTGCTAGCAAAGATCGACTCCAACATATAAACCGCCATATAAAAGATGGATTGCTTCCCAAAGCCGCCCCATGATATCTTTGTGTTTAAAATATCTAGATTTAAGTACCTTGGCTACTAAAGAGTCTGGGCGGGTAATTATGCGCCATACTTGTTTAGCTAACAATGTCTTATTAAATGATTGAAGATGTCAAAATCCCATACCACCCAACCACTTAGGCTTATATAGATCTTTCCAAGTTTTCCAGTGTAACTTTCTTTTGCCTTAATCTATTCCCCACCAGAAGTTCTCACACTCTATTTCGATTTCCTCGCAAATAGAGACCAGAATACGAAAACAAGACATTGCATATGTTGGAATCGTCTGTAATACCAACCTAATCAAAATCTCTTTCCCACTCATTGAGTAGAATCTGTTGTTCCATCCCTTCATCCGTTTGACCACCCTCTCAACAAGGTATCAAAACTGCAGTTTTTTATTCTGGGTTGTAAATGTTGGAAGCCCCAAATACACCTCATGCCCCTGAATTATTGGGATGCAAAGTGATGTCTTGATCTGTTCAGCCAACCCGTAATCGATATTAGGGCTGAAAGACAAAGATGATTTTTCAAAATTAATGAGCTCACTCGAGGCACGTTCATATATCGCAAGGCAGTTTTTGATTCCAAAACATCCCTCCACACTAGCTTTGAAAAATATGAGACTGTCATCGACAAAGAAAAGATGGGATATCGATGGAGGAGTTGTAGCTATTCTCAATCCAGAAAACTTATGGCAAGCTTCATGGGCAATGAACAAAGAAGAAATTCCTTGAGCACATAGTGCAAAGAGACATCACCTTGGTAACCCAAACCTGGTCAAACCCCAATCTAAGCATGATCCTTTCCAAAAAGTTCCACTCCACCCTATCGTATGCTTTGCTCATATCGAGTTTCAACGCTGCATAAATTTTTTCCTTGTTTTTCGATTGCGAATCCAATGTAATGTCTCAAACCCCAATATAATTCGATCCCACGAGGAGTAATATGAAAATATTCAGTACTTGTAATTAGAATAGTCTAAACTTTATCTAGAAAATCAATATTTGAAAGGTTTGTAGAAAAATAAAATAATCAATGGATTTTTAGTAGCACGCACACGAAATATCAATCAGAGAAAAAAATGGTCTAGAGGTTTAGACTTTACCTGATTTTAACAACATTCACTACTAATTAATTTATTTTCATGAAGTCCTTTCAATTAATAGCCAAGAACACTTATATTATTCTATTTCCCTCTCCCAAGTGCCAAATAGAGTGTATCAACTACAGTTCAATTCCAATATCCTTATTAAGAATCTAATTGCAGTGATATATGTGTAAAACAATGTTCTTCTTAAGGCTCTATTAAAGTTATATACTCTCCCGAGCTATATAAATAATTAACAGTGTAAATTCTATTGATCATATTCAAAATCCCCTCTCCCGAGTGGCGGATTCCAAATAAATACAACAAATTAATTATTTATCAAGTAATTGAAACGACAATCAATACTAGAAAAACAATTAATCTAAGGGAATTAAATCCAATAAAATTAAAGACTCGTAAAAGTGTCTCAACCAGGCTACATCAGCCTCTAAACTCTAAAAATTTAGTTCATAATAAAATTCTTATAACAATAATTCATGTTCACAAAAATAGACATAAATTCAGAATTTAATAAATATAAAAGAAAGAAAACAAAGCCGAATATGCGATGCCGTATCCGGAAAACGCAATCTTCAAACTCTGCTCTTCACGTCTTCTGCCTAGATCTCTTCTCTCCAAGTATCACGTTCAATATCTCCCCAATTATCTGAGTTATGCGGCGGCTCCCTTTTCAATTCTCCAATTCTATCCTTTTATATGTTGCATCAAAAACCAATAAGAAGCCCAATAAAATCTTAAACTTTCCTTCCCGAGAATTTTTAAAACTCTGGTATCTCGACGGGGTGGGCGCTCAGTACTCAACAGGCGGGCATGCTTAAGCTACGTCTTTATTTTCCAAACTTCATATGAAACAACATGATAGCGCTTCAATCATCTCCTTGGCGACAAACAATAGCTCTATAGCGCTTTCTTCAAGAAAGTACAGCGCTTCATTTATTCCTTCTTTCTTTTCATTTTCATTTCTTTCCTTCTTCTCTTAACAATTTCGTAATTCTCTACATGTACACAAACTACAAAATCAACGCATAAATCTGCTCGAAACAAAGCAATTAACAATTTAAACCATAAACATAGTAAGTGTATAAAATACACTTATCAGACGGAAATATTTTATTGTCATGTGACCGCTAAATTCGGTATCAACTAGCAAGTGTACTAGGTCAAATAATAGTAAGTGGATAATGAGTTCAAGTATCTATCCCACAGGGACTGTAGTCAATTCTAAAGATTTAATTATTTAACTTAATCTAGATAAAATAATAAAAATAAGAGTGCGAAGAATTAAATAAAAATTTAATTACTAAAAACAATAAGAATTAAAATAGCTTAAAGAATAAATTTAATTAAAATAAAACAACCAAGACAAACGCAGGTACCAAACAAATTATGTAAACAAGTGGCAAATCTAGGATTCAGATTTAATCTTAAATCATGGGGAATTCAAATTTATTTAACAGTCTATTTCTAGAACAGTTAAACCTATTCAAATATTGACGGATTAATTTCCATAATTCTAATCAAATTCAAATGCATTGGGAATTATGAGAATTCAATTTTCACCTAAAACCGCATACTGAAACCGAATACTATTTCTAGTTGGTTTAACCATATGTCAATTATTGGAGTGATCAAAATCAATTCCTCCTCTGTCGACTTATAATCGATTAACATGCAAGTAAACAATTGATCAGATTATTCACAAGACTAAAATATAAATCCAACAATATATAATTAAATATAAATAAAAAATCTCAAATAAAAATCCACATGTTCAACATAAAATTGTTCGGTCCAATCTCGCGGTCTTGGTTAAATAAAAACTACTCAATAATGGAAAACAATATTCAAACAAAAATTAAGAAAGAAAAGAGAAGAAAAACTCCAAGCCTCGAGTCGCCTCTCTTCCGTTTCCCCAATTTCTAGAACTTCGGATCCCTTCAAAAATATGTTATATCTTCTATTTATATAGTCCGAAACTCGTACCAATTAATTTCCTTATGCCACAAGGAATTTCCGACTTTTCAATCTCGCAAATTCGCGCTCGAGCGCGCAAAAATACGTACTCCTCTGGAAATCCGGTTCGCGCTCGAGTGCAGCTTATTCCCACTGGAGCGCGAAATTTTAATCAACTTTCTAGAATCAGGTTTTGCACTCGAGCGCATGATTTTCCCGCTCGAGCGCCACAATTTCTATTGCGTGCAACGATTTTTAAAAATTCATATATCAAGTTCTAGCCATCGGATCGAGCTAAAATTTGGACAACAGCTTCAAAACATCTTGACTTTATTTTGAACGGTGCAGAACAGATTTGGAGCTCTCTAAAATTAAAAACGATTTTTTTGATCAAGGCTGATCCGTAATTCATTCTTGCGGCTCTTCTCTTGTTCCAAATTCTTGTTTTCTTCGTTGCACCTTCATTCAAACCGAGGAAAATGAAATGTAGACCACATTAATGACATAAATAAATTAATTAAACAAAAACAAATCTAAAAACATAATAAATGCATGCAAACTTGACTCGAAAATAGCACAAAAAAATGCATAAAAACATATTTATCAACTCCCCCATGCTTAAATCTTGCTCGCCCTCGAGCAAGACAGACAATGCAACGAACACAACAAAAACAAAGTAGGAACAATTCATGGGATAAATAGCCTCAGAGAAGTCCTATTACAACTTAAAAACACAAATGCTCTCAACCTTTCATAATACATCTTCAGTTTAGCGTGAACGTGTGTGTGCCATTTTATTCCAGTTACATGCAACTTAGACAAAATCAGTTTCAAGACTGCTTAGCGACCTATGACAAATCAGTGTAAGTTTCACTCTCAATTATCCATTTCTTCCAACAATCTCTTAACAAAAAAGATTGAAGTGCACTTAGAACAAATTTTGAAAATCCATTCAAAAATATTTTTTTGTGAAAGCCTTATACTCCTACCCTTAACTGAAAAATCAATAATTAATACCTAAGGGAATTGGTGGAAAAAAATTGTTGAAAAGTAAGGAGAGGGAGCCTATATAAGTAAATAATTTGGTATCGAAATGAATTTAAGGCTAAAATATGGGAATGTAAGGAGTCAAGGACATCAGATGAAAATTTTAATTGTGAAAAATGAATAATCATTGTACGTCCTTCATTGTAATATTTGGTCCAATTTTTTTTTGATAGCCCACACCCAACCCCAAGCCAAATAAGTCCTTGTTAAATTATATTTTTTTGAACGCCCCAAAAATTCGAGAACGCTACTAAACATACATTCATAAAAGTATGGGAAAAATTTGAAAAAATATAAGAAAATCTTTATTTAAAAGAAGTAATTGTACACTCATAAAAAATATTCAAAACATCGGTGTCCAACAATCCAAACCCTAGCAAGACATTAAAACTTGTTTCCTTCCAACAAAACACGAGTAGGACGTGCATAATTAAATCTGTTCTCATAACATAGCGCTCATGCATCGCCCGCAGGCCCATCTATCTGCTCCTCTTCAAGTCCGACTCCATAATCATCAATAAAGTTATCTAGAGCATCATCGTTACCTACACCATTCAAGTATAGTGAGTCTAAAGACTCAACAATAAAATTTATACAAAACTTTGCATAAAAACTTGAAACTTAAATAAATGGCATAACATGAACATATAGTAAAACTTGACATTAATGGGGATGAAATACATGCAGTTGTGGCAACCATCATTGTGAGCACACCATTAGTTTTTGTGATCACGGATTTGTTGTACAACTACAATATGTCATTGGACATTTAAACTTTCATTCTTTGGAAAGGTTCTCCCTGGGGCTCATTCCCGGGTGCCAGTCCTAACATTCCGAATCGTAAGCACATCATTTGTAAAGTCCTCCCTGGGATCAATCCAGAGTACTAGTCTCTTATTGCCACTACAAAAGTACATACAACATCAAAATATTTTCATGAATCATCAACATCATACGTCATCATACATCTCATAAATTCATCATTTCATGCTCGTAAAACTGTCATGATAGCATCATGCATGCCATAAATCATAAAATTTCATGACTTTCAATGTAACATAGGTTTCATGAGGAAATATAACATACATATGCATTACATAACTACATCGATCCACATAAGTCGTTCCATCCATCTCGGACATTCAAATTTGAAACTTTTTCCAATAAGCCGTCTTAAAAACACTTAAAAATAGCTTAAGAAATCATAAAATTAATTTTAGGACTTCAAATGCGAAAATTGAAAAAGTTGGACAGAACTATTTCCGCCTAGGCGGTAAAAAATTTCCGCCTAGGTGCCCCCTCTGGTGCATAGACAGTAAAAAATCCCGCCTAGCTGCATTGCGTCCTGCCTGGGTTTTCCAAGCAGTCCGAAGCTGCACGATCTAGGCATAAAAACATGGTATTTTGACCTTTTACGATCCCATTCGAACCCTTTTAGAGAAAATAATCACCCACACTTTAAAAAGAACGATTAACCAACATAAAAACTTCCAAATCTCAAAAGGAATCCAACAACAACTCATCTTTTCAAAAGTTTGATTCAAAACCTCTATGAACACAATACACACACCAAGTTTCTGAAATTACACACCAAACTCCATAAATCTCAATACATTTACACCAAAAACATTCGGAACACACCACACTTCACAATCTTATGTCATACTTCAAAATTTCTTCGTGGATCATGCATAAAAACACAAGCATACACATCTAGGATTCATATGAAAATACCTATATTCTTTAATAGTGGTTTTAAAATGTTGAAAAACTTGCCCGATCTTCAAGGGTTGGATTTTACACTAGTAGAATTTAGGCCTTTTACTTCGTATATTAACTGAAGTCGTAGATAGATAAGTACCGAAGTAGATGCACGTGAAGTAATAGGTACCATTTTACTTCACTTAATAATCGAAGTATTAGGCATGAAATTACCGAAGTAATAGGGTACCATTTTACTTCGCTTCATATTGGACCGGTTCTGAAGTAAAATCATGCTTTTTACTTCAGCATTTACATTATGTGACGAAGTAATATAACATCTATAACTTTGCCATTTACGTTGACTGACGAATTAAATACGCGTATTTTATTTCGGCAGTTTTCTTAAGTGACGAAGTAATAGAACATATATGACTTCGGTATTTACATTGAGTGATGAAGTAAATGCTCTATTTAACTTCAAATGTTATGTAACTTGGCGAAGTAAAAACATGCCCTTACTGCAGCAGTTTCATTAATTGACGAAGTAATAAACTACATATGGCTTCGGCTTTTACATTGATTGATGAAGTAAAAATATATGTATCACTAAATCAACATTAAACAATTTTAATTAGATACAATAACACCATTAATATATATATATATATCTGAAACGTAAAATACACTAATTAGATTGATAAATTATCCATCCAAAAGTACATCCATCAATATAAAATTATGCATCCACGAGTATTTCTACAAAAGATTGATAAAATATCCATCCAAAAGTATATCCATCAATAAAAGTATTATGCATATATCCCAACGTGCATATGACCAATTTATGAACCTACATAGGAGTAGACGAATTCGCTCCATTCACTTCTAATTTCGTCAAATTGAGCTTGGTCGTAATATTGGTTCCTGATGGATCCTGAATACTGAAATGTAAAAAAAATAAAATACATTAGAATAAAATTTAAGATCAAGGATTCATATTTATGAGCAACTCAGTGAGGAAGTGCGGCATAGAAGCAATTATATGGTATTCTTCCTCCCTCGGTTGATTTTCTCATAGTGAGAAACAACTCGCACCAATAACCATTCATCTTTTGAAGTAGAACAATAACAATTTGCTGGCACTATGAAGTGCAGTAACCGTATTCTTTCACCTGGCTTTAGTGAGTTCAATGCATGTCAAAGAAGCTTATCATTTGATTTCTAAACAATGGATTGCTTTAGCATGTAGGTGAGAGAATATATACCACAAAAGGTTGTGTCAATCCAATGAAAAATCAAACAGAATAAGAAATTCTTCCTTCACTTTAGCCTTTACAGCTTTAGAACAGATAAACACATTTTGAGCTATGTTTGAGTTTCCTTTGAAGAGGTCCAGTATTCGAACTGTGAAACATACTATTTTTTCGTTCTTTGAGCTTATAATTAGATTCCTGATTATATTTGTTTCTCTTGGCAGATACAAGGAGATTTTGTCCTTGTTACTGGAGATACCGTGAGCAACATGTCACTTTCACAGGTACTCAAAGAACACAAGGAAAGAAGAAGAAAGGATAGCAATGCTGTAATGACAATGGTGATTAAACAGTCGAAGCCATCTGCAGTAACTCGTCAATCTCGTGTTGGAAACGAGGAGCTGTTTCTGGCTATTGACCCTGATACGAAACAGCTCCTGCATTATGAGGAAAAGTCTGATAATATGAAAGGGACAGTCAATCTAGACAAGGAAACTAATAGTGCTAAGACAGAAAGTTTGGAAAGAAGAATGCCAAAAACGCCAACTTCAAAACAGATGCCAACTTCAGATTCATTTATGAGCAACTAAGTAGCAAAAAAGGATGGAAACAGATTTTCACGTAAACCAAATCATAAAATGAAAAGGAAACTCACCATTTTATCCAAATGTAGATTTTCACATTCAACTATATCTTTCATATACTTCATCACACAAAATCCGCATTCAACCGAACCACTTTGTTTTATATTACCCTACAATGAAATAAAAAAAATATTTCAGCAATAAGTTTAGAAAAAAAAAACTGAATTAGGTAAGCAAATGAGTAAAGTTCTCAAATATAATATAACACTAAAACACCATCCCTAGTCCCTATAGTACAGTACTTTAACGCCATCAAAATATTGCAATCACATTCATGTTTTCATATGTAAGCACAACACATACCGTCAATTGTTTAAAAAGTGGCCCTCTAGGAATACCTCTTGAAGCATTGTACATCTTGACCCCACTACATTTGATAAAGTCAAAATTTTTTTTTTTTTTTCATGTGTATAAGAGAATTGATTCGTCAACATAATCTACTACCTACTTTGTCACTATCTTTTTCCATTCCTCATCTCGACATCTGTTAGTAGTAGAGTCCAGCAAATAGATCATATTTTTATCTTCATTGACGATAGTCAAGATCCAATGGTACCGGCAAAAAATAAAAAAAAAATATAACATTGAATATCATGCAGTATGAATTTTTATATAATTAAAATCATACCCAGTGTTGTATGGGATGAGGCATATGCTGTCTCTACACACTGCTTCCAACTGGTTAGCAATATGCTGTGATAAGTGGCTGCCATCTCTGTCAATTGGGCATGTAGGTATGTGGCCAGGATCCACAAATGAAATACTATCAGCCCGGTTTGCTTCCTTCAAATATTTATAGAGGTGACTGCAATAAAGATTACAAACATGATGAGAAATCTTTTCAAGAGTGACAAGTTCCAAATAAAATATTTAATATGCAAACATTGAAGGTTAGACACAAAATTACCCCATATAAACCAAAATATGTCCGGCACCTATCTCTCTCATCTCCATAAAGGATATGATATCTTGTCTCAGCAACCGTGCTCCTTGAGGACGTCCAAACATAGCATCATCAAACTTCACGTAGATGCTGTCATATTCCTCCATCAACCTAACAACATACGAGTATATATACTTGCATGCCATGGGTAATGTTTTTTCAACGTCCTTGAACTTCTCACGCTGACCAACAACATCCGAAATAGCAAATGGTTGCTGTCTCTCCTTCTACAGAGCAGCAAGCAACATTCTTATGTCATGAACAAAGCATGTGCTTAAAAGAAATCATAATGCACAAGCAAAGAATAAGATGGGAGTGAACAAAATCTTCAACACGAAATCATATTCCCGATT
This sequence comes from Henckelia pumila, assembly GCF_033568475.1. NCBI lineage: Eukaryota > Viridiplantae > Streptophyta > Magnoliopsida > Lamiales > Gesneriaceae > Henckelia > Henckelia pumila. The sequence goes on from NC_133123.1 coordinate 230,935,172, forward strand.
ATTAATCAAAATGCATCTCTTCATCTCAAATAAACTTCAACCAATGATCTACACATGTAGAGTGCAAGTGTATTATTCGTGAGAATATTTCTAAAAAAACCAATAAGTATACAAATCAAGACAAATGCAAACTATTTTTCCTTGAATTTTGTAGATGGAGATCATACAGACACACACACATATATATTCTAAATGTTAGCAATAAAATCATCTCCTCTCCCAATTTTCATAATTAAAAATCAGTATACTTGGTCACAATACCTTTTTCTTTGGAAAAATTACCAACTCTTTAGGCCAACCAACAATGGCTCCAATTGCATCAGTAACGATTGTTGGTCCAGACTTAATTGGGATTGGAAGCATTGCTGTTTCATCTAACACAACATCAACAGACACCTTGAAGTTCTCTTCCCCAAGTGGAACATTGTGAATCATGACATTTGGGCCTCCCTCTGAAATTACTGTGCCATACGCCACCACATTTTCACATTTTTTGACGGCAAGGTGGCATTTTTTACCCTTTAAGAACAATAAATTATTATATATACATATGTAAAATGTGATTAAAAAAATCAAATTTCCCATGAAACATATGAATATCGAACCTTCATGTCAGGAGGGCCGCATTCATAAAAATCTTCCAAATCCTTTGACAACTTTGGATCCATATCCTTCGATTGTTTTTGCTTTGGACATTGAATTTCTGAGGACTTGTTTGATGCTAAAATCTCAGAACTTCGATCATTGATGATTGGCAAAACACTAGCAAGTTGAGCCTTCAACTTCTCTAATTCAGCCTTCAAAAGTCTAGTCTCCTCCAATTGTTCATTGCTGTTTCCCGTCGTAGTTTTCTGGAATGATTCCCTCTTTTTTCTTGGAGTCTTAAAAAAACGTGAGGTTTTACAAATCCTCCCACACCTCGAACCCTTCCATGGTGTTCCTGACTTCCTAAGGCAGTGGTTAAAACATCATTCATTCCAGAAACCTTGAATTCTCCTTTTTCCTTTTTCTCCAATAAGTCATCCTACAAATGAGACATAAAAAATCAATCGAAAAAATTTAATATATCTAGGGAATATGGTGATTGATAAAACTAAACATTTACAATTTTTTCAGCAACTTCTGATGTTTCCGGACTCGTAATGATTCCAGATTTGTCTTCACGAGCTTTTCGCCAAAGAATCGATCTATCAACTACTTCGTCTTCAGCAATTATGTTTTTCTCCCTCTACAATCCCAAAATTTTCATCTTACGAACATTAATTACTTTCTGAAAATTAAAAATAGAATGATGCATAGCTTACCAGTTCAGCCTCCAATCCGATGTAACCCTTTCGAGACATTTTGTGGTGATATCTACAGTGCATTGTTCGTTCTTTTTGCTTTTCGTGAGTAGCCTAAATCATTTTGTTCATAAGTTTAAGTATGGAATTAATAATTTTTAAAAGAAACATGAAAATTGTCATCAAAGTACCTCCCATGATGGATCTAGTCTCGCATTCACAAATTCCTTCCAATCTGCTATTGGGAGTTGATACTGACTAGGCGGAGAAATCAATTTTTCAGGATTATCTCTGTTAGGCCAAACAAATCTGCTGGTCAATTTGTTTTTGAAATCTCGCCATTTCTGAGCTGCTAAACTCATCACCGAAGACTGACTTTCTGGCGCTACCTCGAAGACATTCTGCAACAGAAAATGTTGGATTTTATTTCATATGATATATACCATTAGGTGAAACTGTACAATAAAATAAGAAATGTTCATCAAATAGGTAATTAAGGTTGAAACAATTTAAAGTTTTACTATTTTTCAGAATTGGTTAGCTGGATCTAATCATAAAAAAACATGCTACACTATCATTATTTTAGTAATAAAGAAGTTCCAGAAATAATCAATCATCACTGACCGAGTACAAAGTAGAAGCATACACATATCATGCCTAAGATTACAACAAGAATTGTGTAATGCATAACTTTCAAAATGTCAGAATGACAAAGTATAATGAATGGATGCAATTAATTTTCATATTTTCCTTAAGCTATCAGACTAAATTATTCTTAACAAAATCAGAAATAAAGGAGGAAAGAAGGCAACATAACAAAATAGTTATGGTCCAATTATAAAGGGCGAACAACTAAAGTCAGCTTATGGATAATCAAGCAAGATTGTAATGCCATTATTGAAATAAAATCTTGAACTCACCGAGATCTCTTCCCACACTTTTTGTTTGATGTTTTCTGGAACATCAGGCCACGATTTTATATTGATTGGCACCATAGATCTAGCAATGGATCCAATGTATGATTGTAGTGCCCTACCATTTGCTTTGTATGCTGGCCGCCCCATATCATCTTAATCGATCTTCGTTTTTTTTCCCCATCTTGCAGCTGTACTTACTTTAGCCATCAATGTAGGGCCTCGCTTCTTTTGAATATTTACATGATGTGCTTCTCCATCAGTAAGCCCAAGTTCCTCTTCATCTCCATGATTTTCATCAGCATCTAATTCTTGAAGCTGCTCAACTGAAACTTTCTTTTTATGTTTTCTTTGACTCATTATATATGTTTAACACTGCATAAATGTTTTGAAAACAAACGTTAAATAATAATGATAACACAAATGTCATAAATAATAACAAGAATTCAAAAGACACAAATAATAACAATAAGAAAAAATAAGTAAATAATAACAACAACAATAATAATAATACTAATAAACGGGTCATAACATATGTTTTTACAACACATAAAGTGTCTTTGCTTATACATAACAAAACATGGCATAAAGTACAAAACATCATTTTTTCTTGTTCGTTTCCCAGACACCCTCGTTTTCCGCTCTAAAGTATCTTTCGTGAATAGGTATATCATGAGTCTCAACATCATCAATTGGTCGAGACTCTGGAATACTATTCCAACCATCATCCTCCCCCTCATAGCACCTATTTGGCACTGGGAGCACAATTGACCATCCTTTTTTTGATGGGTCATCAATATAAAAAACTTGATTGACTTGACTTGCAAGGGAAAATTCATCATTCTTGTGCCCTCTTTTGTTCATGTTGACCAAAGTGAAGCCACATTCATCGTTGTTTATTACTCCCTTATCATTTGCAACCCAAGCGCACTTGAAAAGAGGAACTTGAAATTGATGATAGTCTAATTCCCATATTTCTTCAATTACTCCATAAAAAGACACATCAGCAATCAAGGGATTTTTATCTTTGGCACTACAGACAAGCATGGTGCTAGCAACTAGAGAAACCCCACTGTTTTGGCAAACTCTATCATCATCCCGCGCCTTTGTTTGGTATAAGTTGCCATTTATCACGTAACTACTGTACTTAATGACTTGCGGGCGTGGTCCATGAGCTAGCCATGTCAATGTCGATGTCGTTCCACCATTGCAACTATCTATTTCAGCAGCCACCTAACATGTATTCAATTAGAAAAGAGTGATTAAAATACTAGATAAAACATGCTCACTGCAAATTTTTTAATAAATATTTTTTCATCTAACTAACCTTTGCGCGAAACCAATCAATGAACCTCTTATTGTGAGCATCTTGTATTCATTTTTCATCTTTCTCTTTTTTCGGAAACATGGACTTCAAAAAGGTTTTATGTTCACTGTGGAAATATTATGTATAATATTTTTTAATAAACATATTTTGATAGTCACAAATGTGCAGAATTATATATTAATGAGTTGAACTTACATTATGTAGGGAGATACTTCTTCTGTATTTTCCAGAACAGTCAAATGTGCTTGTTGCATATCACTTTGCGGCACTACAATTGGTGTTTTGCATGCTAAAAATCCAGGAACATTGGATTTGGGGTCTCGGTTTGATTGAGGGACCCCAACAGGATCAAGTCCGTTGAGGTATTCAGAACAAAACTCAATTGCTTCTTCCGCTGAATATCTCTTAACAATGCAACCTTCAGGATGTTTTCGACTGCCAACATAACTCTTAAACACCTTCATGCATCTTTCGAATGGATACATCCACCGAAAGTAGACAGGTCCACATAATCGGACTTCTCGAACAAGGTGGATTGTTAAGTGCACCATAATGTCGAAGAAAGATGGGGGAAAATACTGCTCCAATAAGCAAAGTGTAACAACCAAATCAGATTGCAGCTTATCTAACTTGGCTACATCTATAACCTTGCAACAAATATCTTTGAAGAAAAAACATAATCTTATGATGGCGTATCTAACATGTTTTGGCAACGCATCACGAATGAGTATTGGTAGGAGTTGCTGCATTAGAACATGACAATCATGGGATTTCAAGCCAGTCAACTTCAGCTCAGACAAGCACACAAGATTCTTCGTGTTCGATGAGTAACCTTCTGGAACTTTTATATCCATTAATGATTGACACACTTGTAACTTCTCTTTTTTTGTGAATGAGCATGCAGCAAGAGGAAGATATGTTCTTTTTTCTCCAAATTTAGGTGTCAATTCAGGCCTAACTCCCATTTGAAGCATGTCCAGCCTAGCTGCCAGATTGTCCTTAGATTTTCCTTTAACATTCATCAAAGTATTAATGAGGGATTCAAAGACATTTTTCTCTATGTGCATCAAATCGAGACAATGCCTAACATGAAGATGTTTCCAATAAGGAAGATTGAAAAAAATTGACTTTTTCTTCCAACATTTTTTAAAATCTGTTTCCCCTAAATATTTTTCTTCTTTGCTGTCTTCCACATTATTCTCCTTTGATTTTTTTCTCTTTTTACCTTTCACACTAACCTTCTTTCCAAAATCACATCTTATGTCCGCAAGCTTGTCAAACAAGGCAACCCCAGATAATGGTGTGGATTTTTCTCCATGTTCTTCCATGCCATTGAATTCCTTAGTTTGCCTTCGATAGGGATGAAACATTGGTAGGAAACGTCTATGACCAACAAATGACATTTTCTTCCCATTTTCCAAATGATTTGCACAAGTATCTTCTCCGCATACTGGACATGCATAATAACCATGTGTAGTGCATCCACTAAGGTTACCATAGGCAGGAAAATCATTAATGGTCCATAATAAGACTGCTTTAAGGGTGAAAAACTGTCTTCGATAAGCATAATAAATGCCATCAACTCCTTCCCACAATCGTTGCAAATCTTCAACTAGCACCTCGAGGTAAACATCTATATCATTTCCTGGTTGTTTAGGCCCTGAAATGAGCATAGTTAGCATGATGAATTTCCTCTTCATACACATGCTTGGAGGAAGATTATAGGTAGTCAACATGACTGGCCAGCAGCTATACCGACTACTAAGATTGCTATGAGGATTAATGCCATCAGCTGCAAGTTCTAGGCGAAGATTTCTTGGTTCACGTTCGAAGTCGGGCCACATATGATCCACCAACCTCCAAGATGGGGAATCAGATGGATGACGTAACTGACCAGCAACTCTTGTGGTTTCTGCATGCCAAGTTAAATTCTTTGATGTCTCTAAAGATTTGAACATGCGCTTAAATCTTGGTATGGGAGGGAAATACCACATCACCTTGGCAGGAATACCTTTCTTCTCAATGTTCTTCTTGTTTAGCTTCCAACGCGACGATCCACATTTAGGGCAACTTACACAGTCCTTATATTGTTTCCTATAAAGAATGCAATCATTGGAACAAGCATGGATCTTTTCATGACTCAACGACAGACAACTCAACGTTTTTTTTGCATCATACGTTGAGGATGGTAGATTGTGATTATCTGGCAGCATATCCCCAAAATCCGTTAGTAGATCTGAAAATAAAGCATCACTCATCCCATGCCTTGCTTTGGTGTTGTATAGTTTTACAAGTGCACTCAACTTTGTGTAACGTGTACATCCATTGTACAAAGGTTTCTCTGCTTCCTCCAAAAATTTCATAAACGCTTCTAGATTTTCTGTATAATTATCATATGCTGCCTCACACATATTAGCGGTTTCAAAGTCGTCATTATAATCACCAATTGGCTCCTGGTTGGTGCTTAAATTCATTCTATCATTTTCGGCAGACTCGCCATGCCAAATCCAAGTCATATAATTCTGACTAAAACCATGGAAATAAAGATGCTCTCGAATGGACGTAATCGGTCCTTTCTTCAGATTTTTACATTTGCAACAAGGACAATGAATTAAATTCGAGTCAATATGGGAATTTTGTAAACAACCGCTAATGAACTGTTCCACACCCTCCTCATATTGTTTCGACCTTCTATCAGAGTGAATCCAAGATTTATCCATAATTAACAACTTACCTTCAACAAAGAATTAAATAAAGATAAGTTATAATAAAACATAATTAAAAATTTTAATTACATGACAATCATTTAGTGATTTTCACTTCAAACACTAGTTACTGCGACTCTCCAACCAATATAAATTGTGAAATTATATTCGATTAAAATACAATAAATAGATTAAATATTGCAACATTGATTTAAAAAATAAAAAATAGTGAAAGACACATTGTCCTTTAATTTGGATGGATTCAGTATCATAAAAAATGAAATTCCTGACGCAAACAATGAATCATCATATAATCAAAATATTGAAAGCACAGGGATAAAATATGCAATCAGGTTTAATTTCAAAGCACATTAAAACTCCACCAAAGCAGAACAAGTTCTAAAAATACCTGATTTTGTTGCGGCAGTGAAGTTTGCTGCTTATACAAGTTTCGTAGTCTTTTAAATTCTCTTTTGAGCCCTTAATGCTCCACTACAAAAGCATCCAGAAAGTTAAAATCAGATTCCATAAAAACTTGTTAAATGTGTAGTGCAAGAATCCATGTTCAGATTTGTTAGATTAAATTAAAACGCATTGTTAAATGTTACATATGCGGGTACTGATCACATGTCGTTGCAACAGCTGATTAAATTAAAACATTACCAAATTGAAAACACGCTCTATCAAGGATACATATATATTTGCCTTTCCACAAATAAGTCCAATAGCTAGCTAAATCCAAGGGAAAACAATGACACTCAGTTGATGTTAACAATGCAGTGAACCATACAATTGAGGAAGCAGGTACAAACCCATCCAGCTATACAGTCCTCTACGACTCAAAAGATTTTTACACATGATAATTTGAGGGAGGAAAAAACAGCAATACAAGAAATCAATTATATATTCATCTGATCTGTAACAAAATCATTCGACAAGAAATTTCAGAGTTTACAATTAAAAACATATTGCTTCAATATCAGAAAGCCCATGTAGTGGTAGAAAATTACAGAAGAAAAAATAATCAGACAACCAAAAGGCTAAAAACATAATACATATACCTCACACACCCCTCGCTATGTCCAGGTTTGTTAGTATCGCAGATGTTACATTTTAGGTGCTTTGCCCAATTAATATTTCCACACCTGAGGAAACCAGGCACAAAGCTAATACTTTCAGTGTGCAAGAAACATGCATGCCAACACAAAAAACACAAAAAGAACCATCTTACTGCGAGAGTCAAAATTAGTTATTAGCCAAATCTTGTAGGCAATAATCCATTGCAGTACAAAATCTAACACTTGAATAATTATCAACAACAACAGAATCTGCAATCTATACTAATGTCAAATAAAAAACAAACACTTACTATATACATAAAAGAAAAGGAAATAACCAACAGCCATCACAAGATTTATAATCCTCCTGATGAAAATCATTACTTGAATGTTTGATCTAAGTTTCTGCAGAAGCTGAGAAAGAAGTCTGTGTAGTCTGTCGAATTGGACTTATATAGACAGTACATGCAACAAGGCAAAAACCGAATGCCAGATTCGTCAGCCGATAGTGTAAAAATCATATTTAATTCATTTCTCATTCAAAACTAGTTCTATAAATTGGAAATGAAAGCTACTCATTTTGCTACATTTCATCTTCTTAAAGACTTTCCAAATAAAATCATCTAATAGGCTTGAATCTATCTACAAGTACAGACCTAAAACTCAGATATTCTGTTTTCCGCATATTGGAGCAAGTTCAGTAGAAAATTTATATAAAATTCATTTTACATCCGAATGAGTTATAACTAAGGGCATATCAAAGAAAAAAAAATTATATACAAGTTTCATGTGAATTTAAACCTCGAAATATGCTTTGAACAATACCAAATTTCAAAATGACAGTAGGTGCAAGAAATTATTCTTCATATAGTGCAGTTTCACAAAAATGGGCATATCCCTTTAAATTTTAATTCAAATGACCTGTTTCTAGTGCCAAATCAAAGACAACACAGAGCACTACAAGTTTGCTTCATAATGTAGATTAAAAATTTGTACTATTCAAGTTCATTCAACTCAATTTCTAAGCTACACACGCGCTAAACCTACTGTCAAAGCATGAGAGCAAACAGATGGAGACATGACAAAAAGAGACTTGGTGGTGTTATTGTAAAATTACTTCAGTAATGTATTTAAAAGGCAAATTCAAACTTTAGAATGAAAAACTTGAACTCGATTATTGAAAGAAAATGAAATACAATCAACATTCGATTTATTTACACTATGATGTATACACTTCAAAACACGATTGCTAATAAACTATATGGCAAAAGAGGAAAAATTCTATGGATGAAGAGTGAAAATTCTCTCTATCAAATAAAAGAAACGTTTTGAATAAAACTCACACACCCCTCGCTATGTCCAGGTTTGTTAGTATCGCAGATGTTACATTTTAGGTGCTTTGCCCAATTAATATTTCCACACCTGAGGAAACCAGGCACAAAGCTAATACTTTCAGTGTGCAAGAAACATGCATGCCAACACAAAAAACACAAAAAGAACCATCTTACTGCGAGAGTCAAAATTAGTTATTAGCCAAATCTTGTAGGCAATAATCCATTGCAGTACAAAATCTAACACTTGAATAATTATCAACAACAACAGAATCTGCAATCTATACTAATGTCAAATAAAAAACAAACACTTACTATATACATAAAAGAAAAGGAAATAACCAACAGCCATCACAAGATTTATAATCCTCCTGATGAAAATCATTACTTGAATGTTTGATCTAAGTTTCTGCAGAAGCTGAGAAAGAAGTCTGTGTAGTCTGTCGAATTGGACTTATATAGACAGTACATGCAACAAGGCAAAAACCGAATGCCAGATTCGTCAGCCGATAGTGTAAAAATCATATTTAATTCATTTCTCATTCAAAACTAGTTCTATAAATTGGAAATGAAAGCTACTCATTTTGCTACATTTCATCTTCTTAAAGACTTTCCAAATAAAATCATCTAATAGGCTTGAATCTATCTACAAGTACAGACCTAAAACTCAGATATTCTGTTTTCCGCATATTGGAGCAAGTTCAGTAGAAAATTTATATAAAATTCATTTTACATCCGAATGAGTTATAACTAAGGGCATATCAAAGAAAAAAAAATTATATACAAGTTTCATGTGAATTTAAACCTCGAAATATGCTTTGAACAATACCAAATTTCAAAATGACAGTAGGTGCAAGAAATTATTCTTCATATAGTGCAGTTTCACAAAAATGGGCATATCCCTTTAAATTTTAATTCAAATGACCTGTTTCTAGTGCCAAATCAAAGACAACACAGAGCACTACAAGTTTGCTTCATAATGTAGATTAAAAATTTGTACTATTCAAGTTCATTCAACTCAATTTCTAAGCTACACACGCGCTAAACCTACTGTCAAAGCATGAGAGCAAACAGATGGAGACATGACAAAAAGAGACTTGGTGGTGTTATTGTAAAATTACTTCAGTAATGTATTTAAAAGGCAAATTCAAACTTTAGAATGAAAAACTTGAACTCGATTATTGAAAGAAAATGAAATACAATCAACATTCGATTTATTTACACTATGATGTATACACTTCAAAACACGATTGCTAATAAACTATATGGCAAAAGAGGAAAAATTCTATGGATGAAGAGTGAAAATTCTCTCTATCAAATAAAAGAAACGTTTTGAATAAAACTCAGACTTGGGACTCCAAAAGCAAAAGGTATCAACATTATTCTTCCACGAGTACTCTAATAGAGTTTTCGTATTGTTTGGAGTGCAACTTTTGACTATTAAACTGTAATTTTTGTTAAATAACAAGTCATTACTCATAGTTCCAAAAATATGAAGAAATGCATGCTCATGACAGGTTTTGATGTTACTCATTTCCATTTCGAACTCGGTTTTTGATGCAGTTTGTATGATGAATCGTGAGGGCATGGTGGTGGGTGGCCACACGAGGAAATAATTGTCATCATATATTGCCAAACTAAAAATAATTATTTGTTATAGACAATATGAACACAAACATTTTAAATGCATGACTTAGGGGCTTCGATCATTACTGTAATCTTAGGCTTCGAATTAGGCTGTGATAGAGCTTCAAAGTCATTCAAACTAAATCAAGCTTAAAACAAGTATATACATAAAGAATCAATCGAAACTTTCAAGAACAAGTATACCTCGGTCGCGTTCAATGATTGTACCTACAACAATCCAATAATCAATATAGAGACAAAAAGTTACAATCATATGCATGCATATCATTAAACAAAATCACAAAAAAAATCATGCAGCGTGAATTCTTTTCTAACGAAAGTAATCACTACACTTTGTCAAGAAACAAGGCTTCCGTCCGTTTTCTCGAGAGTGAAAGTTGAGCACGCAAGCCATGGATTTCTGGTGGAAGAGAGCAAAAATTATTTGCAAAAGAGAAGCCTTCCATCCGTTTTCTCAAGAGTGAAAGTTGGGAGGTTCTTTTATGGCATTTTTAAATAAGGCATTCAAGTAAATTAGACTACTGAATTCATTTTTAATAGACACGGGATAAATTCAAAATCTCAAATCAGAAATTTTATTTGCAGGAAGGAAATAATGAACTTGATGGCAGTGCCCAATAGGCATAATTTGAACAAAACACTTGCAAGGGAATTACAAAAACTGGATAAGAGCGCAAGAACTCTGGGATAAAGAAAAAGCAGGCGTGAATCCATTATGAAAAAGGCAATCACAACGGTATATTGGTAGCAGAGCATACATATTTGTAGTTTTCTAGATCAAACAACAAGAACAAAACGTCTTTCGAAACACGTAAAACATAAATAAAAAGGGAAAATTTGAATTCATGTAAAAAAACAAGAACCCAAATTCACGTAAAAAAAAGGAAAAAATCTTCCAAAACGCCGAAAAACCCAAATTGATACCAAAACAGAAGGATTTAGACCTTGGGCTGTCAAATTACGGCGTTGGCGAGTGGTTCACGACGGTGGTGGATGGTTGGAGATGCAAATCGGCGGCCTCTTAGTTGAAGGAGAAAGGGGATCGCGAGCAGTAGGTGTTGGATTTCTTTTTTTACCAAGTGTAAAAGTAAAGAAATGTACTTATAAAATCCCGGTTCAAGAAAGGGATCCGATTCATCTTTTTACTTCAGCATTTATAATTAAAATTTTTATTTTTTTTACTTTTTACTTCGGCAAAAATAAAATGCCGAAGTAAAAGGCTACAAAAATTATTAGTGAAGCCCGGGTTTTTAAAATACCGAAGTAAAATGTGCACTTTTACTTCGCCCGTGTTATTACCGAAGTTGATTGTTACATTTTACTTCGTAATTACTAAATGCTGAAGTAAAAAGTGCCGAAGTAAAAGATAGAAATTCTACTAGTGTTAAACTGTTCCTTGAGTCGTTTTTAACCTCGAACTGACGAGATCGATCACAACTTAGTGCAGTGTGTGAACGTGAGAAGGGTTTGGGAGAGCAAAAAAGAGTATGCGGTCAATTTTGAGAAAAGTGAATGATTTAGACACTTACTCTACTTGTGGTTAA